>NC_134279.1:32153017-32463295 GCF_949628215.1 Phalacrocorax aristotelis | reverse complement strand
AGCTTCCATAGCCACTAAAAATGCTGTAACTTTTAAAAGGTAAGTCACATACAGCATATAAAATGAATTAATGATACAAATTTTACCTAGTGTTAAATATATCTGCTTAACTATTTAATATTTGGCTTAATACAAGGATTAGTTAGGTTAAGAAGAAATTAGATTATGAGCTTGGCAGATATTCTGCAAAGCCATTTCGGCAGCTTGAACTTTGAGGATTCTATTTATTGAGGATTTTAATTTGGTTAAGCAAATTTTGTGATATTATCTGATGTTGAAGAGAGTAGGTTTTGTCCTAAGATTCTATACTGGTAATTTTGGGTACCCAGAGCTGGATACATAAGGATCAAGACAAACATTTGCCAAACTTCGTCTTCATGTGTGTTTTCCTACTGCCAAAACAGAATGTGCAAAAATTGCAAACATGGCTTGACCGAATTAACTTTGGGTATTCAAGACTCCCAGTCCTGCATTGAAACTCATAGTTTACAGTTTACCCAAAAAGTTAAAATAGTAGTAACAGAATTTCACTACTCAGAATCATGTTTTCATCTGACCATTCTTTTAAGGTTATGGTAGTTTGCAAGGACAGTTGGTTCTTACTAACAATATATTTCAGTCTTGCTCATCTCAAGAATTGATGTATGCAATTATATTTCAGTTCTGTAAATAAATTAACATACACTGAAATCAAGGAATTTTTTTTTTCCAGGATACAAATGTACTATACTACATTAAAAAACAAAAACAAAAAAATCTTCAATTTTAACTGTATTTTAACGTTTTAACAATGTACTGTATCTATAGTTGTTTTTTTCCTGGAAAAATGGACTTTTGGATTACACTTTATTAAAAAAATCCATCTATACATTTCAAAAAGAACATTTTAAATGCTACTATTTTCTTGGAGAATCTTTTATAAAGCTGAAACTTAAAAAAAACTCGAGAAAACTGTTCAACTAAAGTGAGGGATATTTTTAAAATGTCATCTTGAAGCTGTTTTGTATCAGTATTTTCAGCATTGTTACGTTATTTGTAATACTAAGTGTAAATCTCACCCAGAGAAGGGTCCTAGCCACATGTTAATGTACAGTACAGCAGTAACTATAAAACAGAGGTCCTTTGATCCTCTTGTGTATATAGTAAATCATAAAGCAACAGCATGTGGGCATTCTTTCAGTGAATTGATTCCTTTGTACTAAAAATCTCTATTTTTAAGAGTTCTGTGTATAAAATGATTTATACATTTCTCCAAGGCTGTACATATCCAAAGACATGACACCAGGGGTAAAAGGCACTTATGATTTTTTCCATGGATGTACTTTTTTTCCTTTTTTTGTATGTTTCTGTACAACAAAGCATAACTGTAAAATTTTTACTGAAAATTGTTTCTTGTTTCTTCTGTATCTTTTGGTGTGATAGAGGGCATTTTAAGGAGGAGGAAATCCCCAAAGGAAAGCTGTTTCCAACTGAAGCAGTGTCCCATTTTTTTAAACAATCACTTTGCAAAAGAAACGTTATATCTGTGCCCTAAATAATTTTTAGTAATTTAATGGAGCCACACCTGAAATGGTATATAATCTCTAGACTTACCCTTCCCTTATTAGGGTGCTTCTGCAGGATGTATTTATAAGATACAGTAACACGCTGGGGCCAAGCCTAGTCACAAATTATTAAGATGGAACGAAAACACTTTTCCAGTACTGTTATTATAATTGGCTTTCAGAGTAGTGGAAAGGTCTCTTTGGTAAACATTGTGCACGTGAATGAAGTTCAAGCTGTTTGCTTGTGCATATTGGAGCGAGGAGTCTTACTACAAACCTCTCCTCTATTTAGGCTATTTAGCAGCATCTGAAAGCACCCTGTAACATAAATTTCTGCCACCATTTAACGACAGGCCTATCCTCTATACATGAAATGAAACAGCTGGAATAGATTTCTTTTTTAATCCATATCCTTACATTTCACTTTATTGCTTTTCATTCCAAAATACACAATCCACATAAATGAAGGGCTTTTCTTACATGTCTCTTTTCCTAGAAATTTTGAAAGAGGGTATATCCAGACTGAGATGTTCACATGAGGTTCAAATGCTTATCCAAAGCATTTGAAAGCCTACCCTAGGTTATTCATGTTTGTCCTACATGTTTGTTCTACAAGTTCATTGCAGTCATTGCAGACTGCATAAAAATTGATATTTTTACCATTTCCTAAAAGCCAGTTTGGAAGTACTGATTTCTGTCTGTGCTAACTGATTCACTTTATACTGTTAAATACAGAGTATACTCTGCAAGATAATAAAAATAGGCTATTTGCAAATCAGTACTGTAGTTTATACGACATAACGGTTGTGCCATGTCTGCACCGTTTCAATTAATACAACATTGACTTCAGTTAGGCTATACTGAGTTAAGTCACCTGATGATTGGGATTGTGGGTTTAGGTCCAACCAGTCTCAGTTTATGCATAGGAGATATCTGAATTCCTGGTTTACAGAAAAGACAAGAAAAGATTTGACCTAGCAAAAATGCCAGTTCACAATCCATAGCAGATGTGCACTTTTTTCCCCCCTTCATGTTCAAAAGCAAAAAAATAATTCCTGCAAAACTCTTTATAAACCTAAATAGGTCATAACCGAAGTCCAGTAGAGTAACAGTGATCTCTAAGGAAAATTTGAAAAAAAATACTTGGAGAAAAAAATCCAGGGGGATCTTCTTACTACTTAGTTTGTAGTGGTTCAAAAGCATAAGTTCTGTATCTGAGCACATTAATGAAATATGCCCTATGGCCTCTTTTCTTCTGCTCTCGCTACTGATGATTTTTTTCTGGATGAGAATTTGCCGTTTTAAGCTTGTTCCGGATGAAGTAGGCAGCGCAGAGTAAGAAAGTACATTGAAAGTAATGGTGGAGGTCTTCTCCGAGCTTGGAGGAGCACACAACATCATGTCCGTGATGTATTTTAGTGTTCTCCAGTGAGCCAGAAGTTGGCAGAGATCCCTCAGGAGAGGAACATACTCAAATCACGCAGGCCATGACTGCCTTTAAACCGAGTTGACTCTAACGTGTCCTATGTAAGGCCCTTCTAAGATCATATGGAAATTTCAGCAGCTGCACAACATTTCTTGCTTAGATATATTTTTTTAGGGGTAAAAATGCCACGTGCTGTTTTCAACCGAGTAAACTCTGTCTGTTTGAATCTTGTTTCCTTGCTCATGATCTGTCCAGCTTGTAAGAGTGTATCCACTGTGATGTGTATGGCACTAACTCCTTATAGTGTAAAAGACACTGGATATCTGTCTTCTCTGAGGGGCTTGAGACTTGCAGTGTATTTTCAGCCTAGGGCAACTGTCTGGAGTTAATGATCTTCTTTTTCAAGGATCTTCTGTTGTTGGAAAGTTAATGGTAAAGCAACTTACTTTTTGAAATATTTTGGAAATGTTTTCTGGTTATTTTATTTAAATATACTTAAAATATTTCTCTGTATCTGAAGAAGAGAAACAAAGAAAAAAATTTTACCTTTTATAAGCAAAAATTTCCTATAAATCTGGGCTTCTCAATAGCCACAGCTGTCACTTGCATTTTGTACAGCTGTGAAATATTTTTGGAGTTGCCATTTTTGGTACCTTCATTACCAGCAAATCATTACCCTAGTTATGGGGTGGTTTTTTTCTCCCCTCAATCCTGTATTGAAACACACAGGGAAGACTGTTAAGGATTTCTGCAGAAGTCAACCTGATCCAATGAAAGCAGGGCAACGATAACATTACGTGAAGGTCTCTGTATGATTCTTGGGATGGAAAACCTATTCTGATTGATCTTAATTATGAAAGGCTTGTGAGAATCTGATGGATGTGGCAAGTGTCATATCTGTTGCTTTTCCAAATCCGTATAGAGGTTATAGAGTAGAAAATACTCCACTGAGAAGATTTTTCTAGTGTGCAAATAATATTTCCTTACAGGTTGTATTGTGGCCCTTGCTGTGTCTCTGGAGTTCAGAAACATTCCCTTTAGGTATGGACTTGTGCTGACTGTGTAGACAGGTCCCACCACAGTGTCATGTCTGCTTTAAGAAGGCTCCACTGGATTTTTTTTAGTATATGATCATTAAAATGTTTAGTATTTTCTCCCATAACGGCTGTGCTGCTGCTAGAATAGTGAGTGGTACTTTCACAGAAAAAAATTCCACTTCCTAACTGAAGGCTCCAACTCTGTTAGTGAGCTGTGGTTACAGCTGATTTACATTTTTGGGTAAAAGACTCTCAAACTTACTTAAGCACCTGTATAAACAAATACATTGCCTGCGTTGAACCTGCTTTTATTACATTGGAAAGGCCCTAACAGGGTAGTTTTCAAATGTATATGCATGTCAACAGTAGTAGTAGAATTTTAATTTATTTTTACTTTTCCATTATGTCAATGCACTTTATATGAGGGCCTAATATGAACTACAAATTAGCTTGAATTCTTTTCCTTACCTAAACTTGACTTCAACAGGGTTCAGAATTCTCTGCTTAACTTTAAGCATGTGAATAATCCCATCAAAGTAAAACAATCAAATCCCGCTTCTTTGAAAAGGTAACAAACAAATAATATTTTTTCTATCATAAACAATTTTGTTCATATTTATTGTTTGAAAGGTATGATGCATAAAAAGTATTTTACTTCCATCTACATATAAATACTTTTCAAAACCCCCAGGTAAGTAGAAAAGATAAGAAACAGGCTTCCTACTCAAGTCCCCAGTCCAGCTATACCATCAGGCTTTGTTTTTCAAATGATTAATTTCTGTAAAAAACCTATCTATTTCTTTCCCATGGTTAGGAGTGCAAAAAAAAAAAAAATGTTTTGCACATGCTCTACAGACTGTGTGTAGGAATGATCAATATTACAAGGAGGATATAAGCAAAGTCCTTAATCAGTGATGCGTCTGATGTTTAAGCAAGAGGCTCAACAGTATATAAAAATCTGTGTAAGTGGAGAACAGATGTTTGTAGCTGAGAAGAATCTAGTGGAAGAGTAAAGGGTGAGAGATTGATAGCTCATTCTCTGTTCCAGGGGTGGTGGTGCGTAGCCATTTTCTGAAATATGCTGAAGTAGTATTTATAAAATAAATCTCTTGGAATAACAAGAAATGAGATAAAATGATCACGTAACACCACAAAGTACAGATAAGGGTACTTCAATATTTTGATCAAACAGCATCTGAGTGTCTGAGTGAATTTACGTCTCCTCATTACCAGGGTGTTATCTTTATCTGAAGGACTGTTAGCAGAACAACAGAACTGTATTGTAACACAGAAACAATTCAGAAAAAAAAAAAAAAAATTGTATCCCTAAAGCTTTGCACTTTGTGTAGTTGTTTCTAGCTAACTGAAGTAGGTTTGTATAATTGTATTTCATGCAACCATGGTAATGCGCCTACGCTAGGTATCGGCATACTCTAGCCAATAAGGAACCATCAAAGAGAGTCATAACCCGGACCCTACATCAAGAGCTGCGTTGAGTTAGTAGGGTCATGCTTTTGGTTTTACTTTCTAGTGAAGGACCACAATTCTTGTGAGAAAACTTTTACACAAATATCTCAACAACCAGTTTAGCCTATGTGAAATTCAAACTGATTTGGGAGAATTCAGATTAGGCCAGCTCTGAGTATTTTTGAAAACTGTACGTGTTCTTAATACTGCTAGTAGCCATCAGAGAGCTTTAGGCATTATTATTTATTTTTTTTAACAGAAGCGTTCTGCTTTATGTATTAGAATCAGACATTAGTTCTGATCATTTTTGCATTGTGTACTTGTTTATGAGTATCTTGCTGTTCAGGATGTTTTTTTTTTTAAAACTACTGACCACTATAAAAATTGAAGGACTAATAAGGCATTGATTTTTGTATTATACGCTGCTAAGTACCCATTTAATTTCAATAACAGTACACTGCAAGGTCAGTTGTTACATATTATTGAAAACAATTTTTAAAATGTAATTGGTAATACCATTCAGATTACTTGAATTAGAGGCTTTAAAAGAGTAATAAAATGAGAAAAGGAGGAAAATATTCACTTGAAACATAAGTATAAATAATGCACTGTTGAAGAGTATCGAAAAGAGTACAGTTCTACATGAGGCAATGGAAAGCTTTTTCACTGAACATACTCTAGTCCGGGATTTCACTTTGATGATTTATATGGTAACTTAAATTTAAAAAGAAATAAATAATAATAATTTTTTTTTCTAAGAGATAACACACTTAAAAAGGCAACTTAAACATTCAACTTGGAGCTGAATTTACAGTAGGGGAGATATTTGCCCCAAGGTACCTCACTTCCAGTTACGTTCTGAAAAGAAAGCTGTAAAGTATATCTAAGTTCTGATTGGACAAGTTCATTGGTGATTTTAGTGGTTTTGCCCTACAAAGCCATAAATGCGTTAAAATCTTATTCTTATTTTACAGGCAGTTATTATTTAATATTTAAAAATATTCAAGGCACAACCCTAACCTTTGATTTTAGTATCACAGTACCTCACGTCCTCTGATTTTTTTCTTTTATATTCTTTTTTTGAGTTGTTTTGACGTTTTGTAATTTGTGTGCAATAAGAACCTGATTGTTTCAAATTCAGTCTTTGTGCACTGACTGAAAAAGAATACATAGCCTTTGGATACAAACACTGTTGCCTCTGAAGAATATCAAGCCGCATCCTGTTGTTTTTTTAACCAGATTACTGTGGATATGTGTTCTGTGAGTTACTTTGTAAAGTTATGGCAGTTCATAAAACAGTACTATGGGATTCTATTGGTATTATTTAATGGACATTTGTTTGTTCCTATTTCTAGCTGGCATTATTTTTACTTTTACATTTGATGGAAAAAAATTAAATATTATTTTTGAATATTTATATGGAATTTTAATTTTAAACCTTACTGTAGAGGTGCATATTCAGATATTTCCATATTTGAAGTGAACATAAAGGGCTCTTACAGTTTTTCCTTCCTTTCCTCCAAAAGATAATTGGTTAATAAAAATCCTGTTATTCTATGATGTGCCTGTTTGGAGTTTTTTGTCGGAATACCTTACATTTCTTTGACTTTTCTTAATACTTTTACTGGTGAAATACACGTCACACTTTAATAAACACAAACACTTTTATGACTTAATGCTGTTAGCAATCTGTCACAATCAGAAGACTTATATTTTTTTTTCCCCCTGGGTTCTTTAATCACTTGATGAGAATTGTAGATTGAAGCTATTTGATAGTGTGCTAAATAGTTAAGTACAAACACCTCTTCAGAACTTTTTACACAATCAAAAGAGTATATACAAAAAATCCACTGTGTTGCTGGAAAAAAAGAACATTTCCATTCTGCCTTGGTGTTTTGCAAATTCCTTATTACACCATTTCCTGAGTATCAAAGTATTTTTGTATCCACATTTCTCAGTTCCCTACTCCACGTCCCACTTGTTCTCAGTGTGAAAATAGTAATTTCCATAATTAAAATTAGGCCTAAGTTTATTTTTTTTTCTTCTCTTCAGCTTCTTATTCTGCTGTACGCTACTGCTTATATTATGTGTTTATTTGGGTAGTGTTCGTCACAATGTTTCAAGTGAGGATGTTATAAAACACTCTTCCACTTGGCTTCATTTTCCCTGTAGCATATATAAATGAGGGTCTTAACTTTTAAAGGCCAAAATCATTAATATTACTTTGATTCAAATATAGAAGGACTAAGCAAATTATCACATTTGTAAGGCTATGAAATATTTGTCACCACTAACAGTGCTCTATTAATAAAAGAAGTATGAAGACCAAAGTGATTGCTGAGCCTGTCATAACTGATGATCTAGTGGCCAGCAAATTTCTACTTCAGCTTATTCCTGCACATAAATAATTCCTATGGGCTGCATTCTTAGTCTAGCAGGTGTATTCATGTTTATTGGAGGGGTTTTTTTTGCATCACCAGCAATGTACCATTTTCAGTCCCAATTTTGAAAGCCTCAGCTTGGCCTCCAATTCTGCACCTAGAAATGGCTGTAGCTCCTTTCACAGTACTTGTATGTCTAATACTCTGTCAGTAACGCTCTGAAAAGTATGTCTTACTCTAAGCTGTTTCGTACTGTTGCTATATGCTGTTCAAAGGCTGCTGCATTTCAGTGGTGTACAAAGTAATTCTTTCTAGCATTTGGGTGCCTTGCAGGAATATGAAGCTTAATAGGTTGTTTTATTTTTTTATGTATACACACACACACACACACACATATATCTATAAAAACATACGCATGTGTCTTCCAAGGAAAAATAAAACTGAAATGCATTATTATTATATCAGTAGAAGAATAATTTTTAATCTATGACAGTGTTGTACCAGTCCATATCTATACAGAACACTGTTATTTTTCGGTGAATTTAAAGTACTGTATTATCAGCCTTCTACTCAATGAAGCTGAAGAAACGGCGAATTAGATGCAAGTGCAAGGAAGAGAAAGTTCCTTTGAAATTTGCACAGGTTATACAAAGTGTTTGGGAGCTATGGAAACTTCCCTATGTGACAACACTTCTGTGAAGCTTGGTTGTGTCCAGAACGAAGGCCATAAGCTGTCTTTGTATGGTGGTGGTCTTTAAAGTGTCTGAGAATTTTTTCATGGTTACATGTTATATATATTTCCATAATTCCCCATAAATTGTTGTTGTCTTTTATGAAACAACAGGACAGGAATTTATTCCCTATTACGTAGATGCCTCAAAAGCTTCTGGGTGCTTGGAGTGAAACAATATTCAGAAGACAGCAAAGTAATTCCCCTGTTGTTTGGTATGTGTTATTATTTGTAATGTTTTATGTTGTAGTAACTCTAAAAATATTATGAATGTTGTTGCTTTAGAAAACCACATATAAGAGAATGAGCTAAGTCTTAAATCATGGTTTCAGATTGAAAAAAGTACTAATATAAAATTAAAGGAAATTAATCTCAAAGATTTTTCAAGTGTTGGAGACGCACGACTGATCAGCACAGTTCCTTGAGTCCACCTCTTTTAATGAGGACTGTGAAATACTTTATCTAAGAATTAAATTTCATTCAGAAAAATCATGCATAAAGTGACTCAGTGCAAGTTAAATTATTTGCAAGCACAATTACATCTGCATGCAGCACTGTTTCAATCAACCTGATGTTATGCAGAGCACTATTTTAGAGGAATGGGCACACGTCTACTCTGTGCTGCTGCATAACACAGATATGCACTCCTGTTAGCAACACCAGCTAGATACAAGTTCTGCTTTAAATTACTTCAGTAATTTTAATCATTCTCTTCCTTCTTTCCTTTTTCTTTCTCTCTTTTTTTCTCTCTCTTTTTTTTTTTTTTTGGTATTTTTTTATATGTTGTTACAAATGTCTATCTAATGTAAGGTATTCTGACACCTTTAAGACACCGAGAACTTTAAGAACTCAGTTTCACCTGTACCTGATTTAATTATCAGGTCATGGGATAATACCAGGCCTTAAAAGCTGAGGGTGGAAAAGGCAGTTGTTGTTTTTTTTTCAGTGGTATTGGGGGTTTTGGTCAAGTGTCTCCCAGAAGGATTTAGAGAAATTGTATGTTGTAGGGAGACAATACTAAAGGGGGGGGGGAATAGTGTAGTTTGAATTATGTTATCTTGGATTTTTTTTTTTTAGAACTGTAGTAGTTTAGGTTCATTGATTCAAGGGTAAAAATTCAAGACTTGCCTGCGCAAAGGATGGAAGTGTTGCAACTATTAAAAGAATGATATAATAAAGCAGCTGAAAGAACACTTTGGTAAGTTATTGCAGTTCTACACTTTTGCACTATGAAATTTTTACTTTTGGGAGATGGTTATGTTGTGGAGTCAGTGTTTTGGTACCCATTAAATAAGACTGGGTTGTTCTTTCGTTTGGATTTTTTTTACTTCTTTAGTTCATTATGCTTATTGACCTGTTATTTGTACTGGCCTATTGTTACTTGCTTGTGACACTTCTGTTAAACTGGTTTTCATTTTTAAACATGACTAATGCCCAAAAAAGTCAATGGGATACTTCTGTTACTTAGCTCAGTTTAGTGGAGAGAACCCTGGCTACAAATTAAGGTTGTGTAAAGTTGTGTTCCTAATTCTGTTAATAACTAGGTATGTAATCCTGGGGTAATTACTTCATCTGTGTTGCTGCTCTCAGTTTTGCCCCACCTCTTATTCAAGCTATAATAGCTTCAGGATAAAAATTATTGGTCTCTAAGAATTGTATGTGAAAAATGTCTAAATCAGTGGTCTGCTCTAACACCCATGGGTGCGCGCACATGCACACACACATATACAAAATCTAATTTTAAATGTTATAGGTGAGGCCTTGTGGACCTGCTGTCACTGTACCTTCCTGAAGCTTTTCTGCTTTCTTGCTGTAATGATACAATACCTTACAGGTCTGTTTGATTCTAAACAGAGTTTTTAAGCAGACCAAAATAGATGAGAAGCAGAAGACTGTGATAGGATCTTGGAGAGGGAGGAAAACAAGCTAAAACTAGCACTTCCAAGCAAATAGAAAAGCATTGGCTCTAACAGAGAAACCAAACTCTGTGGAAATCCCTATGCTCTTCACTCCATTAGAACAAGAGGAGCTAAGGTCTCTTGGTGTTTTAGCTGTACAAAGGCTTAAAGAAGTATTCACTAGAGTAGCATCAGATAAGATGCATATGATAAAGTAATGTTCTTTATTAGTTTCTATGGTGACACATTGGTACATAAAAACAAAAAATACGTAGATCTACAAAATGCAGTATTAGTTCAACTGTGTGAACAGTCACTGTTTATCCGATGCATAAAGGTATCGGAAAACTGCAACATATAGTGGGAGCAATCTAACTGTAAAATTAAGAGCTTGAATCTTGGAATCATAACACTGAATTGTATTGCTGTGGCAATGCAATTTGCATGGACTGGGCGATGGCAGCGTTAGATATTGACCCACACCTTTTCCCAAAAATCTTCCACTCTCTTACAGGAGTAATGAAAGCAACATAAAGAACAACTTTTGCTGTGACAGACCTTTCAACGCATGACTGGTAGAAAACAGAGAATGGTAAAGGCAATGAAAAATGCAAAGTAACTGGGGTCCTTTTTATAAAGATTTTTACATATCCAAATTAATGCCACTGGGACTTTGGCAGCTCTGACTTTGCTACAAGGTTCCGGAGTTGAAAGGCAGACTCCAAGGGTAAAATTTCTGACTAGTATCTGGTGTTTCTGAAGCAATCTGAAAAACCCTCCTAAGTTATGTCTTGAAAAAGCACTTTCCCTTGTAGTTCTCAAAAGGCAGTGCTGGCTCTGTGACCAAGTGACTCTTGACACCTTCTTCTAAGGCTGAACTGTCTGCTCAGAGACTCCTTGCCCTTCTCCTTTCTAGCAATGATGCTGGTTTTTAAATATCATTTTAGTTTCCTTAAATTGCTGACGCCCTACCTTTATTTCCTAACAGTTACATAATAGTCATCTTGACACCTCAAGACCTTGGTATTTTACTTTGGTGCCAGCTTTGTCAAATTGATTCACTGTTTCATTGAACCTCACCTCTCTTTCTCCTTCCCATTCTCCACTTTGACCATCTGTTTTGTTTGCTTATAATTCTGTCTGAATATTTTTTTAATATTAATCACTATGGAAATCTTATTGGGCTGTTGATTAGGTGCCTGGGTGAGCCAGGCTTACTGATATTGTCTTTACACCTGTTTTGTTCAAATTCCTTGGGAAAATCTAGAAAGGCAGAGCTCTGACTTCCTTCAAAGAATAATAATATATGTTTTGGCCCATATAGACTTGGGGGGGAGGGCTGTGTACACTATGAATGTATATACAGGCAGTACACTGTCACTTTCAATTTCTATCAAGAAAAATTTCTGCCTTCCTTCCCCACCCCCTTGTTTGCTTTTTAGTTGTTTGAAGTTTTTTGTTTGGGTTCTTTTTTACTTAAGTTTTCTCTGGATATAGAGTAATAAAAGATCTAATCTATTTTCAGCTGATAGATATGCCAGACTTTTCAGTTAGGGTCCTATGAGCAAACTGGGGCACAGCAGGCTATAAAGGAGGAGAGGGGGTGTGCAACTTGGGAGCCTATAAGTAACTAGGGAATACGTATGGTCTGTTATCCTGCAACCTTGCTGGCCATGAGGTCTTGTGATAGTCAAGACAGAGACAATTAATGTTTGTTACATTCAGGCTACAATTTAGGGGCTTAAGGCTCAAAATGTTAGTACCTGTGAAATGTGCAACTGTTCTGCACAACTCTTCTTTAAAGCTTTCAGGTCTCATTTCAGACCAAAATTCATTGTGGTATAAGAAGTTCATGTGGAACTTGATTACCAGCCCGCCCCCTCCCACGCCCAGTTATTTCTGGTTTAACACAGATCAAAGATCTCACAATGAGAACAGCGTTCTTCCAAATTCTGATATCTGAGTTTACTAGGATGTAATGGATTCCCCTTCAGGTGCTCATGCTAATATGTTGAGGCTTGATATAGAAAAGCTAACATGCCTCTCCCAAAAGTCAGGCTTGCATTTTTCACTCTAGCTCCAGTAAACTCACTCAAGTCGAAACTTATAGCATAGTTATATCTGGCTTTGCTTCAAATCCTGGCTGAAGCAGTGGATGTGTTGTATTGTAATGTGAATTATAATACCATACGACACGAATCTTAATAAAAAGCCATAGGCCACATTCTGTGTTAAAAAAAAATCTAACAACAAAATCTAATTTCTGCACTACTGTCAAACTTGGATTTCTGACCTAGAAGCTTTGTCTGTGAGCTTGTGCACACAAAATGCTTTCAGAGTACACATATTTTGAGAATGGCAATGAATGGGTACAACTAGGAAAGAAAGGACTGACTATAATGTTAGTGCTCCTTGCTTTTATTAGAGAAGTCAGATTGGAGAGGAAGTTGAAATGGCAGGGTACTTAAAAAATGAAAAATTATAGTAATACCAGCTTGTTCTTTTGGACAGTATTTCTTCCTTTCTTCATACCTGCTCTGAGCAAAATATTTTGAGGCACTAAAATAGATTGAAGTACCAAAATATCTTTTGTCGACAAGTTCTCATCCCTGTTCTGAAAAAAAACAGAACCTGCATTCAGCAGACTCCAACAGACTGGAAGGACCATTTAGGGGTGGATACCTGCCCACAAAAAATGAGCATTTGGAACAAAACTTTATTAAGGATTATCCACATCAGTGTCAGAACATGGAAACTTGAGGCCTGTATTAATAGACATCCTAAAATTACTTTTTATTTTTTTCTCAGGCTAGGTGAATATGTAGAAATACTAACTTTCGTGCAATACTGGAAACCAAAAAATCTGAAAACCTTTTGCTTCCTCTCAGCAGCTGGTGGCTTCTGGATGGCTTGTGCTAAAATGGCTTTCCTGTGCTGGCTTGGTGAGGGGTAGGTTCAAATAACCACTCAGGGACGAGGAGTTGCATATCTTAGTACTTACCAGAGAAATGTCTCCCTTTGTGTTAACTACTTCCAATATTTCAATGTCTTGCTTCCTTGCATTCTGCAGTTACCCTAAACTTAAAAGTAACTTGTACTCCTTATATAAAATTCTCTGAGGGACTGTTTCTTTAGCCTGTTGTCTAGAAATTACACTGCTGAAGACCCTTGTCATGTATCTCACTTCTGCTGCTTCTGAGGTAACCCTGCTAGGGCCAAACCTGGTTGCAGCTGGATTGCTCTTCACAGCAGCTAGCTTAAAAAAGCTCAGTGAAGAACTTGGACAGTGGAGGCTGACAGACATGAGACCCAAGAGCTGCCTTTCTGCCATGGATCTATTCCCCATATGCCAGGGCATCACCTCTGTCTTGCATTTCCCAAATCTCCAATCTTCAATTCTTTCATTCCTCACAAGGGTAGGCCTGGAAAATCAGTCACGGATGCAACAGGTGTTCTTCAGTACTTTTATAAGAAGTCAAATACTCTGTCTC
Source organism: Phalacrocorax aristotelis (assembly GCF_949628215.1). Taxonomy (NCBI): domain Eukaryota; kingdom Metazoa; phylum Chordata; class Aves; order Suliformes; family Phalacrocoracidae; genus Phalacrocorax; species Phalacrocorax aristotelis. The sequence goes on along the minus strand of NC_134279.1, from coordinate 32,449,321 downwards.
TTTGGGGCTGAGCTAACTATTTTATACTATACCGTTTTCCAGCTCAAAAATAGTTTGGGGGTTTTTTGAAGATCTCGGGTGCCACAGGTTCTGTACTAAGTACCAGAAAGAACATTCAAATTCCTGTACCCTTATGGCAACAAATGCAAAACAAATCATATTGTCTTTATCTATACTTTAGAGCTAAACCAGTTATGGGGGCATAATGGGCCAGCCCTTAATGCTGGACTGCCCCAATAAGTATTGTTCTTCCTTTCTTAAGCAATAAAAAAAATACAGTGTTTTAGAGCTGGCACCTTCAGGACAAACCCATGGTTTACTTAGCTCACACTTCAACTATGCATTGGTGTGATTCTAAAGCCTTTTAAGAAGGCTCTACACAAAATGGGAGGACTGTGCTGTCAACTGGACGCAAAACCATCTGAGTTTTAAAAATTGCCCTCCCCTCTTTCTTTAAGGATGGTTTTTTAATAGATGTCATTTCAGTCTAGCTTAATTGCTGTAGAAACATTACTGAATAACTAGGTAGTAAACCCACAGGAACACTGTTGCTGTACGCTTCTATGGGAGAACTTATCTTGGGCCGCATATCTCCGGGACACAGGGCTCTACCCACCCTGGGGACAGTGATGCACAGACATCAATATGATGGATACAAAATGTCCGTTTATTTAGCTGCGTCACACGCTTATATAGCTCTTGCGCTTCCTGTTCCTGCCACTCCTATGGGGAGGAGTCTATCTTTCCGTCAGATCCCGTGATCTTCTGGTCGCCGATCCCTGTCTATTCCCCTACAGAACACATATGGAACATATGTCCTGACCCATATGGAATGTGTGCTCTGACCTTGGTACTATGGTATCAGGTAATTTCAAATTCTGCCTTCTGAAATAGCTGCAACTTGTTCCACAGCAGCGTGGGCATGTGGCCACTGGGTCACATCATATTGTTCAGACCTGCCATATGGGTATTTAATTTATCCAGGTGGCTTTAGCCTTCTGTCTCCTGACAAAACAAAAGATCATTTCAGACTTTGTGCAGTTCCAAAACCCCACTTCTACATGTAGCATAACTTCACAGATGCCAAGCCTTTAACCCATAAAAGACTAAGCTCACTTTATGCTGTATCACTGAAACTGTGATATGTTTCCCAGTGTAAAACATTCTGGTGGTAAATATATCACTGCGTGGGCTTTACATACATATAATTAAGATATAGCACATAGGAAGCATGGTAGCTCTTGTTTTCCTCTTAGGAAGGCATGTCAAAGGATGCCGAGTCCTTATTTCACTTTCTGTGGTTGTTACAGCCAACTGAAAAAGTGAATTACTTAAGGTATTTATAAAGCAGCAAAATATTCATAGAAATTGCTTAAGTGACTTTAAATATTTATAGAAATAATGACAATTTCCATCTGTCACCCTAAAAATGGTATTGATGATTGCTCAAGATCTGTAATACTTGAAACTGTCTGGCACGCTGAGAAAGGCAGGGTGGGGAGAGAAGCCATTTGTTTCTCTCCTATGTACTTCAAGAAAATTGTGCATACAATTGTACATATGTACTAAAACCAGAAAATGATGTCCATGATGTCTTAGGAAAGCAAGCATTTTTAAATAACAACAACAAAAAAGCAAACCCCGCCTTAAACTCCATAAGAATAAGCCTTTCTAACAGATCTCTTGTATTTTGATGACTTAGAGTCAAAATAATCAATCTTCAAGACAATCTGGGTGAGGCTATTAATGCCTAATCTTCTGGGGAAGGGTTGTGATGTGTGTAGAGAAATGGCTGCAAAAGTATTATTTAACTCTCTTGTCTGAAACATTACCCTTATCTGTAAAGCTGCTGTCACAGAATTGCTTGATCATCGCCGCTGCTTGTCACACACTATGAGTCAACATCCCCATTACCAGTGGTATCGGATGGTGTGGGAGAGACTGGAACTCTCTAAACAGTTTCTTATGTACCAGAGGACTTCAGTGATCCCTAGATGAAATGCCCTGAGGGTTCCCATTACAGCTACCCTTTCAGTGGCTCTGTTACTGCACTGTAAATGCATATTGAAGGACTGGCAGCCGCATCTGTACCTGCGTTTAGTCTAGCTATGTAACTGCGCTGCTTTTCGGTACTAATAGCAGAAACTGGTATTGCCCTTCAGAGTGAGTACCTGGCAATCACTTATGTGAGGTCTGAGGATACCTAGGGCTATCTGGCCCTGTATTTTTCTTCTAACAAAAAGTGTAGCTTCCTTGCTAAATTAGTACTGTCCAAGTGGATTCTGTAGTCTTAAGGCTCTGGCTATTGCTCTTCTAGTAAGCTGTGTCTGCACTTTTAGGAAAGATGGTTGCTGTTCTGGGCAGTCTAGAGACCTTTCTACAGTGTGATGGCAGATTTACGCATTTAACACTTTGTTGTGGTGCGTGGAGGATTAAGTAACATGGTGAAGGTACTATCATTGTTAATTGAATTACAAGGTTTTTTGAAGCAACTTTTCCCATTTATAGAATTTGAGTCAGACAGGGTTTGATTTTTTTTTTTACTAACATCCTGTAAGAGTACTCTGTTTACAGTACATTACAATGAGATTTCTTTGTACATTGTTGTAAGGGAACAAACCCCCTGGAAAGAAGAGGTATTGTCTTTGTTTAATTAGCATGAATCCAAATTCATTTTTGATCAAGCATTGTTTACGTAGGGATTGATGTTTTAATATGTAACCTAAGCTTTGAGACAGGATATCTTGGCCATCGGTGTCATCCATTTAACCAAGGACAAATCTTCCTTTTAGAAGAAATTATAGGAGCTGTGGCAAAAGGAAATAGCCTTGAGTTGTCCTTAGGTGACACACAACCATATATGGGTAAAAAGGGTTAGGGTTCTTCATCCATAAAGACCTCCAGAGACCACCAAGGACCCCTGAAGAGAGTAAGACATGTGCAGAAGGATCTGCAGTGGAGCCAAGAGGAGTGGCTTAATGCCATTACACAACCTATGTAGATTAGAATGAATATTAGGCAGAATAGGTATCAATTTATTGTACAAATATAACAAAGGAGCTGGCTTGGGTGTGCTTGATTTGCAGAAAACCACCGGGCACCCAAGCTTGTACAACCCTGAAATAAATAAGCAATATTTCTCCAGAGTGTGTGATTATTGACTCTGCACATGGGCAATGAATCTGCTTTTCAGACAACACCATAGGCTAGTCAAACTGCTGGTACTGCCTAAGAATGAAGCCCATCCTCTCTAAGCTAAGGAGGGGGGAAGCTTTATTTCAATATGTAAACATAAACTATCTGCATGCTAAACAAAAGAAACACTCAAAATAACACTTTTAGTCAACTTTATCATGTATTTATGCTTAGTTTTGACTAATAATACAAACCCTAGAGCAAAAATGTTGTAAATGCCTGCCATGGCACTTTGCTCATCTCTCTTTCATCAACCTCTTTCCCAGGTTTTTGCCTAGATTTTAGGGTTGGCAAGAAAACCGGCTGGATAAACTGAGTTAAGTTAGTTACAAGTGAAGTAAGGACAAGCTGATCAAATCTCCTTAAGCTGGTGCTGTTTGTCAAGGCCTCCCGAACATCAAGTGGTAATTTTTTGTTTTTAATGTAACCTAGGCAAAGGTTTTTGTGGTTACGTGTTTGGGTTTTTTAGTTATTTTTTTAATCCTCTTGTCTTGCTCTGTTGTGAAGAACTAGGGTATGCTATTTATCATAGTCTGGGGGAGCTTCACCACTGCTTCTGAAGGTTTGTGAGAAGAAAAATGTGCCTTCATCTTATTCAGCTTTCCTTGTCAGGGATGTCCTGCAGTCTCAGAGTACGAATGTTTGTGTTTTGGTGGCTTTGCTCAGGTTCAAAGAAAAAATTAAGAAGAAAATAATAATAAAAAGATTATCAAACTAAACAAGGCTGTGAGAATCAACCTTCACGAGTTCAAGGTGAACTTACCCAGTTTCTCATTTAAGAAATAAGCATAGTGGAAAAAATAAGATAGTAATTCTTGTAAAAGCTTATATCCAAATGGCAGATAACTTCCTTTAAATGTTTTAATGCACTAGCAAAAGCAGAGGTCTTCACCTCATCCTGCAGTATTATGAAGGTAGTTAAGTTCTCCTAAGCAACATTTGACCCTATTAGTACCATATGTCAGAGTGAGGAGAGATAAAGAGGGACCCAAAAATCAGTTATCTTCGTGTCCTGGCACAACCAGCTTTGTCAGCATGGTTTACTGGAAGAAGTTTTAACTTTAAAACACGGGGGAAACCAAAGCAATACTTTTCTTCCTTGTTTTTCTTAGGAAATCTTTTCCTTTTCCCTGGTCGTCTTAGCTTTTAGTTATTGGAATAGAAGATTAGGTGGGTCGCAACTAACTCTTTGGCTGTGCTTCTCATCATTCACCAAAAAAAACCACTGCAGAAAGGCACGTGCTTATTTAAGCAGAAATAAAGTGACAAGTTTTCTTGAATTCAGCATTTTAAAGCCTGGCTGCAGTATGGCTTGGCAGAAGCAGAATAATAGTGTCTATAGGGAAAGAGCAACTCCCTTAAGTGTATTAAGCATTATGTATGTAAAATTGTCATTTTCTTGACTAAATTTGATTAGTAAATTTTTGCTGTCTACACACATATGACTATAGCAGCTATTGCCACAATTTAACCTTGCACTTCATTAAGCCCATAAAGAATAATTCTAGCAAACAGCTCGGTCTTACACAAACATCTGTTATTTTCCTTGTGCCAATTTGAGAGCAAGTGGGGTATCGCTATAACCTGGAAAGCAACCTTGACTTGTGCCTTTAAAAAGTTTCTTTGGTACAACTATATTTAGGTTGATTTTTTTCCCTCTACTTGTATTCTCATAAACAGCACAGCAACAAGGTTAATTCCTGTTTTACAAGTAAAATCCTTAAATGTGTGCCTACCTTACGTGAGTAGTTTTGTATAATTAATGTCAAGAAGGACTCATATTCTGGTGAAGCCTATTAGACCCTAATTTGCATTTTGAAAAGCAGAATTTATAACCCAGCCTGAACAGATTTTCTGTGGTTACACAGTGGCTGTAGCATAAACCAGGATTTGAAACTGTATCTCTTAAATCCAAGTGCAAAGGCTTCTAAAAGTGCCTTCTGTCAGCGAACATCTGCTCTTGAAGTGGTGAGGGTGACCACTGAACAAAGAGTCTGGGCAGAAGTTATAATCTGGAAATTCACTTATGTTATTCATGGCAATCCAAAGGATCTAAGTTCTTATAGATTTACTTTTAAGATAAATCTTTGTCATATTTGCTGTCATCTTTGTGTGAACATACAGGGTTTTTTAAGAGCCTGAGGTGGTTGGAGAGAGATTTGTTAAAACTGACTTTTAAAATCTTTTTTTGGTAATTTTCAGCAGTGGAAATCAAGAAATATAACTTCAATGAAACTACAGAGCTTACTTTAAGATGCTGAGAAGATACTTTATCTTTTTGAAGGCTGACCCTTCATTAACCCATTGGTAGTGTTGACAAGCGCTTCCTCTCCATGTCAGGAGAATATTATACTTTTCCTTTCATCTTTCTAGGTACTGATAAACCCCATTAGAAATACTCTTTGTGCCCTGTTCCAGTACATATATGTGATTATGGTGACAGTATGTCAGCCTGCACTGCAGGGTAAGGAGTAACAGATATCATTTTCTCCAGTCTATTACTATCAAACTGTAACCTATTTTGTGTGACTTTACAGCATAGAACCAAGTTGCCTCTTCCAAGCTGACAGTTTTGAGCTCGCATGGTGTGTGTTCTAGGTGACAAACCATTCTTGGTGTCATACTCCATGCAAGGGCCATCTGGAGGGATTATCCCCCTCCAAGCATGTGACTAATGGCACCTTCTGCCTCAGTCAGGTAACAAAGCTACGTTATGCAGGAAAAAGATGAGTCTTCAAAGTTTCACATGCATCATAGTCTGGATACTGAGAGCTGTGTAAGCAATGCTATACCTGAACTATTGTTTGATCCTGAACCAGTTCATAGCAAGTTTTTTGTAATCGTTGCAGTCCATGTATTGTCTGAAATTTAGAAGCACCAGTATCAGCATTATCAATACCTGCTTCAGTTCCTTGTGTGTTTACAGTATTTCAGGCTGTAGGAGAGGGTTTTGACTTGATCCTTGTAAAATTATTTTTGTCATGAGTAATAAGTCAAATCTTAGCGCTACTCAGGTTAATGGAAGCTTGTTTCTGGTTTGAAGGACTGAAACTATGAAAGCCAATTTCAATACTTTGGCTTGTATCAGCTACAGATGCAAGTATGTAAACATGCAGTAGTGAAGTGGGATCTAAGTGATCATGTCTGGGGAGGCAGACGAAATATCATTCCTGTACTTTGTCTTAAAATCAAACTTCAAGGAGTTTTTTCTGCTTTTCAGTCCAGACCAAAACTCATTAAAAGTTCAGTAAAAATACAGAGCAGCTAGAAAACCAACAGTCTACATAAACTTTTTTAACAGGTTTAGAGGCAGCCTTCCAATAAAGTATTAATTTTTACATACAGGCATATTACTTGTCTGCCCCCCAATCTCGAGCCCAGACAGCAAAAGAGAATCCCAGGCTAAAGATCTTACTATTGCATTCTACCTTTGTTAGACAAATACAAGACACAATAAAGGTACAGACATGTATTAACAGCTCTTAATAATGAAACCATTGTTATAAAAAAAATTTAACACTACTACGAAGCATCCTTTTCCTTGGTGATGTTTTGAATACTAATGTACCACAATCACAGTTTTAGGATTATAATAAAAATGAAATGATTTATCTACTGCAATGGAAAAATCTGCGAGGCTCTTGGGGACAGGGGCCATTGGAATCTGCTCCATGAAGTTTTATTTCTCCCTTTTCTTCCCCCACCAACAGGTTTTAAGTCAAAAGTCTTGCTGAATGCTTTCTGCTACTTGTTTACCTTGATGTTAGAAAAATTGTTTGCAGTGGTTTGGTCAGCTGCTCTGTCTACCCACCTGGGACACTGGATTTTTTTTGTTCACTGCTAAGTGAACCTCTATGAAATGGTAAAAGCTGAACTCTGAAAGCTCTTTTTAATAACTGTGGAACAGATTTCCTCATTTCTCATTCCAGGAATACCTGTGGCTTTTTTCAGTATATTTGTGTTCATTTTTTTTGTGCACACATTTGCACTCAAATATCTGCAAAATGACTCAGGCCAAAACAGCCTAAAATGTCGAAGCCTGCAGAGTGTGTTCTTGTATTTAAGAAATTTTGCACCTGTTATTAAATACATGTATTTAATTTCTGACCCAATTTTGTCTTGTATTTCTTTGTTAGAAATGGAGGAAGGAAAAAAAACTAGCATGTTTTCAGAAAAGCTATCAAAGATCAGAGAATTATTTTGTCAGTAAGGCAACCAAGGAAAAGATACATTTCCATGATGGAGCGCTTGGGGGTTTTTTGACAATGCTTTAAACTATGAAAACAGCTGTAAGACGCATGCATGTTCATTAGGAACTGTTAGCTAATTGCTAACTTTTCTCAGAAAGAAAAGTTGTATGACCCTATAGCTGGTTTAAGTTTTATACAGGGTGTCAATAATGCTCCTATTAGTTAGGTGTATGGCCTTCACCTGTTAATAAGCATACCATGGCCAAAGTGCTGCGATAATAAGGATCTCTTTCTGCAGGGTTGGTTGTGGAACTGGCTATGCTTAGGGGCTGGGTTTTATTTTAATTTGCTCAGCTCTACTGAGTACAACTGCTTGAGTCTAATACATGTCCCAGTTCATTAGATAAGGTCTGTTGTTTCTCTTTGTGTCTGGCTACCTAGTACTTCAGAAAGGCAAGTGCATCCAAGCAAAGAAACACCCTTATTGCTAAGTCAGCAGAACTTGCTTACAGATTTCCCAGCAGGCTTAATATACGCAGAGGGTAGGACTGATTTGCAGAACACATCTGAATGCTGAACATCTGCTTGTTTATATGTAAGACCATTTGTTTTATTCCACTGGGAGCATGATATGAGTTTTTCCCCAATAGTTATTCTTCCCAGAGGGCAAGTACTCACACCCCTGACTTGCTAGGGAAAAGGACTATTCTTTATGGTTAATAATGTCATGCTTCCTTTGGGGCAAATTTCTGTGTTGCTTTGACTTTCAACAAAAGAGCAAGGACTTAAACTGGACTCGGCCAATTTACCACTCTCACAATTTAAGCCAAATTTTAGCTGGATTCAGTTAGTAATTGCTTTGAACTTTAATCCCTTGCTTCATTCCTGGAGTTCAATGTGAGTCCTGAAAAAAAACTGCCACCTGTCTTGCTCTGCAGGGCAGCCTGGCAATCCTGGCTCTCACATGTAAGTTCTCCTGGCCCCTAATGCTTCCCTGGGGGAGTGCACTGAAATGACAAACTTAGCTGCAAAATGTTGGGTTTGATGTAAAAAAACCCATATGATAAGAGTTAACAACTTGCCTGACTGTCAATATTTGTTTCTTTCTCTTCCATAAAGACTAAGAGTAGTAAAGCAATTCAAGATAAGAGCACTTTGAAGGAGAAAATTGCCTTTACTGAGGATCTGTAAACAACTACAATAATTTCAGATTCCTTACACAAGGAGTCCATGGCATTGGAAAAATGATCCATACCTTGTATGGATTAACATCAGTTATATTGATGTACGATGTGTAGTAATACTAGTTTTAAAAGCTATTTTATCATGGTTTTTCTTCTCAGGACTCAAAACGCACAGCCTGTAACAGGATACAGTGGAAACATTTTCCAGGAATGAAGCACATAAGCCTGTTATTTTTTGTGGTTTGTTTTGTTTTGTTTTCCTCCAAACAGGGTTGCCAAAACCTATGAATGGATGCAAATTGGGATGGACTGATTAATGCAAAGCAGGTCTCTCTTGGCCATTAAACCATGCTTACAAAGTCCCTAAATGAGTGAATTCTGTCACTGGGGTTGGTAGGTCATATAAACAGTCAAGATATCAATTTGGTCAATCTTCTGCTATTTCGCACAAATCAGTTTCTGGCTATTGCCAGAAATGGTATAACTTAACTCTAATTTTGCTACATGTGCTTTGAAAGTTCACCCTGTTGCTCTTCTTTCCTCTTCTTTCCCATCCCTTTGGGCACCCCTCAACACACACCTTGAACAGAGTTTGCATTTGGCAAGTTGTTCAGTCCTTATGCTTCTTGATGGGATCAGAAAGTCTGACAAAGTCTACTGCTACATGTTTTGCCCTTCTTGTCCCCAAACACTTACTTTCACAGTAGACACATGTGTTTGTGCAATTATTCAATTTAGTTGGCAAGAATCTTCTAAAGAGTGCATCAATTAGATGTGTTTTGGAAGCCTTGGAGTAGGGTCATCCAGGTTCTCTGAAGTGCAAATAGTAAGGAACAGATTTGGAGATGATCCATAATCTGTGGTGTTAGTGACTAGACTAAGAATTTCTGATCAGAACCTTGTTGTTGAGGAATTCATAAACACATAGAGCTAGTTTGATATTAGCAAGGTTAACAAGCATCAGACTGGAGATGAGAGTACAAGACTTTTGTCTGGGAGGAATTTACATGCTTGGCTGTAGAAATAGCCAAAAGCTAGACCACTCAACCTTCTAATCTCTGACCAAAATGAGGTACCTGAACATTTTGGTGTCAGTATCAAGTCTTTCCTTTCTTCCAGCAATCTTTCTGAAACTTCTCTTTACTGTTAGATTTACATAAGACAACTTGACAAGCATTTGATCTATATATTGTGTTACAAGGGTTGCAGAATACAATGCAAAGAGAAACTGACGGCAAAAAAAGATGAAAAAGCAGGGAAATTGGGAACATGAGTGCATTCTGATGTGAAACAAAAATATAAACTTGTTGAAACTGAATTCTTTTTTGACCAAACTTTAGTTTCTAACCTCAGGTGACAGTTAAAATAGCTCAGGCAAAACAGAGGAAAACAAATAGTGATGTTGGAATGACACATTCTGGTGTCTTGTCTTTTACTAAAAACAGCTAAAAATAATTGCTGAAGTAATATAATAAGATTGTGGCAGGGAGAAGATTGTGCACAAATGGACAACTTAAAAGGTATCCAAAAACTGCTGTGGATTACAAAGAAGCCTGAACTGCAAAATATGTAGTTCAGAGATTATAGACTCCAAAACTATTAAATCTTTCCAGGTTGTGATAACAAGGAGAGAGTAGGAGATCCACATATATAATAAAGATTTAAGTAATTTAGTTATTTAGGTCAAATGTATCAGGAGAATGAATGCACTGCTATGACAGCCTAAGATTTCTAGGTCCAAGAAGGAAATTCGTGTAGTTTAGGGTAATTCAACTCTATATAGAAGCTTAACACCTTTTAGCAAACAAACCGTGCATACATCATAGACATTATAGGTATTTGAGTTTTTTTATAGGTATGCGCCATTAACTCTAAGCCTTCAAGAGTTGAGTAATACTTTTAGAAAAGACTAATCTCTTGGATAATCTTGTTTAAGAAAAAAAGGGAAATATAGGTATGGCATACTAAGCATTGATTCTCTTGTGACAAAAGCAAGCTGTTAGAGGGGCACAGAGAGCTTATATTACGTGAGGAAGATTCCTAAGGTCTTAACAATGTAGATGATATTTTCATTATATGTGCTCAGATTAGCACAGAAAAAGGGCCCCAACTATATATTAAAACCATAACAGTGTTCTTTCCATGGACACAGAAACTAGTGTGTTTAATTTCAAAGCTTGATATCAGAAAGTAGTCCTAGAAATGCTGGAATGTAAGAGTATTTTCAGTAGGACAGTTATAATGAATACGTAGTTTTAGAAGGAACTTAAGGTCACCTTTTTCACAGGAGGAAAAAAAAAACCCAAAACAAAAAAAATCCTAAACACCCAACTTCCAGCATGCAAATTGAACTAGCCATCTGGGAAATTAGAAGTATTCCAACAGTGTGATGGTACCACGAAGGGACCTGGAGAGCAAACTGCTTTCTGATTAACTCCCATGCCTCCAGGGTTTATTTTATTTTGTCTCTGGTGAGGACAAAAACAGAGCCAGGCCCTGGAAGAGGCTGTCTCCTGACTTCAGTGAAGCCTCTACACACAGTACTTTGGAACTAATCATATTTAACAGGCTCCTTCAGTAAGAGCAACGCTTCAGGGACATCCAGGAGATATTCTACAGGCACAGGGTTAGCCCCTAAGCCAGATGATAATTGAAATAAATATACCTCTTTAAAGACTTTTTTTTTAAATATGAGTAGAGATAGAAGATATTGCATTGTTTCTAATGAGATATTAAATGTAAACTAATTTTCAACACCAGAAGCTACTTTTTACTTACAGAAGATCAGAAGTGTGTCAAATGCAGGAGCCTAGGGGAAACCTCTAATTACATGTGGCATGGTTTCAGTTACTCACAATATCCTTTGAGGACTAGGATCCAAGGCTGGGGCTGCAGACCTGTGACCCTAAATTTTTAAGTATTGTTACCAACTTTAACTTTTCAGACAATGACAGGAAATCTTAGCAGCAGCAGGGGTCCAGGAGAGTGCTCCTTCTACTGTGCTGAAAAGCTGTGCTAGCAAAAACGATGCTATTTAGTCTGTCATTGTAAAGTTTAGTTTGCCACCTAAGTGAGTCTCAGGAGGGAAAGTCAGACAGAGGACAAATCATATTTACTACATCATAAAATGCCTGTAAATAAATTAAAACAACAATAGCTGTAAATTACCCACAAGTGCTCTATGAACACATTTTTTTCAGGAGGTCTATAAATGTTAAAGCTATTAATCTCTGACTTATATTTCAAACAAAAAGAAATAGTTTTAGTACTTGATTTTGCTATTATATGACAGCGAACAGAGTTTGCTCTTAGTTGCAGCAGATGACTACTTCCTTCATCTACCTAGTGTGATTTCCAGCAATATTCTGTAAGAATATTGTTAGTGTTGTTTCTGTGGGTTTTTTTTTCTTATAGTCAGGTGATAAGGCACTGAAAAAGTAGCAATGGCAGCATCTGATATCATCGTTGCACCTGAATTCGCATTGATGTGCCCCTTAATCCCTAAATATTCAGGTAGAATTAATTTAGGAAGGAGGATGTTGGAATCTGAGCCTGGACAATTGCTTAGTTTTTGCAAATAAAAGTTTATGACAATATATTTAAGTAAATTCCATTTCTTGTTCTTGGAGGCCTGTTTTCAACTGCTGTACTTTGTGTGTGTGTATTCCAAGCAGAGGCCAAAAGGGTATTTTTACACAGGGAAGTTTTCTGTGAATTTTGAGTCCACTGAAAGAACTGATATACATTCCTACCATGTACATATTAGACGGCACTGAGGCTGTTTGTGAAACACTAGTTTTAGCAAGCTCAGATTCTGTAGTTTTTATTCATACAGTTTCCATGTTCTCCAAACAAGAGATTGCACTGAACTTCTGTTCTTCCTCTAACAAAAGAACTGTTGTCTACAGAAAGCTTGCAAACATCTCTACAGGGAAAAGAAAACTAGACAATTTTTTGTTGCCGCAAGGGGATGAGGATTTTGTCCTATATTTCCTTTTTCCCTAAAACATGGTGTTCACCAATACAATTCTTCTGGTAAGAACTGAGGAAGCTATCACCATGAAATGCTCTGTGGTTGGTCTAAGAATGCTAATAATAACTGATTCTGCCTCATCGTGCAAGAACAAGCCTACGTGCAGCAGTGGTTGTCAGTGACTATTGCTTTGCCAAGCTCTGGAGATTCCTTTTGTCAATAATAGTAATTGAAGGTGCTCATCCTTGTGAAAATTTCTTATAAGCCTGTTAGACTGGGTGACCAACACTGGAGCCTTTACCAACATGTTTCTACCACATTCACAGCATAACCCTTACTAGAGTTCACAATGTGTATTAGAGCATATGACAAGGGGCAGAACGTGTGATGTTCCATCAAGTACGCTTTCTAGTCACCATCTTATTGTAGAAAGAAGCTGCAATGCAGAGATGACAAACTTCATTGAGAAAGTAAGCCACAAGTGAATTCCATAAAATGTGTCTACTTTGGTATTCTAAGGCCATCTTAGTGTGAGTTGTTAATATCCTATTACTCCAGTGCTCACTTAACATAATTTACGATTTCAGTGAAGTTCCAGTAATGAACGTACTAATTCCACTTAGATATTAGTATCAGGTATGTTTGCTAGTGTATAGATTTATGCAAGGTTCAGTAGATGGAGTCCCTTCTCTCTAAATTGAACTGTAGTCTCAGGATGACTCTTCACTTGGAAGGCAGAAGGGTGAAATCGTTGATTAGGCAGCCGAGTATGTGAGGTAACATCTGTCTAAGGAAGCAACATTCATACCTCAAAGGTAGTGAGACAATTATGTTTCCGTTAAGCAATTTGAAGGATTCTTGTAAAATAAAAGCAAACAATTTTCTGCTGAGGAAGGGTGATGACAGTTAACAAGTCAATTTATAGTCCCTGGAGACAATCAGAAATGAAGAACAGCTATGAAATATGATGCATTAGGTGGTGGTTTTCTCTAATGGACACAACTAAAGAACAGGTTCCATTTATCAGAAAGGCAGAAATCCTGAGAGATGAGTGTCAGAAATATGTCAATAGCAGGTCAGCTGGCTAAAGAGAGAGAGCAAGCCTTCAAATTTAATCCTGAGAGATGTCTGAGCCAAACTCAGTGCTGCCACAAAGGGATGATCTAATTATTCCAACATGTACTCCGAGATCAGAGGTTGCAAGCTCTTTCCTGTGTCATCTTTAGCACTTGACTGACCTTTTGATCAGCCAGTTCTGCTAACTAAACCTGCAAAAAACAATCAACTGTTTGTCTCTTTCTGAAACACTTTTCTGTCACTTTGGTAAACCAACTGGGTTCACTGAAGAAGGTGTCAGACTTAGACAACTGAATCACTGTAAGGGCACAACTTAATGGAAGGAGAAAATGGTGGAATCAAATTAACTTTTTTTTGGTAGCAGTAAGCGTTTAGTTTGGCGTAGTTGTCTTATCGCCTTTGGGTTAAGCAGTTTTTAATCTCATTTTATTGTTGTTCTGGAGCTTCTTATAATGGTTTGATTCTCTCCTGGCTATAGCAGGCTTGATCTTGAGGGGACAGGGGGAAGGAAAGGGATGACAAGAGATTTATCAGTATCACTTCTCTTTCTCTTTGCCCATACCATAGCAGGTCTTTTATAAAATCTCTTTTACAAAGCATGTTAGTATTTGCCTTTCAGTTTGCCCGAAAGCTTAAAGCCAAACATGAAGGAGCACTGTACAGTCTTCTAAACTAAAAATCTGAACAAAAACCTCTTTATTCCAAATCTTCCTGCTTTAAGGTTAAATTTTTAGTGTCACATGGGGAGGCTGGTACCTGACTGGTCAGTAATAGAGATCTTTGTGCTCTATGTCCACATACCGCTGTAATGGGTGGAAATATTTATTTTATTCGTAATCTGCAGTTAGAGACAATCATCGTTTCCAGAGAGGTTGCTCTGGAAATCTAAAAGGGCTTAGGAAGGTGGAGTTTTTTGTGAGAATTGGTAGCTACATATTGAACATGTAGGACAAATGCCTGTCTGCCCAAACCAGAAAAGTTTATATATAATATACCCCTCTGCACAATGTCTTTACTGTTTTGAAGTACACATGTGTAGAAGGAGGTGCAAATTAAAAGGACAGATGGAGGTAATATTATAGAAAGAAGAATGAAAGAGGTGGTACACATCTCTGAAAATATTTAAAGGTTTGTGATGCCCCACATCTTAATTAGTTACATCTATTACAAACAAGGTAATCTGGAGATTGAACGTGACCATCAAGTTTGCTTATGCTACAAAAATGTCTTGCAACTAAACAGCATTATGAAACAACATTGTTTAAGGTCTAGGTTCTGGAATACATAAAAGTAGAATAGAGAGAACAGTGGATAACCCTGATTTCATAAAATAACACATGGAGATATCAAAGATTCTATAATGTTTTCAAGATGTAGTCCAAAGTAATAATAAAAAAGTAGTAGAATAATATTGATCAAGGTGATGATGTTAGAAATCTGACAATTTAGGTCAATTTATTTCTATTCAGATTTTAGTCCAGCTACTTTGTTTTTTTGTTTTCTTCTCCCTTCAATACCACTTTGGATGCCCCTCAGTATTTATAAAAAATAAAAGCTCCAATTCCTGTCATGCAAAGAAACACATCTACTCCATTTTTTCAATATTTTTCTTCTTTATAGGTGATTGAAGGAGAACAAACATTAATCACAGTCTAAATGTTGCCTTACTACTAGTCATCTTTATTTTCATCGCATTTTCCTCCCCTAGTGGGGATTTATCTTTGGGAGAGATCTGCCATGGATGCAAAATGGTGTAATAATTTCATTCTGTCCTGTTGTTTGTTTGATTGTTTAACTGTAGGACAGGACTTGTGAAAACAAAAGTCTAGCATGTGATCCTGTTCTTTTCATGTGGACTATAGCTGCACTTATAGCTCCTTATTTGAGATTAGTTTCTGTTCATGAACATATTTAAACTTGCCATGATATAGAGAATTAGCTTTTAAAGAAATAATACATAAGTGTCATTCTCTGGCTTATTTCTCTGTTTTCATGTTCCTGTCCCATAGCTTCACAAGGACTGACTTTTGATTATGTGTTCAGTTAGTTCTCTTGGCTTCTTGCACAGACAAGAACAGCTGTTGTAAATTTTTGCACTTTTTCTTCCCAAACATAAGAGTTTGCATGTTGCGTTGCAAGTATTGATCATAAAATATAAAAACACTGAACTCTCAAACCAATTCTGTAGTGGTTTTTTTTTTTTTTACCTGATTACCCCTTGATAATGGCCTCTTCCCTTCTCATGTGCTCTCCTTCAAGAATGTTACTTGTTTTTCTTACAGGTTTCAGCCACTTGCTGACTGAGGTTCAATGCCAGGGCCCCTGTTGCTCAGTCCTCCCCCTCACGTTAAATACTAGGGGACACCGCTCCTACACAAAGTTGTTAAACAAAGCCAACTCTTATCTCATCCTTCATCAGCTCTGAAAACTCTGGTAAATCAGCACTTCACCCCCCATCATTCACCACACAAAATATAAGATGTGCACCTGTTTCTGTAAGGTACAGAAATATGTCTGCTGTCTTCTGGCTACGTTTTCTTCTACATGTTGTTTTTAACCCTCCTCTTAGTCACTCACCTCAATCTGTCTGCTCTTGCTCGCATTCCCACTCTGATCAAACTCTCTGCAGGGATTCATATTACTTCTCCATTTGCTGCGCTGCTGTTGCTCTGAATGCTGAAGTCTTGGAAGATAGACCTGAAAAGACAATTCAGAAAAGGAGGGGAAAAACCCCAAAAAAACCCTAAACAAGAAAATCCAGTCAAGGCAAAGCAATTCCGTAGAACAGAGTGAAATTATACCTTTTTTTGGCATTGCTTCCTCTGAAATCTAATACAGAAACATACAGATATCTATTCCCACCCCACTTGTTCCTTAGAACATGTAATAAGTCAAAAACATGGCACACAATTTTTTTCAGATGTCTAAATGGAATAGAGTGTAATATTAATACAAATCACATTTCTTGGAGGTGAAAATGATCTCTGGAATTTCACTAAATTTGTGCTAGAAAATGTACTTTTAATTTTTTTATAACCTCTAAACTTCTTTCAATCCATTAATGTTTCACTTAAAAACCTTCTTTGACCCTACATTCAGTTCTAAGTTTCATCCCTTTCTATGCAGTGTTATCCAATGCAATAGTTGTTCAGACTCTCCAGGTATCAATCTTAAGTTAACAATGACATTAACATCTGAAAGGTATTTTTATTTTATGCTTATGAAATGTAATCTCTCTTTGGTACTACATACTAACTCCAGGCACCTCAAGACAGAAAATGGCATTTATCTTCCACAATTAATACTCTTCTTGCTTTTTCCCCCAGTACTTATATTCAAACTTTTTTTAAAAAATAAAAATTCAAGCCTCAAAACCTTTTTCTCCCCAGATTATTACTTCAGCCTCATTTGCTATGTGAACATCATTCTGAATGAGTATGTGAAGAACACTTTCTTTATACTGATAATTTTCTCTCTGTCTAAATGTTCCCAAATATAGTAAAAGGACAGTGTTTGCTAATAATACAATATTGACCACTAGCTAAAAGTAGACTATTATTTTTATTACAATTTCTTTTCTTCTATCAGCAGAGTAGAAACATGGGATTAATGCTTAACAACAACAATGAATCCTCTCCTGTGTAGGTTATAAATTCTTTGGGTTAAGGACAATTTCCATGGATTTAAAAAAAGAAAACCACCCAAAAACCCCAAAACGTACCTTCTAGCATAGTATACTACATGATAAACTTTGACCCTAGACTGAAACCCCAAGGTACTATAGGAGATTTGAATATAGAACAGTTCATTTGTTAAGTTGAAAAAAGGACATTTAGGTTTTGTAGTGTGGTAATTTTTGGGGGGGTTGTTTTGTGGGGTTTTTTTTTGTGGTTTGTTTTTGGCATTTTTTTATCCCTAGGGCAATATATGCTTATGGAATTGTGGAAAGAAAGTGAAACTGCAAGATAGAGGTCATATCAGTGGAAACAAGCACTGCTATTTGTCAAAATAGGTTAGAAGTAGTTCCTTTATCAGTTGAAAAAAACACACTTAAAGTAGTCATGAAGCTTTAAAGGAATTCGAAATGGCAAAGGACACTTGGAAAAATATGGTAGGAGAGCTAGCTTGTGGATAGTGATACTGAAGCAAAATAACACATTAGGATTACACCAAAAAGTAGGAGAAAGCTTATTAATATGCCCGTGCAGAGACTTTAAGTAAACAAAATGATCCTGCATTTATGATTTTCGGTTGGGCAATTTTTACTTTTTTTGGCAGACAAAAAAAATGCATTTATGACTATATACGCATATTTACTATTTTCCATTCTAAAATTCCTGAAATGGGTTAAGGCTGAGAAGGACTGTCAGGGTCTGCAAGTACCTAGACAGTACCTGAACTCTTCGGTTTTATCAATAGTCTTTTAGCTCTTGTAAACTTGTTATCAGAAAATTATTTGCCAAAATAAATGCTGTCAAGATTGAATTTCAGAACAGGATAGCATCATACACTATTCTACTTGGCTTTAAGTGAAATTTCATTTTTAATGTGTTGGTGAAAATTTAAGCAATTGACAAATGTACAGACCCAGTGAGTGAGCTGATGTAATTATTAGCATAGCCCACGTATGAGAGGAAGGTAGCTAAATATTTTTAAGCCTTTTATTTCAAAAAAAGGAAACAGTTACAGATTCCACTTTAACAGGAGCTTTGTCATTTGAAGTAGTTCATACATTAGTTATGCTAAAGTAAATGTGACAGTGGTTACAGTGACACTTTTAACTTGATCACACTCCAGTTGCTGTGTAGGTGTACATGGAATCATGTGCTGTGGCTCATAAGCTAGAGTCTCATGAACTGTTTGAGGATCTGCTTCCTACAGAGCAGTGGAATAAAAGCGTGACATCATGCTATGCAATCTATCAATGGCTGGCACTTAAAAAAAATTTGCAATATGAAATGTGTCATCAACAAACATTTTAATGCATCTTACTATGTTTTTCTATAAAAGACTTTTCAGTGATTTGCATTTCTGAAAACAATACAAGAAAGGTGACTTGCTATAGTATTACTTGTATTTAAAATGTTGATAATATTTCTTAGTGGGTCTGTAGCAAAACTCAGGCATCCTAACATGGAAAGACAAGTTTCACTGTTTAAAACTACAGCATTGTACATAGACACATCTTAATAGTTCGTAATACACAAACCGATATTCGGCTAGATCAAAATTCATCACTCATTTTTGGGGGTGTAAATCTGTAGTAGGTCTGACACTTACTGTATAAGCTCCCAGTTTCTGACACTGAGAATTCAGGGAACACTTGCTCCTCCTCACCTCTGTTTCTGTTCTTAGGTAAAAGGATTCTCTTTGGAGTGAAGTAACTTGCTGAAGAAGAGTGCTTTGAATCTTTTTACTAGGTGTCTGGAGTCTGTCGTCTTTTTGTGAGGATAATGGAGATACTGGATCATTGTCATTCCTTGTACCTTGCATATTTGGGTGTATGCTCTGTATTTAAGTGGTTTTCAAAGCGTTTCTTGCTCTTGCAGTGGGTTAGTTTTGCTTGTACTGACAAAAACATTGCTGGTGTTTTTTTCAAGGAAACTATCACCTTTTTTTAGTAATCCTAAATTTTGCATCATGCTAAACATTTTTTTGAGACATTTTTGAGGTGATTTTCTTTCCTTATGTTTGCTCCATGTCTTTACTATTAAGACAGGGCCCATCAAAGGAAAGTGTGAAGTTCTAGGAGGTGAAAAGGACAACTATCGATGCGGCAGGTACACTTGTCGCATTTGCCAAGTTCTTTGTTTGGTACAGCTTTACATTTATTTATATCACCACATGGACAAAAAGACATGCTGAAGAAATTATAACATGCAAAGAATTGAACTTCATTAAAAAATTACCTGGGTGAAGAGGAGGAACCATGGAAAAGAAAAAACATCTCACCTATTCTGAAAAGCCTAAAGTGAAACTAATCTAAATCAGAAGATGATACATAAATTATATATAACTTGTCCCATTCTTTGGGCCTTCCCCAGTCTTTGTTCAAAGATGTAGGCTTTTCATGCTTAAAAAAGCATGCTAAAGAAAAAGGAACAGCATAGAAGAACAATGAAGAAACTAATAGAGTAGTTTGGGGCAGAAAAAGAGGTCAATTGAAGAAAGGAAAGCCAAATGGGCAGAGGGAAAAAATAAACAGAGAAAGTCAGAGAACAATCTCAAAGCAAAGTGTAAGGAAAGAGAAGATGGTTCAGAAGGAGAGAGGGTTCCTGGATGTATTTGTGGGGTTTTGAGTCGCAGTTTGAGGCAGATTAATTTCAGAAACCCCAGGGGTCTTAGAGTAATCTCTTGCTATATTTCATCTTTTGTCTTAAGTTGTCTAATTTTGTTCATTGTAGTGTGCATTCTGGAGGGGTACTATTACTTCTCTGAGTATTTTGGTGGTATTGTTTGGGTTTGGTTTTCTAGGCGTGAAGAACACTCTTTATGCAGTAATAGTTCTATATTCCAAGATAATCTTTTAAGATGATTTCCCTGTCTGCAGGGCTGGAATGAATTGATTCTTAATAGATACTTGATTATTGGGTTCAATCACACAATATTTGTAAGTAAATATGTATTACTGTGTATTTTGCCAACCAGTATGGCATGGTTTAAATTAGCAGTATGTTTTGCTTAACTAAAAGTAATTTTCAATCATTATAAATTTGCTCAATTATTTCTAGAAATACCAATTATTTACTAGGAAGCTTAAAAGAATATGTTCAAATGAAGAACTGAATGTTCACAAAGAGCAGACAGAAATACAAAGAATAAACCCTGTCTCTTTTTTTTTTTTTTGGAAGGAAGGATGAGGACAGAAGAAAGGCTCAGCGTATGAGTACACTAGGACATGTGGTTTTAGATACTTCTGTAATGACAAATGAATTGTTTTACTTAACTAATGCACAATAAACTTACCTCAAACGTGCACATAATTGAAAATTGGCTAAATGCCATTTAAATAATGACATCTCTGCATTGTGCATATAAATTGCACATAAATCCTTCAAAAACTGATGCACATATTAGAAAGGATGTTGACCTGCTTCAAAAGCAAGGTGACTAAATGGAATTGGAGGCGTCATTACTTTTTGACACCCACTTCTGGGATTATGGTCTCCTGACCACAAAGTAATATCATATGCATTAAAATGTCCAGGTTTCATGTAAAATCAGTAAGTGCTAAATGAGCATGGGGTGTGGGGAAGAAGAAGGAAATTAGGTGGTGCAAGTTATGTGAAAGAGACTGGATTAAGCTAACACAGAGTTTCTCCCAGAGTTTGGAAATGAGAAAAGTTAAAGAAACAATGGAGAGAAAGAATTAAAGAAAACTTGTATCTTCTAGGGCTCTTTCTGGCCTCTTCAGCTAACAATTTATTCTCATCTATGACCAGCATGCTCCTTTTAAGATGGAAATCTAGGGCATCTACGGTAACCGGTATGGTTGGCAAACACTTTTTTTTTTTAAATTCCTTTATATCTTTTTTGCTATATTCTGTGAGTCCTTGGAGCTCTTTTATTTCTATTTAGCCACTGCAGATGCAACTGCTTTTCAATTTCTCCTCTCTGTCCTGGACCATGGAAAAAGACTTGATAGCTAAGATGATTGCAAAAGTGTGTGTCCTTGAGGGTCACCCAGGGGCTCTTTATTACTAGTAGGGCCAAGCATTAGCGGTCACACTTCCAACTAATAAACAAGGACAGGAAACAAAATCTAATACCTACCATAATATTTCAGAAGTTAGTAAGTGTCCTAAGAATAGCACCAAGAAACAGTAAAAGTAGAAGTGACTCCATATACCTTAACAGAATGCGGCTTTATTGATGCTTCTATGGACAAAGCCATCTTGATTCTTATGTTTATTCTGCAAAAAACTAATAAGGCTTTTAAATGGTGTTTTTCCAGGCTGAACCTGACACTTGCAGCCTCATATTGAATTTTAATTAATTCTGCTTTGATATCCTGTTGTTGATTTGAGACAGTTTCATTACAATTATTTGGACTATTACGCTCAGTTTATTCTCCTAGATATATAATATCTTCTGTCGATTACTTTACTGTGTAGAATACAGCATATAAGGTATCTTACATCATTACCAGTGCTTTATTGTATCATGCGATTTGTATAAGAAACAGAAAGTCAATTTAAATGAACTGTACCAAAGGTTCTTTCAATAAATTCAGTACATAGTTCAATGAATAATGCATTGCCGGAGGTGTTTCTAGGTATGGAACATCAGCTAATTTTACTCACTGTCACTTATTTATAAAATAGTGTTTGATGTTTTTTACCAAAGAGCAGAAAGCCCAGCAGTTGTCTGCCGTGAACGTGAGACTGAATAAGCTCCAGCTGCCTCGTTGCTTTAGTCTGAATGAAACACGTTGTGAATTCTTGCAGCCAACATGCATCAGATAGTCCACACTTCATATTGGTATATGCATATTTAATACAAATAATCTTTTTTGATTAGTAAATAGTAATGCTTTTTCTGAGGTAATTAAATTGGAGTCTGCATCCCTTCACAGAAATGAATGTACATGCAGTAAAATTAATCCGCTGTTTTCTAATGCGGTAATAAACTTTTTAAAGAAATCTAAAATAAATATATTACTTCATAATCTATGCTTTGATCTCTCTCCCACCCTAACTTACCTCCCACAAAATGACATGAGCTGGCCAGACAGACTAACTGCAATGAAACCTAATAATGAAGAAGCCATAGTACTTTGGGGGGAGGGGGTTGGCTCTTACTGCACAACTGGTTGATCATATGTCTACCAGCCAAAAGGCCAAGAGACAGGAACTTAAAGAAAAAACAGCATAAAGCTGAGGGTGTTTGAATAGGAAGATTGAACGAAGGAGTGTCTCACTGATCTAAGTCATTCCACTGAAGTGAGATAGTCCTGACTGATGAGTAAGGGCCTCATCATCTGACATGTACCTTGCAAGGAAATACACTTCACAGGATGAACTTTTGCTTTCCAGTGTGACACTGTGGAAAACTGTGTCCAAATCTGTGAACAGATTTTGGCTGTGTATTAATAGCTTCTAGCATCCATGGACAACTACAGCAGTGACAAATTGTCTTGTCTGTTACATTTGATGAGGATAAAAGAAAAAGATAGTAATAAGGCATTTTCTAAATTTTTTTTTTTTTAATGCTACAAATGAAAACAAGACTGAAATTCTCCTCCAGCTCTACTGCAGTGTACCCTTACTATGGCTAGAGACACTGACAGCAGCACCTGTATCACTGCTTCCTAAGGTCTTTTTTTAAAGAGGTGCTGACTGAAATTATCTAATATAGCAGTCTACATTTTCTGGCCCTGAATACTCCTCATCCCAATATGCTTTGCAATTTACTACACCGAGACAGCATTTCCCTCCTCCTATTCCCAGCACAGAATGCCCTCAGGTAGCTCCTTCCTTTGTCCCTTCTGCAAGGAGAGATGAAAGCACCATTCAGGAAATGTTTTCTTTTCAGAGTGTTTTTGCTCTGTTGTGCTACCTCTGAAAAAAAAAATGCAATTTTTGAACACTGAGCTTAAAATGAGCCTTGGTTTTTGTTCTCGGATTTAACAAACAAAGAAATAAACCCCAAAGAGTTAATAATCACTTCCTTTTCTTTAACTCCAGTGGCAGCTTGCCATTTCATGTTTTTATTAGTAGACTGATGAATGTCAAAGATATATTTTCGTACAGCAGATGCATGTTGCTGGTTGGAATGTAACTCTGACAATAATAGCATTTTGGTCTACCAAGCAGTCAGAGAAATTAATCTTTTTAACATTTGTTATCTTAATCAGTGCAGAGCAGCTGCTTGAAATTTGACTTGGAAGGTGCTTTAATGGTGAGTTCTGGGTGATGGACTTAATTGCTTGAACTGTAACATGTTAAATGCTATTAAGACTATTAAATGCCTGACACATTTAAAAAAAATATTTTAGTATTTTTATTCAATCCAAATTTCCTCTCACCTCTCAGATGCCTAAAGAATGAGATCTAAATTTCACATGTGACAAGCATGAGAATACATACATCAAAATAAGGTTATTTAGTATGATTGCAGTTTTGAACAGCTAAGGAAATACCAACTGTTTATTCAAGATGACATTTGTCACTACTGAAGTAAAAATTTTATTTCATGCATCTTTCCTTTGAAAATAACTTTGTAGATGTCCTCTGAGATCCAATAGGTGAAAATGTTTCAAAACTTACAGTATAGGGAACAACGTTGTTGGTACACCATAAAATGAAAACTATAAAGACATGGTTTATTTAAAAGCATATAGATGACTTGCAGAATACATTACAATATTGAAACTGAGATAAGAGAAGAGGCTTGCATTCATATCTTTCATGGGTTATTTAATCTCCACTGTATAGTTTCCAATTTCAGTACTAATAACACCACATTCTGTTCTGAAATTTTTCATTTGTTGAGTGAAGTTTCTGTTGCTTCTTTGTTATCAGTATGTATCTTTTTCTTCTCTCCTTTTCTAGTTAACTTACATTTACCTGTTGTTTATACTATTTTCTTCTATCTACAATGGAAATATTTCTTCTACACTGCATTCACAATCACCATCTTCATTATTAATCCTGAGAACTGCATTACTAATGGATTCATTATCATTTTCACTTAAAAACAAGTTCATTATCTGATGAGAAGCAATTTTCTTCATATGCATTTTGAGACCCTTGATCTTCTTTCTTTATAATCTCTGTAGACAACCCTTCCTCATGATCTTTAAAGAAGACACCTTACAAATAGATTAAGATTCTTCTTATTCCCTGTTGCTTTTTTGTCCATTTATGGTTGTAGAAAAAAAAAATATTCTAGCACTTTTCATTTTTGTTTAATTAGAATGCTTGATTGCTTAGGTTCACTTTATTGAGATGGATATTTCACTATAGAGGTCTTTGAGATCAACAAAAGAAATGTTCTACCAAAAAGAATTATTTTACAATGAGCATTCACTCTCATCTCACAAACACACACTCATACGTAATTCACACATTTTAAGGTATCCTTGGAGGTCTCGTATAAAATCTGAATTTTTGTGTATTTTGTGTTGGTACAGTTCTACTAACTTGGAGTAACTTATACCGATGGAACTGACCAGGCTGTTTGAGTGCATGTACACTTTGTTTAGTACTTATACATAGCCTTGTTATAGGTGCTTCAATAAAATAATGATTTCAGCTTCATCATCTGGTCCTCAGTCTGTGTTTGAACACAGCTGTGGATGGAGATGCCTGTGTATGCACCTATACACAAATTAAAAAAAAAAAAATTAAAACCAAACAAAACACACAGCCTACCCCACCCCCTCCAATTATAGTTGCCTATAGTCTAATATGTCTCTTATATAAAATATTATGATTTCTTCTGGATCAAATCAGGCAGTTGACTCTTTTTAAAGATACGGATTTTAAGTATGCTTCATAAAATCAAAAGGCCAGGTGCTGCTTAGTGTAAGTTGGCTGCTACCTTAACTGTGAAAGGACTGATTTATAACTAAAAATATAAGCCCAGACAATTATTTCATTAATAAGATTTTGCCTAAAAGCTCCCCCATCCAACTAGTACATTTGTGAAATACAAGCATGTAAATTTTTAAAAGCAAGATATTGTAATGTTGGATAGGAATGTATGATTTAAAGTATTTCAAATTTATTAGTACAGCATAATCACTAAGAAAATACTCTAAGGTCCATAAAGTATAGAATGTAGTCAAATGAAATAACTTTTTATTGTGAAGAATTATTGGAAATGTGAGTCTCTATTCTACTAGAACTTGAGAGATTCAAAGCCTGTCTATCAGCCTAACACAAATATTATTTCATTAGTTATTTTTATGTATTTGGTATATTATCTGACTAGAAAATCATTCTAGATGATTTGTATAAAATGAGATTTATCCTAAATTAAATTTTCATTAATCAGTCAGTCTCATAAAAATATATGCTTGGCTTTTAGTACTTGGAAGGAGCAGTGTCATGTGGTATTCTCTGATGTGCTTTAATTTTACTTAAAATGAAACATTTTATTTCTAACTTCTTTTGAAAAGGCATTTGCAGAAAGCTGTGATGATTTGTCAATCACTCCAAATCCTGAAATGTGACAAATCAGATACTTTTCTGTTCTGATTAGCATATAATAGTCATGAAGAGTTCAAGAGAAGACTTACTTGTTAGTTTGTCTTGGTTTGGATTTTTCGGTGCTTTGTTAGCATGGCAGTTAAAAGAAGAAATTTGAGAAATAACGGCTCCAAAGGGAGAAAATAAAACCTTATTGTTGGATATATAATGTAGCATCCCAAATAAATCAATTGAACGTATTTCCAAACAGATGTCTTTTTTTAACACTTCTCACATCCTTCCCACCCACCCCCCCTCAATTGGAGATAAAATAAGACTCTAGTAACGGCCCCAAATGGTTCACTAGCGGCCATTGGCTATAAAGCACGAGTAATTTTCCATGAGGCTATATCACATGGAATCCTATGAGAAATCTGCAGAACTAAGAAATTAAACTGCTTTTTCCCAAACCCACCCCCCAGTTTAACAAAAATAACCACAAAAGCTTGGGTTTGGTGAACAGAAGCAAACACAGGACTAGTTATTTACTCTAGTTCTGGCTTCCTACTTGTTTGCTGAATGGCAACCTCTTCCTCTGTTGGCAGCTAACAGCGTAAGAAGGGATATCAAATATGTGCAAAGATGAACAGCTACTCATTTTTTCCTATTTTCTGGACAGAATTTTCCCTTCTGGCTGAAGAAAAGACTTTGTCTCTACTATTCAGCCCTGCTCTTTTGAGGAAACATCATCTCTACTAGAAAGGAGTTGGTGCTCCTTGGTAGGTTCCTCATGTCTGCCCAAATCCTTCCCCCTGCCCCCGCCCCACTTTGCTCAGGAAATGTCAGGAAGACTGGGTAATCCTCATGGGTTGCTTGTCAACAGGCGGCCAGTAGTAATAACGATTATACATTTTACATTGGGTTTATATTAGAAAGATGTACCGCTGAGCTGCTGAACCTGTGTAAGGGCCGTACTGATAGGAACCATAGGACGCCAACAATGCAGAACAGCAGCGACAGGGACGAGGAATAAGAAGCTCCCATCTAACTGTTTTCCCTCTAGATTATTTAGTGCCTCTTCTTAAGCCACACTCCCTACAGTTGTAGTCACTGATCACAAAAAGTAAGCTTGAGTTTGTTTGCCCTCCTTTGCATACTTTTTTGAGTTTTTCTATGTGAAGTTTAGCTCATGAAATTTCATATAGTCTCCTGGTATCTGAACTCTGATTGTTGTGGATAAGAATTTCTCCAATTACCTGGGTTAAATTCAGATCAAGATGATGTGACATACAGTAGGAAGAAGACTGTTTCTCTTTGACCTGCAGCTCAGTACAATGAACAATTTTTGCTTACAGGGCAAATTCCTGAACTGCACACACATTGACACCAGGAGCAGACATAGAATAAAATCTCATCTGACCTATGCTACATTTGGCAAAAATCCCAGGTTAATCATCTTTTTTTGTGATATCAAACCCCACCGCACCCCTCCTAGAATATATCTGTGAAAATTTTAGTATGCAGATTTCAACATCACTACTACTGCTGATTCTTCAATATTGCCCTGATTTATTCTTAATGCAGCATTTATTTTAGATTCTAACCAGACTGCTTTTCCTCCTCCTTTTATTCCCTCTTATAACTCCTAATTTACTCAGGAAATTGTTGAGTGTTATCCCTAATCCTTTTTTTTTTTTTTTTTAATTAGATCACACTTATTTTTTTCAGCTAGGGCTACGTGATTCAAAGTTCACCACACATCTTTACACATGTGCTCACTCTCTGTTAAAACTTAGTGGGGGGAAGTGCTTTGTCACTTTGCCCTATTTATTCAGAAGAATAACGTCTCCCATCAGCAACACAGGAGGACTGGCACCTACTGAAATGCTCGCATGTGTTCTGTCTTCACAGATGACAACAATAATATTATAAAGCAGAGGGGTTTTGTAACTGAAGTTCCTTGATGGCATTTTTTCACTTGGGGATTCAGATACTGGAACGAAATCAGTTTATTCAAAACATAGTCCTGGAACATGAGAACAAAATATATCTGTTCCTTTTTACGTAAACTCCTTTTCATTGTACTGTTAGGATCTCGCCTAGATTACTATTCTCTATTACCAGTTAAGTCCTTAATATGAACTTCAAAATAGACCAGAGTCTGTATTTACTTAGCTCAGTCAGGAAAGAGACTTAGTGATTTCAGTGACTATCACACCTGAGGCAGTATTGATTTTACACTTATTTTGAATAGTTTGAATTCATGAGACAACTACAAAATAAATTCTAAAGCAGAAGTCTGCTAAAAGGTAATCTACATAAAAAATAAGGAGGCAAGTTGGGACGTTGCTATCAAATTCAAGTCTCAAATGAAGGAAATTCTACTGAAGATGGATGTACAGGATATGCAGGGGAAGATGCAGTTGAAGAAAGTAAGAAAGGAAAAAGCCAAAGGTATGCTATTTACCTTTCCAGTCTTTGTTTGGGTCACAGTTTTGTGGACCATTGAATTCAGTGGCACTTCATAGTTGATTTTTAACTATTTGTAGTTGTTATGGTTGTACCTTGAACTAGTTTTAGGTTATAATTTTTATTTTTGCCTAGATTTGTTTTAATCTACATCACTGCCTGGTGTGTCTGGCAGTTTGGTTGCACAAATATTTGGACCAAGGCAAGGGAAGAAGTGGACTGGATATGAGCAGAACAGTGTCAGTATGTGTGCGCTTTTGATCAGCGGCATTAGCTGGGACATGAAACCCCTGCTGACAGGAGTTACGCCAGCTCTGGTCCCTGAATGTGCTATGCAAGCTGGCATAGATCGTGTTGCCTAGGTAGAACAAAGAAACAGAAAGACTTTAATACACCCACTATACTGTATTCCCAATCTTAATAGCAAGAAAAACAACCCTGTTACTGCAGATGACAATTGAAGCTTGTTGAGGTTTTCCTTTGGCAGTGGATACATTTTACTAAGTAGATTTATATATATATAAATTACATATCCTCTAATGGTGTAAACTATGCACTGACTTTGGCAATACTCTAAAAATTCATATGCACTAACCATGAACCATAAGATATTTAAAAAGGAGGGAAGAGGATCAAATATAACTTTTGTAAAGGAAATCAAGACTAAAGGGTCAACACCTATTTCAGAGTAATCTTAAATAGAACCACAAATAGTGACAAGAAAATATACTCAAAAGAAAATTATATGAGTGAAAATATGCAAAACTAGGCTATGCAGAGTCCTGCACTCAGGTGATTAATGCACACATACATCTTATGGCCAAGAATTCAATAGCAACTTTGCACAACAAATGAGTTCACACAGCAAAGCACATTTCCATCCTCAGTAAAACTGTGTTTTAAATTCACAAGCATGTTAAGAAAATAAATTAATTAAAATATGGACAAAAACCATAAATAAATAAAAATTCCTGGGATCTGTAATTTCCAGAATAAATTACAGTTCCTTAGAGATATATTGGAGAACTGTGATGGAACAAATAAACATCATGACCTTAATGACTCAAAGTAGAAATCAATTTTTTAACCATGATACAGCTCCCGTTAATCTGAGTAATCAAGTGTAATACTCTAAAACTAAAGACAAAAATAGCAAAAAAAAAAAAAAAAAGTGTTATTCTGTTAGAGAAAGTGCTATTGTAAGGTATAAATCTTAGTGCCACTCAGGCGCAGGCTTGGGAACTGAACTAACTGCAATCTCTGCCTGACTTTCAAACCTTCCCAAACTGACACTGCTTTGCTGGTTAGAATATTTTGACATCTAGACGCAAAAGCGTCAATGGAGTTTGACTTCTGACATGGATATCAAGACATGCCTGGCAATCACACCAAAAAATGAAACACATTTCAAACCGGATTCTTCCGAAGACCCTAAATGACATCAACAGATATGCGCGCAAGTCAGGTTACGTGCCTTTGCAGACCTGCCTTGAGAAGCCTTTCTGTTAAATCTTATTAAGTATTTGGCACCACTGAATACTTTTAGGAGCTTAGGACTTTTCTCTCCCCGCTTTTCTGACACTAGATTCCCTTCTTTCTGGTGACCTAGGTTTGTATGCCTCTTTTCCACCATACTTACCCACGAAGGCAACGTTGAAAGAATATTACTGTAATTATGTTGTGTACGTATTTGTGGATGAGGTAAAGCATCCAAACACATGATGGATGCCTCTAACCAGAAGGCAGGAAAATGATAGGATTCAGTAAAATTATATCTATTGCCTTATCTGTATGATCACTTCATATTACAAATGCATTTAAAAATCGGAAAAAAATCAGCAGATCTTTTTACGTACATACACTGGTGGGCTGCAGGAATAAAATTATCTGAAAAGGCTGACAGAGATAAATATACTTTGGAAACAAAGTAATAGGACCACAATAATGAGCAACGAAAATATTAAAGGTGTCATTGTAAGAATAGAAATTAACTTAACAAAGGGAAAATTTACAAGTGTGGTCAATTGCTGTCTGAATCTGGAAGTAGGTGAAAGTGATTCTCAGCTGAATGTTAGAGAAATGTCCTCATACTGAAAACTACTAATTTTCCACAACTACCTAAAATGTTTTCTCTGGGCTTTGGGGTTTGGTTTTTTTCCCCAGAATGGAGGGAAAAGAGCTGCTGGTCCTGGTCAAGATTATATTCTCTCTAATCTTTTACAACATCCTTTCTCTGCCATGAAGTCACCTGGAAGCTTGCACGGCTTTGAAGCTGGGGAGACACCTGGTAGTTGTAACAAGCTGTGGCAATGCAATGACAACAGTAAATAACCTTCCTTTAAGCTCAAACAGCTTCTGAGCCCCTGCTGTAGGGAAGGCATTTATTTCAGAAAGTAAAACTTCTTAAAGTCTTAAAAAGCATTCTTCCTCCATTTGCCTCTACAGTTTTCCCTATGTTAGGCTGAGACAATTATTTTTCTTATCTTCTGACTACCCTAAAAAACTCCCCTTTTTTGCTCTTTCATTTAAGCATACAACCAAAGAAACCAACCTCGTATACAATACAACATTTCGTGCTATTGCTGTCCACAGCAGAGGTGAACAATAGCATAAACTCATTATTCCATGTACTAGAATTTCCTTCTTTATCCTGCTTTTTGAAATGGCATTTTATCAAGGTATTTTATAGCTCCTAGGAAGCAAAATCTCTAACCACTAAAGTCAACAGAAGTCAAAGCTTACTGGAATTTTCCTGTAGTAGAGTCAGTTCATCAGTTAACTGGCAATAATCACAGAATTCAGTCAGTAGTTCATTTGACAGCTATTTGCACCTTTAATGCTATCTTGCAGCCTAATGAAGGGTTGCCCTGGCGTTACAAAATATGGATGTACAAACTGGTAAATGTCCTTGTGCAGCATATAAGGAACTTTGTGTGCATCTTTCACTTAAAAATCAATTAAACAATTCCTGGTAGAGACAAGATTGGAGAGAATAATTAGAAGGAAAATCTGGGCTACAAATTATAGCAAGTGGATAAAATTTGTGGAAGGGGAAGCTGGGACTTGAATGTCCCTAGACCTGTTTTCTGCTTGTTGCTGTTTGTGCGCATGAGTAAAGGAAATCCGTGTGCCAAACCTGATTTTCCTTAGCTTGTGATAAAAGTAACTGCATGTGGATTTATGGGGGCGGGGGGGAGAAAAAGCCTCTGCAGCAATTAATGTTAGTGGTATGAGGAAAACTAATGTAGTTAAGAATAGGCTCTTGAAACAGAGTAGCAACAATCATCAACAGACTATGCTGTTTTAAAGTGTGTGAAACAGATCACTGTAGTAAGCAAGAAAGCATTTCTTCTGCTATTCATCTCCTCCACAACTTTTAAAGGAAATGATACCTTCGCTACTGTAATTTCTAGGATGTAATTACAATAAAAACATTAATGTTCCAAAAGTGGAAAGGATGGGCTGAATTTTACATTGGAATCAAGGTGGCAACAGCGTTCCTCTCAGTGAGTATTCATTGTCTTGAAGGGTCACTGGGCCGAGTAGTGCAATGCCAAGTCACGCTTTCAAATTGACAAAAGTTGTAACTATTTGTTAATAGGCAGCCACTGTCCTGTACATGTGACTTTCTCTGTCCTTTGTCAACTTGTAACTTCAGCATCCCAATACTAGAAAAATATTTGATATATTAAGCGTTAGTGACATGACAGCGTGAGAGCTGAACACGACACAGGAAGTTCATATTCATTCTAGCAGGACAACCTGTCTTTGTGGGGACCTAGTAGTGGGCCCATAAGAGACCACTTATGCATCTGGTAAATATTACAAGAGAGTTTTATCTCTCATCTTCTCAAAAATATTTCTGGTTAACTTCTGAAAGACGGTACAATACTTATGCAGCAACTCCTTAGAAGCATGCGTCTGTGTTGGAGATTGGGATTTCTAGAGCAGGAATTCCTGACCTGTTGTAAAGGAATCGGTTTTGCTACCTGGGGATAACCACCTGAGGATAATTAAAGGTTTATCACTCTGATGTCAGTTCTCCTCTGGCATATGTCCTTGCTGAAATCTCACCTGTGTGCACTAACCTAGGGCTCCTTTGGGATATATAACCTTCAAACATGTGAATACAGATCTACTGATATCCCAGTGCTGGTTTTTTGCGTGTGAATGAAGTGGGTCATTTTGCTTCTTGTCAAGAGCAATGTGTCATCCTAATAATGTGCATTAGTCTCCCCTCTCATGAGAATAAAGTTTCACAAGTCTGCTTGGCTTCTAATATGCCATAGTGGTTGCTGCTTCACCCATGTGCTTGTCCATAATAGCAGTGAAAAGCTAGCATGATCTGTTCCATTAGTAGCAACAGTCTTAGACACTAGGGTATTTTACAATATAAATTTGGATAGCGACAAAATTGCATTCAACGGCAAGGTTTTAGAAATAGTTAAATCCCCATTTGCAAATTGTGGAATAATTCCCTCTCAGTTGCAAGTATGGAAAAGACATGATAAGCCTCGTTAAATGATCCAAAAACTGCAAAGCATCTCAAACTATCCAGATTACTGTCTTGGTTCATTATAATAGCAGTTGCTGTTCACACTATGAAGACTGAGGTTCATTTCTACTGTGGTAGCATTTCTGTTCTAAATCACATTGCTCAAAGGTTTATGGCTCAGTCACTTATAGATAACCTTCAGCCAAAAAATGTCTTACAGAGTTTGTTTACCTTTGTGTAGAGGTACATAGGTTTATATTTTCTGGAAAATGACAAATGTAAGGGGATGTATTCAGGAGTGGTGTAGCTCTACCAAAGAGGTGTCAGTAGTAAAAAATCTGAGTGTTTTTTGTTTGAGGAAAAACTTTGCAATAAACGGTTGTAGGATTGGAGATTAAAATGCTTTTCAGTAGGGTATTCTTCATGTTGCCATTAGGAATGCCTTGTTTGCTTCATTGTGCATCAGAGTTAACTAAGCCAACCTTTCTGCAGAACATTAAAAATCACCATATTGTTGCACGTCAAGGGCTGGATTCTCAGGAGAAGGGAAGGAGAGTAATTGGCACTAAGGAGACGATGTGCAAAATGGACATTAAAAAGATTTTGTGTTATATGATTCTGAACCTGTTGTAGTATTGACACACTAAGAAAACCTGGGTCCTTCTTCTCTCTGTTGCTCAATTTCAGAGTGTTCATTTCCGTTCATCTGCTTGTCTTTTATTTTAATTATCCCTTTAGGGTGGAGAATATCTTTGCAGTTTGTCTAGGAAACATCGAATGCAGTGAGGCTCTGTTCTCTCATTCAACCTGCGTCGACATGGTAATGTAGTTATTAAAAAAAATACGAAAACACAAAACAACAAAACCCCAAACAACATCTGTGTTGCTTTGGTTGTGTTGCTTAGAATAGCAATATACTGACCGCATGAAATAGAAACCATTAGCCGTAAGCTCCTCAGAGTTCCCCTTGTACATAGGTGTTGCAGGTTGAGCCAGTTTTGGGGCAGGCAAGACAATGGCGTTCCTTTGTCTTTTTTGTATCTTCATGTAGGTGATGTGCATGTGCGATGTATAATCTGAAGTATTTCACACTGTTTGGCAATCTGACAGAATAGAAAAGAGGAGAGTTGCATAGTCAGCAACCCACATTCACCGGTCAGGACTAAGTTGTGGAGGAATTGTTCATGCCTGTAATATTCAACCAGATTTCTGGTGTACTGTATACAAGTTTGCTTTGGTGTCACAACATGCCCCTTTGTTGCAAGAACTCCTTGTGATATTTGTAGCTCCCAGGACAAAGATCCTCTCAAACTTTGATTCATCTCATACTCTCAAGAGAAAGAAGACAAATTTCTTCAGGTCATGGTAAAGTTCCCATAACATGACTGTACATTTTCTACTCCTTTTCTGCATTCCACCTTTTTCAAATTTTGGACAAATCAATTTTCCATCCCCTTCTTTTGTTTGTTTTTGGTGTTGTTGATCTGTCACATAGGATCCCAAATGACCAGTTTTGTGCCATGGTCTTGTCTGGAGTGGTACCTTCTATTTTAACTCTTCTGCATGGGCACAGTAGGACTTTTCAAACAGCACAATAGAAAACAAACAATGTACTCCTTACTCTCAGGTGAATCAAACAGCTGGCTGGCATTTGTGCATTTGAAACTTCTATTTATTCAAATGGTTTAACAAGGGGATGAGAGATTCATTATGCCAGTATTTTGCCAAAGGTTATGTACAGAAAATAAGACTTTTTTTTTCCAGTCTACAAAATTTCTCAGAACCACTCAGTAGAAGCCTACTAAATGATGTTTTCTTTATGAAAGCCTTTTCTTTTTTATCTGAATCCCATTATTACTATTAACAGGCTATTAAGTGCTGTGCAACATGAAATATAAGTCATTGTAGACTACTTATGCTAGTATGATATGATACTGTGGTCAGCTCATGTTACAGTTTAATACAAAGCCACCTAGATATTTATACAGAACTAATTTTAATAGATATAGTATAGCATAACATGCATTTCACCTTATTAATCTCAAGGCGAGCTGAAACTGTATTGGCAGCACAATTTCACATTTATAATATGCTTTTATTAAGACACTCTCAATAATGCAACTTTCTGAAATTAAGCACTTTTAAATTTTTAGACATCCTTGGGGGAGTTTATACCATTCCTCGCTCTGAAATACTGAAGCCTGTGTTTTTGTTATTCTGCTGGGCACTATTCAGCCACGGTGTATATGGCATGCCTTTTAAGCAATTATCTTCTGATCTTAGAGACAGAAGGATATTACATAATAATACAATCTTTTCCCAAATAAAGTTTTCCCATGACTTTTTGCTGCTCCAGAACACACAGCTGGAGTTATGACAAGGTGCATATGCAAACACCTGATATCGAAACTTCTATGGCTGAGTTAGCCATTTGCTGTGCTGTCACTGCCCAGGTCAGCAGAGTTTCCAAACTGAGCTTTCCTCCTGCCTCATGGAGAAAGGGATGCTGGCAGGATCATTTCTTCCATCTGCAGTAGCGTGAATTTGTTCACCTTAGGTGTGTAGGCACAGGTCTTCCACTGGGATGCTAGTAGTGAGGTGTCCACCAGTGCCTGGGAGAAAGGTATCAATTGTAAAATTCCTAGCAGGCATGTCAAGGAAAAACACTGCCTTTTAATTTTATGATACAAGTTTGATTCACAACAAGCAGACCAAGCTTGGGAGAATTCTGTTTGTAGCATCAGTTAGCTTTCCCTCTCTGGTTTCCTTTCCTCTTATATAGCACCAGAGAATTACAAGAGTTACATAATTACAGTAAGTGGGACGGTATCTCCTTAGTAGCTTTTGTCTTGTTTCAGAAGCCTATAAGTTTTCTTGTATTTAAAGATCTCGGTTAAAATTTCCCTACTCAGCACCAGTGAGAGATGTATACCCATTAAAAACCAGGGTCTGCATGCCAGATTTGTCCTGTGTGCTCTGAATAAAAGATGCATGTGGCAGCAGCAGTGCTGTACAGGAGAGTGGGGGTGGGAACAATAACAACATTATTGTGCAAAAATTAAAGTGAACT
The DNA here is from genome assembly GCF_949628215.1 of Phalacrocorax aristotelis. Classification (NCBI taxonomy): domain Eukaryota; kingdom Metazoa; phylum Chordata; class Aves; order Suliformes; family Phalacrocoracidae; genus Phalacrocorax; species Phalacrocorax aristotelis. The sequence goes on along the minus strand of NC_134279.1, from coordinate 32,413,534 downwards.
AAAACTGTAAGCATCCAATGTGGGGGGTCTTGGCTTTGTCCCTGTTGAACAAACAACTACCCATACAGAAGAGGTATTCTGCTTCTCCTGAAGTCAGAGGAGTACCAGTGAATTTACTGGCAAGAAAACAGACTAAGAAAGCACCAAAGCAACACTAAGTTAACTTAGTGTAAATCTGAGATTGTAATGAGGTGAGTGACAGATCTGTGCTGCAGTCTTGATCAAATTGTTTCCTTTGTAATTAATATAAGCATCAGAATTTTTTTCACAACTTTAGAACAAGGTTTTAACACACAAACACACACACACAAAGAAATTGTTCTGAGTGAAGTGCTTTACTAACAGAAATTGTGAAACATGTCTGTAGGCATTTCTCCCTGCTCTTCAGGCCTTGGCAGGAGATCAGTCATATTCAATTATATGGTGAGATCTTGGCACACAATATAGGGGATTTTTTAAAAGTGAGAAATATTTTCACTTGAGACTTAAAAAGACCAGAGTTTTTAATCATAAAGGGCAAATAAAAAATCCTGGACATAGATGTCTAGGCACTCCAAATCTGCATACTGAGATTTGATAACTGAGGCTAGAGGCTGAAGCAGTTTGTGAGAAATCGTAGCTGTTTTGAAGTATCACAGACCTAACAGTTGGCATGGTAGACAGTGTACATTCAAAATCTGGAAGGCATCTGACAGCACGTCACAAAAACTATAACAGCTAAACTGAGACAAAGTGATATTCACATAGTTTACAATGTGCCCATGTAAAATGAGACTATAACGTTCTGAGACTGTGAATAGGACAGATATTTTAAAATATGAAGGCACTGCTATCCAATACAACAAAACCAGATTTATACAGTGTTGCTCATTTTGCCTAAAAAAGCAGGTCAAAAAGTGATGATAATGGCCATAGTAAAGATTGCATCCATGGGCTTACATCAAACTCTTGGCCTTTCAAGGAGTTATTCTTGCTCATACTTAGTTTTCACGTAGCTAGCAGAAGACCTGTGACTTGAACAGTGAATTGTTTTGTCCTTACCTTTTTCTCCTCTTAGAAGACTTGACAAAGTCTATGCCCTCTTTCTTGACCCATTTTATTATCATGGGTATTAAAACAGTTATTCATAATTGCCATTTGTATCACAGATCTCTAAATGTGCTGGATACAATTTGCCTATCACGTGGGAAGTACATAAAGTAGAAAAAAGTTGTGGAAGAAACTGGCTTAGGCAGAATCTCTGCAAGGTTGCTTATTGCTCAGACTCAGTGAAAACAGAAAAATATACTATGCAGGGCTCATTAAGCAGCCTTTGGTGGTCAGGCTGAGGTGTAAGAATGCTGAAATGCAATGTCCTTTATGCCAAGACCAACATTTTTACTATTGATGCTACTCCTTAGTGCTGGAAGAAGTTAAAAGGAGATAAAAGTTAGTGTTCCCTCTGACATTGGTAAAAAGAAAGCTCTATAAGGAATTACATACAGAAAACTGCGATGCAGTTGCATTATTGATGATTCTTTGATCTATGACCAATTTTTATAGTGGACTGTTGACCTGCACTACCCTATTTCATGTTGCGTGCAGTAATTGAGGGCTACAGTATCTGAGAAAGCCTTACCCATGGTTATTCCCTGCCCCTTCTTTTCTTATGCTGGATGACCTGTTCTCTTTGTTAGGTTTTTCTTAAAAGCTTGTTTTCTCCATGGGAGTTCTGTATTGGTTATTTCTAATATTTTAAGTCAGATTATAAAAGAATGATTAGCGCCAAAAGAGTACAAGTTTGAATTAGAGTAGAGCCAGGGAGCTTGGCAGCAGGACTTCTTTTTATTCAATAGGTTGTGGAGGGAACAAAAAAAAACTAAAAAGTTATATGGTATTCCCTTTCCTGCTATTTCTAGTTGGTTTTTTTTTTTCCTTCCAGCTTCCCATTTAATGAAATGTATTAGCTTGAGCCTCAAAGAAAACAAAGAAAAGAAAAGGAAGGGGAAAGACAACAACTTCAGTTTCTTTCTGCCCCCCTTAGTACTGGGGACTGTAGAGGAAAAAGAATGTAACCTGCCTATCTTTCAGTGGTGTGTGGTCTAGGGGCCACATGTAGCCCCTTCTTCCATTTTAAAAACAAAGTCTGCATCATCTTCCTTTGCAACTTTCTCCAAATACACATACAACTAAAGAAAGATCCTCTTTTCTGTGAATGATTGTTTTATCTCCCTGTTTCTTTCTGTTATGTTTTTTAGCATTTTGCGGAAATGTAGTAACTGTTCGATAACTGCACATTAAGACACTCTATTTCCTTCTTCAGTGCAAGGAAAGAGCTGCTCTATCTTGTAATGTAAATAAGCTGGAAATCATAATCCTGCCCTGTTCTCATAAGTGCAAACGCACTCAAATATTCTTTTTTGATATTCAGTAGTATCAAGGAAAAGACCCACATACTTTTTTTCATCACAATCATTAAGTTACGCCTTTTACTATCTATATTTTATGTTTTCTGAAATAACAGTTAATTCCCTTTTTTTTTCTTCTAAAAAGAAGTTCAAACCTGGATCTCTAAATGTGTAATTTATCCAGTATATTCTCCACATACTGTTACTGCACTCATAGTTGTTGTTGTTATGTGAATTAAAAAAAACCCTGTAAACCCGAATTTCTGGTTTTCCATCTTGGGCTGCATTTTGCATGTTGATAGAATAAATCCAGTAAGTGAAATTATTGGCAAACTGTGGTTTCATCTTCTCTTTCAGGTGGTATTGCTCTAAAATGCTTCCTTTTATATCAGTGTGCTTCTTTTTAGAGGGAAGGATTCTACCACCCATTCCTCATTCTTTCACTCAAAGGCAGACCAAGGCTTTGGAACACTCTGAGACAAATATTAACTAAAACTTGACTTTTTTTTTTTTTAAATTTACCTTTTTAAAAATAAGCTACTCAGCCAATGTTAAGAGAGCTGCAGACAACATTGAAACCACATGCTAGAGGTGAGAGTTCTTTAAAGACCATTGTTTCTAGGGCTGATTAATTTGAGAACGACAGAACAAAAAATGGCAAAAGCAGATCTGTAATACTGCTGTGATCCTTGACTATAACTACATGCCTAATAACTCTCTGCAGTACAAGATCTTCAGACAGTGATGCTAGGTGAAATGGTGTTGAAAACATGCGTAACATTTCACCATCCGATGTCCTTGTGTGTCCTTAAAAAACTCTAAATACAAAAACAGATTGCTGATGTTAGTACCCGCCTGAATACCTTTGACTATTTTTTCAAATATGCATTGAGAATTGTACAAAGCATATTTTCCATGGCTCTCAGCAACAAACTTTAAAGATGAAAGTTGATTAATGTTTATTTTACATACAGGCACTGTAAAAAGGGAGCAACCTGCTAATTTCTCAGATGAAAATGTCTATATTACTTTATTTGAATTTAACCCTTGTTAATGCATATTTCTTGTAATAAAAAGACATCTCACTGTGCCTTGAGAATAGTGATCTCTTTTCTAAAGCTGGCTAGATATTATTCTATCACTTTCTAGATTTGACTAACTGCCAGGATATTTTCTTTGGTTATAGGGGAAAACAGAAAAGTTGCTAGTATTGCTTCCATCTGGATATTTAAATTAACCAACCTGTGTTGGGAAAATGATACTTTTGCTTTTGAGAGATAAGAAGAAAAGAAATTTAACCTTTACATCTGGTAACAGAAATTTGGGACCCTATTCATCATATTTGTCCTCAAGACAACAGCAGTCCAACACGACAGTTTGCAAGGAGACTAATGAATTGCATGGAATTGTAGCCCCAGGCGAGAACGGATGGATAGGAGCTCATCTCCCATGCATTTCTTTTTGCTGGACTCATTAGTAAGCAGCATTATCTTCTGTGCTTCTTCTGGAAAGACAGTAGAATTAACAATAATATGTTAATGTAAATCCCCAAAGAATCATGGACTGGAGGGACAGAACTGCCCATCCATCGATTTGTTGCTATGCCTTGTGTTCCTAGGATCTGTAAATTCTGAAGATTTCATTCATAACCGCACTTAATCCACAATCAAAGGATCAATCAATTCTTTTTAATCAATCAATCAATTTCTTCAATCAATCAATTTCTTCTTAAAATGCTGTAAGCTGTGAATCTTTTGAATCTATTTATCCCACTATTTCTGTTACTTCTCTTTAACAGGAGATGTACTGTTCCCTGAAGTTCTAAAAAAAGTAGTACTGTCCTGAAAGATGCACCCCAAACACATTTTCCCTACTTCCTATAGAAATGAAGATATAATAGTATAAAGCCTACACTTCAGCAAGGATCCCCTGGATTATGATGTTAGAAGCAAAAGCCACAATTGTTTCCAGCTCTTAATGCATGTATATATATACCCACATATTTGTACACATGTGTATATATGTATGCTTTTATGCACACTTCTCTGTGCACTGTATCTCCATGGCCCTTCATCTGGAAAAGTTTGTTTCCTGTCAAAATACTCGAAAAGATTCATTATTTACTTTCCAAAGATTACTGTGGGTTGACCTTGGCCTATCAGTTCTTAGACAGATTTGACTGCAATGCTCAGAAAATAAATGTCTCTGCCAAAATCACGTTCTAAAACGTAACTGACAGCTGCTTTCTTTCCAAACCTTGCCCATTAAAGAACTCTTGAGAAAAACAAAAAAAAATTTAAACCTAAACCATGAAAGAAATTAACTTATCTTGGCAGAAACTTGGAGATTATTAATAAACCATAAAGTGAAGAGATGGACTCGACTCTGCAGGGACACCAGGATTGGTAATCTCTCTTGAAGAGTGTTACTAATAAAAGGGATTGTTTGAAAAGTTTCTCTTAATTTTTTGCATACTGAATGTTAATAACTAACTTTATTATCTCATCTGACTTCAGAGTGGTGGTCCAGCTGCAATGAGTCCTCGTCGTGGGAGAACCTTGTCCTAGCTGTGTTTGTCTAGTATGTCTGGCTGGTTTTGAATGGTAATACTTAATAGGTTTTTTTGGTCATACAGTATAGCTAAAAGTTGCATGCTATGGGGTTTTTTTGCAATTCATTAAGGCAAGGTTTTTGTTGTTCTTTGGTTCAGAGCTCCTATATGATCCTAAAGAAATCTGTAAGTCTCAGGACTGCCTACCAAATGTCCCAAACTTTGCCTTGCAAAAAGAATAAATGGCCCGAATCACCTTCCCCACACCCAACATCCTCACACTTACATAAGAAGAATCAACTATTTTTTCTTACTTGGACACTTTCAATTTTTTCCAGGGTCCTTCCCCATCCAGAACCAGGGATTACTATGTAGATGAGCATAAGAAAAATCCCCAGAGCAGTGAGGGAAAATAACCTTCTGGCTTCACTGAGTATAACTGCAGAAACATGACCTTGTTTACTCCCACCCATTCTCGCTTTCCCTCCATTTTTTGATAGATGTTTTAACCCGCTGATTACACGATTTTGGTTTATCTGTTACTTTGTAACGAATGTAGAGGCTCAGTAATTAAAATAATTTTAAAAATGAGATCAAAGGCATGTCTATTCTGCTTAGAGATTACTGAGTCCAGCACCAACCATGCTGCTTCTAGGTCTGAGAAGCAGTGTGGGTGCAGGGGGAGTGATTCCAGGTCATGACTTGGTATTCTCTCTAGACACAGTATGATGGAGATATAACAGTTGAATTAAGTGGAAAAGCACAGGTCTTCAAACAGCAGTCCCTTGCACAGCACAGGTGTGGGGTAGGACTTATTTTGAAAGCAGTAGCATAATAATTGAATGCCCTTCTCTCCCACTCCCCTGTCCACCTCTCTGTCCCACAGACTAAGCACACATTTGCCAGTAGAATAAAGCTATCTGTTGTTTAAAAATAGGACTGAAGTTATAATTTTTATAGTTGCTTTAGAAGAATATTATCCAGGTCTCAGGTAACAAACTTGAGAATCAAAACTTGATAGAAGCACTAACGTCTAAAAGTTTGGAAGGCCTCTGGACCAAGACTTGGAAGCTAGAGTCAGTATATTTAAAGCACATTACATATTTCAAATGCATTAAAAGCAGAGGTGAAAAAATAATAAATCCTAAATTGCAACCCTACACATTTCTGAACAGCTCCAGCCTCACTCTTCTAACACTGTCATACTTTTTCATCTCAATTTTCCACAAGCACATAGAAGACTGCTTCTGTCATGCCTAAAAAGGCTTCAGTTTTGATAGGATTGAGTATTCTAGTTCATGCTTAAAAAGAGTTGGTATCCAGAAATGGCTTTTTTTCTTCCCTTGCCACTTTCTGCCTCATGGATCTTAACACAGTAGTCGTTACTAGAGGATACTGGTCATTTAAAAGAGAAAGAGGAATAATCCTTTGCTGCTTTCTTTGCTCATACAATAGCCACACTTAATGTCTTTGTACTTGACTGTTAAGAGACCAGATCAGCTTTGTTCTTTACCTGAGGCAATTCTCATTCCCCTGATGGGTGGATTGTAGCTATCTTTGTGTAAGATGTTTTCTATAATTTCTTTAATATTAAGAGAAAAGGGGAAAACTATGAATAGGAAAAGGGGAACATACAATATCATAGTTTTGGTCACATTGCTGAGCAGGAGAATCCTGTCTTCCATTTACTACTCCAAGGCTTATTCAGAAATTTTACTCTAAAAAAAAGGTCATTTAACTTGCAACTCTCCTCTTGCACTAATTTGAGCTGTTTTTTGTATTTTCACCTAGCAATAAATCTTTTAATCACAAAATACGTTACGTGAGCTTTTCTTTCATACAGCCAAGGTAAGAGATTCATTATCATCAACTCTTCCTTCTTTTTCTCTTCTCCCACCCCTGCACTATTTAATGGCCCTTTAGCACCACTATAAAACATACGGTCTTGCTCTGTTTTGTGTTTATGATTTATGGATTTTCTATTGATGCTTTTAACAGTATTGCTGGCAATTTTTTTACTTACATCTTTTAGTCCAACTTGAAATTAATGAGCAGTTCCAGAGCAAAAAATCCATTTACCATGTGCTGAAGCAGACTGCCAATCTCAGGAAGAAGTCCTCTGAGAAAACAGAGCTGCTGTTCTCCTCTCTGGAGAGGAACACCACTTGTGTACATGTACTCAAGTAAAAGGCAGTTCTTTCATCTCTCTCCAAGCACCAAATAGCATCACCACCAGAGCAGTGTGCTTAGGGTTGTAGGGTTTGGGGTTTGTTATATTTTTTTGCTTTTGGTTTAGTTTTTAGGACCATCATCAGGAGTTAGATGGCTGTTCTAGTGCTTTTTGTAGTCCCATTTCTCGTAAGAAGTAGTCCTAGCTGATTCCAGATCCAGCAGCAAAGCCCAAGAGGTAAGGCAATTCCCTGGGTCTGACAGCAGATACAGCTGAGGCTGAGTGGTCAACTGGTCTCAGCTGTGCATGAAATCCCACCATCACCCTGAAGTGAGAGCCAGTAATATCAATTTGGGCAATATTTACTGGGAAAGGTAACTGCTTAATTTTTTATTTTATGTCTAAAGGAAAAATGACAGTTTATATATTCTGTGTAAACAGCAGCATTTCTCCAAATGCAAGTCTTTTATCAGCACTGTTTTCTGTGACTAGAAAGAACCTAAAGCACTTTTGCTTGGACCAAGAAGGGTCAACAATATATCCATAGGCTGTGACAAGGTAATTAGCTATTAAAAAAAAAAAAAAGTGATCCATCTGTAAGAGAGTAGCAACATGTTAAAAGTAAGAAATTCAGGTTTGATGGACTATCCGAGCTGAGGTATTTTGATAATGAGATACACTGTGTTTTGCAGCTCGTGTAGTTTGGTTGGGTGTCTGCAGAAATTTGGAAATCTGTGGAATTGACTGTAACTAAGTTTCCTTGTTTCTTAGATATCCTTAACATCAACTTTGATTATACAAATCTTTTAAAGGATATCTCAGGAGGCAGAAAAGTTGCTTGCATTTCACACCTGACCCTCTTCTCACAGAGGCCACCCCTGCCGCCTTCTCCCCCAGCCTTGCCATATACACACGGTTCAGTGATTTTTGGTTTTACTTGGTGCTTGAGTAACTCCTCATGACCTTTTCTTGCTGTAGCAATCACCAGGGGGATGAAGGAGAAGGGCAGATCAGAGACAGGATGCTTTGCCAGCAGGCACTGCTGGAAGTTCAGGAGCATCCTGGGGCAAGCCTCAGAGTGGTGGTAGGATGACATGCACCTGTTGTCAAAAAGTGGATTCGTTGCCCGGTATGCAATGAGTCAATAATGACACACTCAGGAGAGCCATTGCTAATTTATTTCAGGGTTGTGCAAGCCTGAGTGCTTGGTGGTTTTCTGCAAATCAACCACACCCGAGCTGGCTACCTCATTATGTATATACAATAAGTCCTTGCGTATTCTGCCTGTCTAATGCATATTCATTTTAATCTACATAGGTTGTGTAATGGCATTAAGTCACTCCTCTTGGCTCCACTTCAAATTCTTCTGCACATGCTTTCTTCTCTTGGGGGTCTTTGGTGGTCTTTACAGATGAAGTACCTTAATCCTTTTTACCCATATGTGGTCGCGTGCTATGCAAGGACAATTTAAGGCTATTTTCTCTTGCCAGCTTTCCTTAATTTTCTTCTAAAAGGAATGCTTGTCCTTGATTAAATGGATAATCGCTGATGGCCAAGGTATCCCATCCTTAAGCTTAGGTTAAATATTAAAACATGAAACGTTGCTTGATCAAAAAGAAAGGAGTCTAGATTCATGCTAATTAAACATATACAATAGCTGTTCTTTCCAAGGGGAGGTTGTTCTCTTACACAGCCATGATCCATTTTACCATATAGAAATATGCTAGCATTTAAACATTTACATTTGGGAGGAATCAACTTTGGGCAGCAGTAATACTGGTGTTCCTGCAGTAGCAATTGTCATGCTCTCAAGAGCTAAAAAGCAGATGAAAAGGAGAGATAAAATACATTCAAATGTTATTGCTACCTCTCTGCACCTCTACACTGTGATGGGTTAAAGTAATGGAAAGGAAAGGTAATAATAAAAATTGAGCCTTGCAAAGCTAAGATGAGGTCTTTTAGAGTATAGTAACAGATGTTTCTTTAGTCCTTGCTTCTTTACTGAGACTCAGGGTTCAACAGCATTTTAGCAGTCTTCATGGTCTGAGGATATGGGGCAGGAAAATGGCCTTATTGTGTAAATACTGCGCTGCTGAAATAAATTTTTTTTATTTATACTGCGCTGCTTTTCCAGGCTGGCACAGGAGAGCTGGTGGAGGAGGAGACCAAAGTCTAGTCTAGTAAGTTATCTCTTTTTAGCTGAAAAGGCATAAATATAAGATTGTCGTTCCCCCATGAATGTTGGGCCCTGCTCCTGCTATTACTTGTTCCTTTCAGTGTTTACAATAGTATTTAACAGTTGCTGCAATTTGCCATCATCTGTTTAATGTTTTTATTCATGTTTGGATGGTAAACAGATTCACAACTCTATCTTGTGGATTAGTTAATTTCTAAACATCCCTGATGAACTCTCTTTAGAATTCCATTTAACAGAGCCATAATTACTCAGCTTCTGTGTGTATCTACAGCACCTTACAGGCTGCTGAGGCCCTGATATAAGCCAAGGACATGGGAAGAGCTAGGAGGTTTTAATTCTTCTGGAAGTATTATGCAGTTTTCCAATGAGGCAATTTCTGAACAGAGGAAAATTTATAGTAGTAGCCATGGCTTACTGCTGCAAAAAAAGGAATATGGCATGTAGCTTAAAGGAGAGCAGGGCCCCATCACTTGAATAGAAAATAAAAATAAATGTAATACTTGCCTTGATTTCTTACTGTTCTGTGGCAAAACTCTCCAGTTTCCTCATCTGGAAGATGGGGATAGCAATGCTTCCCTTTTTAACAATGTTTTGAGAGCTATAAATAAGCAACCTGGATGAAAACTCTTTAGTTGGTAACATTTTCCTCTGAGCACATGCGTGTTTTGCTCAACCTCTTGGGCACAACACATGAGAAAATGAGCTTCTAACTTATCACCACCAAACTGTCCCAACTGGGAAGTCATAATCAGCTGTGGGATTTCTGTGTAGGATGCTCTCGTTCAAGAGTTTGAATGCTGTTAATAGAGCATAGTCATCCAGAATACAAGTCAGTGCTTTTGCTGGCGGTGGTACTAGATCCTGGCAAAGAAGTTGGCATTTCATGTGATTTCAATGGATGAGAAGAAAGCACTTGTTTTCAAAGACACACTCAAGCATCTAATTACATTGTTGACAACTACATACTTAAAATAAGACAACTAACTACTTAAAATAATATTAATAAATCTGACTTGAACCTGTACAGGTTAGATGATCAGAATGTCTTAAAATGGAGGGTGTTCCTTTCATTGACTTTTTATTACTTGTAGAACTCACCATTGAAACTGTTTTGAACTTCCACATTTTATCTTCAGAAATGCCCCTGGAAGGACCACAGGACCTGTTTTATTTCTTGTAATCAGTAACTATTCACATATCTAAAGGAATAGCCATAGAAAAGCCCCAAGGAGTCAATTATAACCCTCCAAAAGCTTAAATAGATCAACTACTGGCTCATTGACTTGATGGATCTGATTCACTTTTGCACTATCTTACTTCAGAAAGCAGGAGTTGTGTGAAAAGGTCTCAGTGTAAATGGCAACTATATGTGAAAAGAGTCAGCACTTGAGTTTAGTCTTGTTTTATGGTACTACAAATTTAAAGCATCCTTGTGAAATTGAATATGCCTGATTCTCTATTATGTTAAGGTCACATCAGCGGCATTTTATCAGTTTCCAAAGAAGTTTAATTGGGATTAGTTACTGTCAGAACTGATAGATTTGTAAAGAAAGAGGTTGCAAACATAGGAAAGCACAGGATTTTTGTGTCTTTTGCTATATGATGACAAAATATTTTACTATCTTTTAAAAAAAACTGGATTATTAGAATCACCACCTACATTAAGTTACAAAACAGATTAAACCAAGGCACTAGACCACACTATAAAAGCATGTTTGCAATGCAACTGTAAGCAATAAGTCACTAACATGTACATTTACACTGAAATCTTATAAGTGAAGACCTGTCAAATATAGTATCTGTTCACAATTTGAAAAGAACCAGAAAATTATATTTTTTCTTTGAAATGGTTACAAAAATTTTTCACTTCCAAAATTTCTTATTTTGAATTAAATTTTTAAAACAATGCATTTGAATATGCTGTGTGGTTTATGTTTATATCATTAGGTTTCTATTACGTTTATAATTCTTTTGGTTTTGCATTTGCCTTCTTTCGTTTGAGGATAGAAGGGGATGGAAAGGGAAGATAAGGATGCAACAAAATTACTGTTTGGAGAGGAAGATGAACCACAAACCAAAAATCATTCTTTTTATTGCCTATCATCTAATTCACATCTTCACTGTAAGAAAAATGTAAGAAGGACTTACTTCAAATCATTTTAACCAGCTTGTGCTCTTACAAAGCAACCCATAAACTATGCCCTTATGCACATGATTTGTCATTACGTATTTTGTTATGAACATGTCATTATTCCTTGCCCAGACATGAAAAATGGAAAGCAGAAAAGGAACATGCATTTGTACCTTGAATTGTAAAGTATTATAATACACCTACCTTTGCAATAGGAATACAACCCTATAAGTAATCTTCATTTACACAGAAGATCCTCTTGGGCTTATACTAACAAATAAACTTCTTGAGCTATGGAGAACTGGGTCTTTCCCTTGAAAAACATTCCCACACATATGACTGCATGTCAGAATAACAATTTGAAGGTGCGGTTCCATAATATCTCCTTAATTGGCAATATCCCAGTGGACAGTTTTGGTCCAGTTCGACGGCTTTCCCAAAACAGCAGGAGGTCATTTTTCCTTTAAGTGTAGAAAGACTAAATGGCATAAAATACTCCACTGTATCAAGATGCAATAATAAAAATGAGATTCAGTCTGTTTCATCTTTATTTGATCTTCGCTTCTTTAAATTTTTAGTTGGCAACTTCATTATTAATAGACTAGCTCCGAGCTTCACACCTAATTAATTCCTGGTTAAACACCGTTTAAAATGGGACTTTTTTGTTTCCTTGAAAGGCAATTCTAAGGCCATAGGTTCGCGTACATTTAAATTGGTATACACTGTCCCTCTGTCTAAAAGGAGCAGTTTCTGTTTAGAGGTTAGGTCTGTATAAATAAATAGGTAAATCAGTCTGGCTAGTGTAGCTTTGAGCAAAGATTGTTCCTGTGTCCCATTCCATCGAGTAGGCACAGCAATATCCATGTTAGCATCCAGGAGCAGATGATGCAGGGGAAGGACAGGGCTGCTTCTTTAGGAGATAGTATCATGGGCAACACATCTCAGGGAAGCTGGGGAATTTTACTTGAATTGTCACCAGCTAACACAAATTTCTGATCACTGACCTGCATGCTGATGAAAAACACACGAACTCTTACACAAACTATGTGAATGAAGACCTGTCTTCCCCAGGCTCAACTTGCTATATTTTTGCCACAGAGATCTCAAAACTAGGATATTTTTTGCCTCCCATGCATATGTATTGTCCTGCCTCAGGCTCCACATTAAGCAGCTCAACTGGCTGAGTGGACGAATGGAGGGTATTATTGCCCTGCCACATTTCTTTTTTTTTTTTTTTTTTTCTGAAGTTTTCATAGGGATTGCAAACGGCACATTCTTGACACTCAGAAATTCACATTCTGATTTCAGGCCTTCACTTCAAAGCATGAAAGCTTTCTAGCATAGTGTAAAGGACTGTATTTTTGTCCCCTAAAAGTAGGCTGAACTATTTTAAATGAAACTTGAAGGAAAAAGAAATCAGTCTGACATAGACATGCAACATAGAAAATTTCAGTCTGAGCAGCTTCAGTTTTCTGCTGTTGTTTCTAGACTAATTTAAGCCACAAAGGATGCAAACTGTGTATTGAAAATTAAGTTAAGGGGGGAAACACCAGACTTCTATAAACTCTCTGTGTTCCTACACATCCTGAATTTAGTTCACTGAAATGAATATCTTACCATGGGAAGTTTCAGCAATATTAGCTCGGGCTGTTGCTCTAAGTAGATCCTATAATGATTACACAAAGCGTAATTTCAGTTTATAATGCATGCAAATGTATGGCTTGATAACTTGATGAGGCAGGGTTTCAAGTGCTTAGCAGACACAGCTAAGTAAAACTTTCAGCAACACTCAACTCAGGTGCTGAAATGTTTCAAAAATCTGGTAGTAAATACCAAAATACAGGTTGATAATGCAATTGGAATTTTTAATTTCACATTTTATTTTAATTCAAATTTCCTATGTTTATGAAAGGGCAGAAAAGCTTTTGGCTTTTTTTTTTTCTACTATGAAAGTTTTTATTCACACTCAGTGGTACAGCATTCACAACCGCAGCTTCATTATGTGGAATTAGAAAGAAATATGACCTGTAAAAGCACTAATAATTTCTTATGGGTATATTAAAGAATTCAAAACAATTATAAAAACTTCAGCCCGTTTCTCTATATCACAAAATTTACAAAATCTAATTGAAAAAAAAGAGCCATGGAAATGCTTTAGCCAAAGTGACAGAAGGAAATGTAGTGTTAAATATTCAGCATTAAATACCTAAAGGGACTACTTAACATCATCATACCATACAATGTTTAATAAATGTTATAGTTCCCACAGCATTTTTAATTAATTTTTCTTGTATACAGGTAACATTTCTGATCTACTGTACTTGTCATTGTTATGTCTTCATATGACCAAGCAAGGCAATACTGAGGACTACTTGAAGATCAGTATGAAATGGAGGACTAAACTGAGGGGCCATAACTAGCATTATCTATTTATGCTATTATTACCATACATTTGGTAATATTAAATTGGCAGCTCTTGAAGTCACATGAGCCTATGATAATCTCACTTTCCCCCCCCCCCCTTACTTGTATTTACATGGTATTGCATTTAACCAAGATACTGTATAGCATGGACTATACATTTTATAGATTTATTTTTTTTAGGCTCTATGGAAATATTGAGTAAAAGAAAAAAAAAAACCAACCAAAAGACAAGCATTAATCAAGGGGCAGTGAAAATCCTTATCTTATTATGCTTGTCTTCCCTAGAGCTGGTTCCAGTTTCATGAAAGACACTTTGATTCTTCTGGTTTTTCAAACATTTCAATTTGGTATCTAGTTAAAGGAGAAGAAACTCCTTAAATAAAGTTCTGGGCCTCAAGATTCTAAAGACAGCTTAGAAGTTTGAACCTTAAAAGCTCATGAAACTGGAGATTCATGATAGGTAAGTAGTACATATGTGGGGATATATAAATATACAGAGATAGATAATGAAAATTGTGCATTAAAACTTTTTCTAATATTTGAATGTTTGTGGTACTGCACAGTTTTTAACAACCATTGCATTCTGCATAGTACATAGCAGGTACAGAAGATGAAAAAATGAAAATAAGAACTAATATTCTCTTCAGATCCCACTTCTCTGGTAACTGGCAATTCTGTTCTCACTGACTTCCTCATGATTTACTTCTTAACACCTTAACCATTTAATTTGAAATCAATACTCTTTTAAAAACTTTTAAAAACTATCAGAATTTCATTCTGGCTGTTACGCTCCTGATCATGTGTTAAAAAAAAAAATTCTTCATCTTCTGTGCGCAAGGCTCTGACTCCTTTTTTCACTTGGTACTTCGTGGCTTTCCATAAACCTGGATACTGGCCCTTCTCCCTACTAAATACACCTTTTAAATTTATTTTTAAAGCATCAAGAAAGGCAGGTTTTGAAAATTTGCTCATTTCTGGCTAGAGTCTTAGGGGAGGTGGACTTTACTGAGGCGTCACTGCAATATGTAGATGTTCCTAGTAGACCTGTTCAAAAAGAGTCTAACTTCAAAATATTTTGATGGAAACAGAGGAAAAGAATTCATGAGACCTCTCCCTGTCCTGATAAAAGGTTTATTCTACAGCAATCTCCTGGTTTTCTCAGTCTTCAGCTGACGGGATATGTGGATTACAGAATTGGCCGATACCCAACGTACAACTTGTGGCTTATTAGTGTCACAAAGGGATAAGCTCTCCTACTGAAGTTCTCTCTCTAGGAAAAGAAGAGCAGGAGTTAACACATTCAGGGTTGATTATACTATTTCTACCTTTTTTTCCTGTTTGTTGTCAATGAGTATTTGGCTGCTATGTTGTGCTGGGTTTCTCCTGTCAGTACTTCTGAGGAAAAATCCTACCATTATCTGATGTTCGCAGTAAGGTAAGGTTCAATTATTCCATTGTAGATTGCTTTGGAAGGCTGCTAACTTTAACTGCTTATTTTCAGAGATAATATAAGAGATTTCCTGTTCATTAAACTGTGGAAAAGTTACTCAAGTTAATAGTTGTAGTTACCTCTGCTGAAGTAATTTTGTAAAATTCAGTGACAGGGATGCAATTTACTGATTATGACAGACTGATATTGTCCTACTTGTTAAAAACTCTTCTTACTATAAAAAATACACTAAATCTGTAAGAAGTAATTTCCAATTGCTTACTGGAATAACAATACTTACAAATTGGTTTTATTTTAGCTTACATGTCTATGTTATTTAAAGAACTAAATAGCTAGTGGTAAGATGAGGAAAATCTAAGCTGCAGAGCTAGGCAGAATGCAGTTGATGTGAGGTTAAGAAACTGAGATTTTCTGTTATTAATAATAAGGTTAATATCACAATATTAAGGTTTGCTCTCTATTGTTATTAGTCTGGAGATAGAGATCAGGGGATTAGTTTGTCATTATGGTATCTGGTTTGGACTTCAAAAGATTATTCTTCAGATGGCATTAACTGGAGCAAAATCTGATCCTTCATCAGCAGGGGCTGTGCAGGAATCATCTAAAGCAGGAGTCAGTTCACCACTGCTGTGAATCTCCTGAATCAGGAGAATTCAGTCCTTAAACAACTCATGCTTTGGTAACCCCTAAATGGTGCTTTTACTCCATTTATATCCTTTTCTATTCCTATCCACAAACCCTTTCAAACCCAGCCGGTCACTGTCCATCTTTATTATCTCTTCAACATTACTTCTTGTAATCCATACACATCAAACTCTGCACCTCTTGTCTTGGAAAGAACAGAATGGCTTCATAGCCCCATGATAATGGGTGGCAGCTGTAGGAAACTGGAGAGAGCGACTTAGCAGGACTGCCTGGTGGAACTTTTAGACGACAGTAGCTGAGATTTCAGTACGCTTCTGCCCTGCAGTCAGCCTGAAATCTGTCAGAGTCTGCAGTGGGGCCATTGCTGGTTTTACTGTCTGTAAGCTCACTGTGGTGATAGCGAAGTGAACCAGATTTATGTCTCGGTGTCTTTTTTTTAGGTGCCATGCTTATGTCCAAGTTTTGGAAGCAGGAAATCACGTCCTCTCCCTTTCTTTGAATTTCCTTGTTTTTCAGCTTAACTCCAAATGTGTGCTACTGTTTGCACGTACCTCCTTTCCTCTGTGTCTTTGATCCCTTTATATTTGCTCCATTAAAGTTATCTTTAGATTTGTTTGTTTGTCTTTGACTCAGACATCAGTCAGCAGCATTGCCTTTGATGACTGGTTCAGTCTGACATTCGTCTGTGAAAATACAGTAGTGTTTCCACCGGGAGGCACCAGTCTTCTGATTTGCTTCCCTAAATTACACAGCCCCTCGCTGGGCGATGTTATGGAGGATATGCAGAGATCTCTGGCTGCAGCACTGGTTTCTGGGCTTGTGAAAAACCAGAATCCAAACTGTTTTAGAAACTCTGGACTTGTTGGAAAGATATATCCAGATTTCATTAGATGATTTTTTTTTCCTTCTCTGATTTTCTGGAAAGGTGAAGTCTTATGATGTTAGTACCCAAGATGTAATGACTTCAGACAAATATTTCTTGTGGGTTTATCATAGCTATTCCAAGTGAATGTTATCTGCTGACTCCAAGGAAGTGAGTCACTGAAGACTAAACAAATGATTTGAATATTCTGTTTTTCAAAATGGAGAGGAACCTTGACTGCTTTCTAGTGTGCATGTATGCCCACTTGCATAAACATAACCCATAGATGTATCAAAAAGGCACATTAGGGTTGGAAGCAAAACCACACAAAACATTTCCTAGATGCTTTTAAAAAAATAATTATATCTCAGCAACAGTCTTTTTATTCATGCTTCACTAGCAAAGTATTGTATACAATAATCTTACCTACTTAAAATCTTAACAATACCTTTAAAAAGACTGTCCTATTATAGTGTAACAATATCCCATGACACTGTTCACTTTTAAAAAATCATCTGCATTTTTGTGATATGCAGATAAGTATTTTAAACAGCCAAAAAGCTCTTCAGTATCTTCTGCTATTTTAGCCTGCTCTTTAGAGTCCAGGAAAGAAAAGCGTGGTCGGGGAGAGATACAATCAACATTGGAGAATAAAATGCTATGTTCTTCCTAGGTTTCAGGAACAGATAATTTCTCATTTACAAATCTGTGCTTCAGGCAAAATTCAATAAAATATATAAAGCTTCTGTGGTCTTGTGAGATTCTGTAGTGCAGAAACTGGATATATTTTTATTGAACCTATCTTTTAGAAATTTATTGAGTAACAGCCATGAGGTTCTGTTTCAGCTTCAGAGCAGTGTTGCAGTTTCATTATAGTTACATCCAATTGTAATGCTCTGTTTAAAGCTGTTCAGACATTTGTGCTACATCGCCTCCGTTCAGAAACTTTGTTACTAAGTCAAACAGAAGTCTGAAGTTTGTGATGAAATGGGCTTTAAAAAAAAAATCTCTGATCATGAGCAAATGTTGATGTATTATGAAAATGGCAGACTCTATCCATCTTTCTCCCCTCTCTTCTAATTTTAACATTTTAATTAATCCATCAATTTATATACAACTTGGTTTTGTGTCTTCACGCATTAGACTACGTCATTTACTTTTTGCTTCCAACAGTTAAGGCACCCATTTCAAATTTTCTCCATTTTCTTGAGTATCTTTGCTTTTTAGGAATGTGGGTTGTTTTCTTTTTAATTATTTTCTTTTTTATTATTTTTTATTTTTGCTTTCTATGCTGAATTAACAGCAAATAAGCAGCAAGAGATACCGAGAGAGAGGGGACACAAGTAAGACCAGAAATTATTAGGTTTCTGAAGAACATTCCTTGGGAATCTGAAGTTGGAATTGTGGGCAACAGAACCACAGTTGCTTCCGCTGGCATTTCTCTTTGGAGATGTGAAATGTTTTGCTCCTGGAAATTCATGCTACTGATAATAACTGATTTATTTTAATCAGATTTCTTCTGAAGAACATATCCAAAATACATTGTTAGGTTGTTCTGTTTTTTTTTAATTCTGCAAAGTTCTTTTTTCATTCTGGTACACAGAAAGATTGGCACATGTTATAAAAATGATGTACAATACTTTTAGATAAGGTCAATATTCCTTTGGTGGTATATTTACATTTTGGAAAAAAAATACACTATTAAAACATTTGTAACAAGTTTATTTGTAGGATAATTATACTCCTGGAATGAATTTGCAAAGGTGAAAAAAAGCCAGAGATTTTGTTTTTCCCAAGTTTAGCAACAGCACACAGGACTGTATGACCACGAATTGAGAACAAAATAAAATGAGAAGTAACACAGAAATAAGGATATTCCTATGGTTTTAACACAGAATAACTTTCTAATGTTTTTGCATTAAAAAATGGTTTTATTTTTGATTCATGGTAAGTACTTTTTCTTAAGGCAAACACCATGCCAATATTAGTCCTAGAAATTTATTTTAAAATAACATCTTTTCCAGTTATAATTATGATAATTTAATACACATTTAGTGGTCATCAGTAGGTTATTAAAAGGCAACGTTTCAAGCTGTTGCTACTTGTCTCATACTTTATTAAAAGGGAACATTGCTATTGCTATTTCTCAAAATCGTCACCCATTGAAGGGTGCCTTAGGTACCTCCATGCAAGCTGACATTTTACTGTTCGTTTTAAGATTAGGCCTCCTTCTGGGTGAACACAAAGATAAAAGAAATACAGTCTGACGGTGAAAATGAATGTTTATAAAAAGATATTCCATAAAGCTGTGAAGAAAACCTGTCATATACTAGACTATTTGTTATTAGACAATAACCAATCTAAATCATGTACATTGGTCAGTTATTCTATCTAGAGGCATCGTTACATACAAAGCAGTTCCAGATGAATATAGCTATGATCCCTCTGCTGGAAGAAAATCCTTGAACCAGTTCTCTTGTCCAGCTGGAGAAGAATTTGTAATTTGCCCACATAAGTAGGCACACATGTTGATTTTGGAAATCTGCCTCTAATTAGCAGGTGTTTAATATTCCAAATGTATTTGTTCAGGTATCCACAAGCAAGCAGGCTTCCACTGCTACTCGGTATGCAAGGAAATTCTCATCTATAGGTTAGTAATGGAAAGTGAATTGAGTTACAAACAGATGCTGAAAGAGCAGCTAATATCTTGAAAAGGAAGTCTTGTGGCTATTCTACAGTGTTATTAATTTTGAAAAAAAATGTAGTAAAGAAGTAAAAACACAGAATACATTGGGTCTTCTCCTAGGACAGAGGAAAACACATCAAATTAGAGAGGCAGTCCCTGATGATATAACCTGAGAGCTACTCTTGTCTGTGCAGACTGCTAGTGGAACAAAAGGAGAACAGCAAAACTGTGGAATAGTGTTACATAGGGTGAGCTTTTATTACTGTGCCTCTTCCCATGGTGGTGTAGTGTGTCATATCAAAGGCATTCTAAATTATGGTACTAGATAACCTCCCAGCATCAGGGATGGGTATGTGTGCTCTTCATCCATATTCCAGCAGAGGATTAATGCAAAGTATTTTAAAAGAATATAATCTATGCTTTATGAACCATGCTTCAGTAGCTAAAAGCCAGGTTAAATAATTGCGAAAAAGGGAAAAGAATAAAGAAAAATGCACCCAACCAGAGGACGTATCGTTATATGTACTCTGGCACAGCATATTGCTTCACTATTTCACCATAATTCTCCAGTTTAGAGGAACCACTGCACAAAACAGTTTTCAAAAGAAAGGAGGAGGAGAACACAACCTTAAAGTGACAATATTTTGAGCACCAAAACAATAATTGCTAATCACTGTATTTGCATTAATACTTGCGTGGAAGAAAGTTACAATCCATCCTTTGCATATGCTCATTATTTTAAATAACATTAGTCCTGAGAAAAATCTTAGAAAGGATTTTCAAATAAAATAGCTACAGGTAAGGTCTTCTAGTTTTGGTGACTTGTTCAGTGGTGCCTTATCTGAGTCTTCAGTGGTTCATTTAATTGTTTTTCCTAGGATTTTATCTGATGTTACAGATCAAAATTATTGATCAGACATGCTTAAGATCTATTACCAAAACCCACACTGAGCTTAGTTTTAATATGAGCAGTCCATACTATTCAACAGGCACGAGTTAATTATTGGCATAAATCAATGAAGAGAGGAGATCATTTTAACAGACGCAAAGTCAGCAATAAGCTACATAACTTGGAAAATAGGTGTTTGCTCTTATTTCTCTGTTCTTTGTTAAAAGTTTGAGTTTCATGAAAAGTGGCAAACTTCATAGGTGAACTGCCTCCGCCAAGCAGAGGTTTCAACAGAAAAGGCTTCATTCATTTAGTTCCATTCCCAAATCTCCATAAGTAACACTGTTTGTAACCTTTTCTTTAAATGGAAGTCAACGGCGTGTAAAATCCTCCAGAATATTGACTCCTATGACTTACAGCTAAATAAGTAGACGTAGTATTGTGCATCTTCTTCATGTTGCTGATGTACCAGAGATCTTCTGCAATGTACAAAGAGGTTATTATCATGCAAACAATCTTCTGTTCATCTTGAAGCAGATGGATCCTGTCTTAGTAAAACTGCCACACTTTCTGCAAATGACAGAGCCCTCATGTTTCCACATGTTGGATTGCTCCCGAAGGAGGAAGGCGAACAGATTCTGTTGCTGCTGATGCTGGCACTGTTTCTGTTCCCTTTTGCATGGAACATAACAACAGATACATTGTACTCAGAAGTATCATGACCCTTCCCACATACCCCTCTTTTAAAATGATACGGAGTTTAGAGGAGAGCAACAGGTTTCAAATAATAACAATTAATTTAGATTTATAAAGCTGAAAGTTCTGGGTTTGCTTTGTTGATACGAGAAATTGTTGATAGGGAAGCAGAAAATCTTCCAGCACACCAAAACTGTTACCAGGAATTTGTGTCATTTCTGCACATGGGATAAGACATAACAATCTTAATCTGTAGACAGAGGATTTATGTAAGGAGGTAAGTCAGGAGTTTTTAAGAACAGGTCACACAAACACCTGTGTGGGGTGTCCTAGGTATGCACTTCATCTTGCCCCAAAGGAGGGAGTTGAACTAGGTCAACCCATTGGATGTCTTTCAACCCAGCACGTCTTTGATTTTCACATTGATGGGTACTTCCCTGGAAAGATTTTGCTGTTCAGAAGAATTAGTATAATGAAACACAAAGGAAGGTGTTACCCTCTAAATGATAGATATGTTTGAAGGACAGCCTGATTCATTGGAAAAGATTTTGGAAGGCCTCCAGTTTTTTACTTTTGCCCATCACTGAATTGCTCTGCTAATGCAGACAAGTAATTTTCAATGTTATTTTTTCCTGAGTGCAAGCATAGTAACCCAGCTTTAATCTCAGTCAGATGTGTGGTTCCTACTGCAAAAAGAAGAGTCTATTTCTCTATAGGCATTAGGTGACTGTTCACTACTGAAATGTCTCTTGGGATGGTCACACTGATAATTTTATTTTTTAAAATTCAGTGATGGTCATCTTTGGTGGACAAGTACTTTGGCTTGTTTAGGAAACCATTTTCATAAAAGTCAGTGGGAAATTGCCCTTTGATTTAAACCCTATTGGGTAGCTTTGGGTAAGTTTGTTTTCTGTCTTCTGAAATGAACTGGGCCTTAACTCAGAAGAATTTTCCTGGCCCTGATGTTGTAGGTCTGTTATTTACTCATACAGTTTGAAACAGATAGAAAAGTAGCTTTGCATCTGATACTATTTTTTAACGTAAGGACGAAAATAAGTCTCTAGTTTATGAATCTTTAGGACAGCATCATATTTTTAAAATTAAAATATATTTTCCAATAACTCCACATGTATGACAATACTCAGAAGGTCTGATATTTCTTTGATTACATCATAACAAAGTGAGTATTTTCAGATAGTTTGTTCCAGCCTCTGTGTCAGAAGAGGATTGCAGCTGTGCTGGGAAATAACCAGGCCCTTCATTATCCTTTAGTTTGACTTGGCTCATTTGGCATGAATCTTGTAGATTTTGAGAAGATAATGGAATTTCTTTTGATTATTCTATTGAAGAACTCATCTCTTCACCTAGGCCTCCTTTTCTTTTTTTTTTTTTTTAGTTTTAATTTCTTTCCCATTCCTAATGAAGATTTGTGGATGCTAGGACCATTACACAGCAACTGGTACTGAAAAGTGTTGCTATATTTCCAATTTTAACAACTAATGTAGCATAATATGAAGAAAGTGTCCCAGGAGACTTTGCCTCTGTCCAAGCTCCGCTCAGCAGAAAAGCAGGGCTGAAGTTAAGTATTTTTAACCCACCTGTATCTTTTCTAGATTTCAGGCCATTTGTAAGCAGCCTGTAAGGAATTATTTCAGCAAACAGGGATTAGTTTCTCCCAGCTGTCTTGCATCAATGTGCAAGAGGAATGATAATACAAAAGCTGATACAAAGGCCACTGTAATTAGAATATTCAGGAGTAATCCTTGTCAGGCTTCTTAGCCACATTTATTGGTGCTTATAGAGAGAAATTAAAGCTGCAGCAAAATGTTGTAGGGTACGGCACAGTCAGCAAGGAAGAGTTCGTCTGAGCTGATGAAAATAAGATGTGGCATCTGTATTTGTTTCTTGAAACTTATCAGATGGTTGAGCTCAGCAATGAAACTTGAACTTCTTTACCTCCCCCATAGCTGCTGTTTTCATTTTTACAGCATCCTTTGTGTGACTGATACTTTGCAAACAAATAAGGGACCTTAAGGGAACTGTCTCTTGAAGCAGAGTCAGTGTATATTAATAGTTAATAACCATACTAACACATGTATAAAAGTCGTTTGCATTTCCACTTTCTGTGCAAAGGCAATGCATGTCCTCGTACATCATGTAATAGTATTCTCAAACTAAAACCATCCATGTCGTGTTATCTTTATCTATGTCTGAAATAATTATATTTTGTGATTATGATGTGTATTGCTCTCTTCCGTTCTTTCTCCCCATTTTGGTAAATTATTAAATTTATAATAAAGAGTTTTATCACTGAGCTGAAACTCCCAAAGTCATAATTTCTCCGTTGCTGTGACAAGAGATAATAAAGCCAAAGACACAGTCTTATATTTATTTTTATTGTCTCAGAAATGTTACTGCTCTAGAATATGCAAGATTTAAACTGGTATTACTGAGGTGAAAGGTTGAATATAGTCTCTCTAACTACTCATTTCTTTCTTTTTATGCATCTCGCCATCTGCGTGAAATTGTTTATTTCTTCCCCTTCCCTGCACACTTGGTATTCTGCCTCTGAGAAGCATTTGAAGATTGTACTCCTGTCTTCCTTCATTAACATGTCAGAGGGTGCAACTGCCAGGATTAAACAGGCATTGTTTATGGTTCAATGGCAATTGTAATTAATTAGAGTGTAGGCACCCCATAGCCCTGATGTGCCTCTTGCAGACTGTCACTCTGGGTGCCATCTTGTGGCTGCACAGGCTTGTAAGGATTGCAGGTTTGCCTCTAGCTTAGCATGATGGGTATCCTTGGAATAAATTTTTTTCTAGCTCAATCATTTATAGAAGGGTATGAAATCCACAGATTTTGGAGGGACTTTTTACCCCTGTTCTTTACATATGCATTTTATATAATGTTTGTACCCAAATGCTACTATGGTAGTAATGATAATGCTTTCTTATTTCAGATGTTGATAGCTTGTTAATGCTTTATCTAAAGCAAATATTGCTCTTACACCACGTTTTTTTTTGCTAACAATAGATAGATGATGACAATGAGATGTTTCTTCCCTCTCCTTGTGCATTTTCTGTATTCCTAGACTTTCTCAATAGTATTTTTTAGAAAGATAATTGTTTTGAGCTTCTTTCTTAAAATTCTTTCATTACACCTTAGATTCATTTTTACCATGTGCCAAGAAATAGCTAGGGCTGGTTAGGAACAGAAAATCTGGGTTGTATTTTTGATTTGTTTGTTTGTTTGTTTGCTTAGGTTTTTTCCCAACAGCAAAAGATGCCAACTTGGAAACTTTGTGGTAAAATGGTCAGAATTCTAATGCTCTTTGCCTTATACGTACTTTGTGACCCACTAAGAATTTTAGCTGTTTTGTTCCTTTGTTTTTATACTTCACCACCATTGTCATTTTATCTCTCTGTGAGGCTCCACTGACACTCTAAACCTGAATCATATCTGGAATCCCGGACTCCTCTGTGTACTCTGGGGCCCTGTTTGAGTCATACAGTGAAGACACAGTTACACTAGTAATACAGCTCTAGCAATACAGAGCGTGGCTGAACATCAATTCCTTTGAGGAGAAAAGGCTTCTGGTTTTGCCCTTGGTTACCTCATAGTAAATGCAAAGTTTGTATAAAACTGTTTGCTTTGGCAGAAGTAATTTCTATTCTTTTCTTACCAGTCACAAGACTTTTGGAGATGTTAAGTAAGCACATATATAGTTCAGGAGAAAATTGGCCTTAATAAAAATGACTGCTGCATAGTGTAATGCCACCGAAGATCTTGAAGACATTCAGTGTAAGCAATACAAGGTTGTAATATAAAGCATGTTTTTTCAAATATACTTTTAGAACCATTTATTGGTATGTGAAACCAGAATCCACGAGGAATAGAAGTTTTAGATGTTTATTTCCTATTGAGTTTTCTAGACTTCTTGAATATGTAAATTTGCAGATACTAGCCTGTCCAGACACTGGAGGAAATACGAAGCTTGGTTTTGGTTTCTTATATCTATCAAATACATATAAGCTGGGAAACATGTCCAATTATCATTCCATTTCTTACACATGGGTTGGCTAATTGTGGAAGAGGTTTTACAGACATGCATTTCAAGGACATAATTTAAACTGTTGCCACATACAGGTGTTTTCAGAAAAGAGATACTATTCAGTGCTGTACGTAGCTCTTACATGTGCCATTAAACTGCTAATACGTTTGTAGCCTGGCTATCTTTATTATTTTAAGATCATGTGAGTGTAGCTTTATTTAGCTGAAAGAGTTTTCGGACCAGAACTATATTCCTATGTACATAAAGATGTATATTGAATTATCTTCTTATGTTGTCAAAAATACGTTTTGTTTGAAGTTACCAATTCTTTTGCCAGTCTTCAAAATTCATTTACCAGCAGAAATTTTTCAAGCTAAGACAAAAATGTCATTCTTTTCTTCCGAATAAGAGTAAAAATACATCTATAGTAATAGATACACTTTTAAAATCTGTTTTTGTTTTATAGAGTATAAATATACTAACATGCAGAGGAGCCTAGTTTTCTCAAATAAATTGTCATCAATGATTCAGAGGGATGCATGAATAAATTATGCCTAATTAGCATCACATTTATGGTTATTAAGCGTGTTTCTTAACATTAAACATTAGAAATAAGTAATTTTAAATAACCATCTGTTTTCTTACATTAAATCACAGTATTATTTCTGTAAATAATAAAATTCTGTTAGTCTTTCAGGCAAGATAATAAAGGAAAAAAATGAAGATGTCTATATATGAATCCATCACTAAAGAAAAACAAAATGCTTACAAGTATCAAGGAAGTAATTAATGAGCAGTGTGAGTGAGTGATATGGTATTCAGTCTTTGAAAGGCTGAACAAACAAAAGACTGAGAATGTACAAACCTTAAGGTAAGCTTGCTCCTGTTGGTATGTAACCTTCCATGTCTGAGTTGTGCCAAATATTTGCTATGTGGCATTTTAATAATGTATAAATGACATTCAGTTCCCAGTCAGGTTGTAAGTTATCCTGAATATGATATATCATACCAGAATTCTAAATATCAACTATTGGTGCCGTACTTCAAAAGAGTCCATTTAATTGCCTATGTGGTACAATGTATCCAGCTGGGGACACGGCTACGAAGCCTGTAGATCATTGATGTACTGAGGAT
Source organism: Phalacrocorax aristotelis (assembly GCF_949628215.1). Taxonomy (NCBI): domain Eukaryota; kingdom Metazoa; phylum Chordata; class Aves; order Suliformes; family Phalacrocoracidae; genus Phalacrocorax; species Phalacrocorax aristotelis. Next base: position 32,387,258 of record NC_134279.1, on the reverse strand, counting down.
GCTTGGTTTGCAGTTTGCAATAGAAAAATCTTGTGGTGATTGGATTTGGCTCCATGGGAATACCTGAGCAGTGTTGCTACCAGCTGCTTCAGAGCTGCTCTCCAAGTTCTGAGAGCAGATGGAATTGGACAGGAATTGAACAGGAATTGTTTCTTGTTAGGGGAATAATTTGTCAGATGTGTACATGTAGGGGAATTTCTTCAAGGCTTTCAGTTAAAAGACTTCAGTGTCATTTTTTATTAAAATGTCCATGGAAAGATATTTGTCTTAGGTTACACCTTTAGGTAAGTAATTTGCCTACATCATGTATTTCTGTATCAATTTAAGACATTGCAGATAATTTCCTCCAACTTCAAACATTCACTGCTATGTATCCCTTATATCAGTCTTTTGCCTATTCAGAATATAGTGCAGTTGTCATTCCTGAGCTTGACTGTTTTGATCATCTTTATCTTGTTTTGCTTTCTTTGCAGTTGTTAAGTAGTTTAACTTAATTGGTTTGTAAAGTTTTGAATAAGATAGGTTATATTCAAGATTCTTTCTTTAATCAAAATACCTATGGACAGTCTTTTGGTGCAGAGGACGTGATGGCAGTAGCAGCCTAAACTGAGAATGTCTCATTCCCCGCATGCCCACTCTTCCCTCGAAATCCAGCTCATTTCACCTCTCAGTACAACCAGTATTAAGCAAAATGTAAATGAAAGCCTGCAATGTATATGAACAATCACTGCTTTTCTTATTAAACTATAAGAAACATTTCTTCAGCTTACATATAACCTAACTGATGATCGTCTACAAGGCAGTTCAGCTGAAGCTGTATTGAAGGGGTATACCTCACCTGTAAAAAAACTTTCCTTGAAAAGGAACACAAGAACTTTTGACATCATTGCTGGGAACCCATGGTTCTGTTGGAGGAAGTCTAATTTCACAGTGGTCTTCAGCAAGTAGAATTTTACCCCATACATTTTCTTCCCCTAGCAAAAGGAGGAGTTATTTTAATTAGAAAAAAACAAATTTAGAATTGCAAACTGGTATGATAATTAGCTTAAACAATTGCAATAGTTAAATCCTTTTGTGACTCTAGGTTATCATACTTTAAAGACTGGTGGTTTTTTAAGGAGTCTAATATTCAACAACACCCTCAGGCTGAGAAAGTCATTGGATTGCCTCCTTTCCCTGTTGATAGACCATAAGATAACAAGGTAAAAGCTGAAAAGATCTGTCAGCTCATGTCGTCCATCTCTCTGCTCATTCAACATGCCTCCTTACTGTGGATTTTTAGCACTTTTCAAAGGCCGGGTTCAGTGTCTCACCAAGCTCTACTGAAAAATTATTGCAGAGCCTAATACATATAATCAGCTGTACGTCTGCAAAGCATAGTGAAAAGGGTCTGATTCTGGCCTGTCTCTAGTTTTACAATGAACCCCTCGCTTTGAATTATTTTTATCAATGTTCAGGAGAGGAGAGTCAGAACAATTCAAATGCATCATATTTTCAAGTAAGTTTCAGTTGGATTTATTTCAGTAACACTGTTGTATTTATTCATTCTAAAGTTGGCATTCTTATGTGGCATTCTTAGGCAAATGCTTCATAGTATGATTAGCTCTTCTGTTTATTTGTTTGTTCCTTTTTTTGAGGAACATGAATTTAAAGAAAAAAAAATCAGTTGCAGTTTTATTGATTGTATACTAGAGGGATCCTGTGAGGATTAACAGCTCATTTTTACTTATAAGTCAGATTTAAGGACATGTATTTCCTCATTATTCCACGTAGCTCAAATCAGCAAGTGTTGTCATCGGTGCCATCATTATCATTATTATTTCACAGTAAAAGATCACATTGAACAGCATAAGAAAGGTCAACTACTTTGTTTCCTCTACAGTAAGACTCCAAATGGCTCCATAATTTTCCTTCAAAACAAAGTGGGTGTTAGTTTAAAGCCTCCATGCTCTGCAGATCATTCAATATAAACATTAATCCTTACGTTTCAAAAGAAAATACTGTTTATGTCTGTGACACTTTGATGGCAAGTTTAAATGGATAAACATTGTAAAATGCCTTCATATTGCCTGTATCTTTAGTAAAAAGTCAGATCTGATAGGAGATGACCCTATATGAATACACAGATGGTTAAAGAAATTGGCTTCATGAAAGCAAAATAAGGCAATGGATTCTCTCCTGCTAGGATATTGAGTATTTAAATAACAAGTTGAAGACATGCTTTTTTAAAACGTAAAATACTTTCTGACTAGACTGAGATTATAAGATAAGGTTAAATAAAGTTATTCTAGCAGAGTTATTTGGAGAAGTAAGATTCTCACAGAGCCAAAAGGATCCAGAAAGAGTAAAAAAAAAAGGAAAGTTTGAATATTGCCAGTATGTCAGGCTTAAAATCTGCTTGAGACAGTTTGAGAGACCCAAGCAGCCTTTCTGCATTTGGATTTGCTTCAGCAGGAAAGCCAACAAGGAGGTGAGCTCTCCTTGCTCTGTCCTCTCAGGGCCACTAGAGGATCCTACTGACAACAAATACTCTTGTGAGACATTTATTGCACGCCAAGTCTTGCCTCGGATATTGCACTGAAAGTGTGTTGGTTATAGGTCAGTGTGCTATTTTGCATATGTTGCTGTTTCATCCTGATTCCTCTGCAATCTACTGTTTCCTCTTTGCTTTTTAATGTCACCAAAAAAAAAAAACACAAAATAAAACTCAATATCTTTTTATATCTGTTTGTAAGAAAAGCTAGAAAGTCACACAGTTGCAATGCTGTGACTAATACAGCTAGCTGGGGAAATTACTATCCTTGACACTCACTCATGCCCCATTTTTGAAGATGGAGTATTTAAAAGGCCAATAGAAGAATTAAAATGCAGTAGGTCTTTTTATTTCTATTTGCCTTTTTAACCTTTACACACTGTCACTAGTAGGGCTATAAAGGTCATACAGCTCATTTCACAGCAGGGTGAAGGATGGAGAATCATTTTGTTGAAGATATTTGGACTACTGTATCACACAAAAGAAAACGAAGATGAATAGGGTATTTGTGGTGGGTGGTGGATGTCACAGATTGCTCTGGTTTTGACCTTATCGTTACTTCACTGATAGCTTTACTTAAATTCAGACAGTAGCATGTCAGGCTACAGGCAAATATTAAACCAAAGAGGTCTAGAAAATTATATTTGAGTTAAAGAGTTGCATAAAAAAAGAAGGGGTTCAATTACAAAGTAGGTGCTGTAATTGACATTAGTTTTTATTTCACAGTTCATAAATATATTCATAAAACCCTCGAAGTCTCCAAAAGGTATAAGCAACATTTGCATTTGTGATGAACTTCAAAAAGTGTCAGAGTTACAATATAAGTCAAGGACAGGACATTTATATTTCAAGTCAGTCCTTTTAGAGAATGCTGAGCATAACCACCTTGCAGACACAAGCCTTTGTGAAAGAACTGAGACTTTCCCATGCATCATTTGCCCACCTTTCAGAAGCAAAATCTTCCAGAAGACTTGCACTTTAATGTGGCAAGTCAACAAGTCCTAATTTCAAGCTCTTTTTCTTTTAATAATTAAAATTCAGGCTTTTTGTGTGGTTTGTGTAATTAAAAAAAATAACAATTTATTATATACATAGGATTTTGCTCCCTGTTTTTCATTCACCATTCCAGTTATTTGTTATAGAAGTTATTTGTTATACACAACCTGATGTCCCTGAAAAAAAAATTTGAAATCTTCAGTTAGAGATAACTAAGCAGATTTTTATCCTTAGAGTCCTTTTACAAGTCATAGACTGTAAAATAAAATAAATTTTAAAAAGGTCAGAACTTTAGTACAATCTTTCCCTTGTGTTTTAGATTTATAGAAAAAGTCTTATTTCCTTTGTTCTCTATTCCTCAAATTGTGTTTGTCCTGCACACAAATATTACACAGACACAATCGTACATACAGTTTTAATGCTTAGAGCACAGTTTCCAAATGTTGCTGTCTACATTTAGTACATGCCATTATGTACCCAAGGGCAAGACCCTCACAGGCATTAAAAATCAGTTTGAATTATACAGAAACGCATTTAAGGATCTGTGTCAAGGTGCCTTGAAATACTGAGACCTAAACACCATCTGGTTCTATCAAAAGCTAATGTGTTAGACGAGTCAAGCAGTTCTGAAAAATCAGGCCACTTAGAACTTCAATATGTAACATGCTGAGCAACTCCTGCCCTTCAGGATCAAGCTGCTTTTTAAAAACTTAAGTCTGAAATGTTGGACATAATTAATTTTCTGCTACTATTAGTTTGAGGCCAAACAACAGAATACAGTCCCAGATCCAGGCTTTAGCTGGATCCTTAGGACCTCCTTGCTTTGAAATGTAATATGCCTGAAGAGAGAGAGAGTTAGTCCCACACTCTTTGTTCCTTATGAGAATTTAAATATTTAATGTGGGAGAATGTAGAAATACATTTTAAGTCTATGTACTGAATATAGCTATCTAAGGCACTCTTATTACATATTTCTTTGTTAAATTTGTTCTTCAGAAATCCTTTTGATGATTTATATCCCATGTCAACAGCCATTACTGGGAACATTACTGAAACATTTCATGTTATTGTTAATTTTTCATTAGGTTTTATTATTTTAAATTGGTACGCTGTTGCTAAAAAAACCCCACACACTTTATTAACCAAAATTCCTAATGTAGTAAAACCACATGGTACAATTTCTGCTGAGCTTTCTGTTTGTTTGTCAGTGTTTTATTTATGTTTATCCTTATCCAAGGTCATAAATAATGAATGTTTCTCTCAGTAGGCCTTCGCAGCCTACTCCTGAAATCCCCGAGGTTTGTGGTGAAAGACTGTTGAGATCCTAAACCTGATATCATCCAGCGTAGTGTTTCTTATGAAAGATTTTGTTTGTGCCGTGTACATTTTCAACATCACTGTGAGTTTTGCTGGTCTGCAAGACTTATGTCTGTATATACTGCCTAAAAGAAAGTAAGAGGGAAATGGAAATGGTGCTTTGCTGGCAGTCGCCTATTCTTTTGTCACACACATAATGTTTCTGCATTATGCTCATATTTGTTCCTCCTGGTCTCATCTACAAAGAAATTTCTTGATATGAATCTTAACACAAAGAAGATGATGATTTTTAGCTGTGCTTAATACTTGTTTGTATTGCTGGGAAAACAGTATTGAGGCTATTCATAGCTTTGGTACGCTTACCTGCTTGCCAGAAATGTCCTTTTCCCACAGCTTTGCTGGGGGCTATGCAAATACCCCAAAAACTTTTCAAACCATAATACATGAAAGCACTTCTGAAAGCTTAATAAAGTAGGAAAAAGGAAAGAATGAAACCCCCCCAACCAACAACTACTATTGCCACCACCCTCTTGATCTGTGAGGTATAGCCAAGAGCATAGATGTTTGCTATTAGGGGTATTTCCCTGTTTATAGCTGTGTTCCTTACACATTAAAAAATGAAACAAGTTCCCTTCATCTGACCAAACAAGCGATGTGTGAGCTGCTCAACACCTGCTCAAAACACACTCATCCCTACCATGTTCAGCCAGGCTTGAATTGCTGCACAGATCAATTATTGTAATTTCGTACTGTTCAGGAAGAGTGTTAACTCCACCTAGCCTAGGTTCAGATACAGGAATGCAGTTAGAACTGGTAATGAGTGACATTCATAATGGTCATCAACAGTGTTGTTGTTAATGTGAGTACTAAACGGTAAAGACTTTGAAAGATTTCATTTACCTTTTTTGCCACTTGAGAGTTATTTGGTTTTGTACTTCACTTGGGTAAGAGGATAGCATTGATACATTGCAATTTTCTAATGCATTCTCTCCTTGTAAGACTTTGTTCGAAATTACCAGGAAAAAAATTGAATAAAAAGTAGAACCAAAGTGTGGACGTGTTCTCTACTTGTTTCAAGTATATTACATGTCCTTTTGGTGTCTGAAACTGACAATGTCATCTTAGTTACCAATGGGATAAAAAAATCTGACTGCTAAAGTGTTTTAAAACAAATTGTTTCATCAGAGAGACGTACCTGAAGTACCATATCTTATGCGTTAATATCTTCCACTCTAGCTGCCTGAAAAACAAAACAAACAAACACACAAAAACCACAAAAAAACCCAGGGAAGAGACTCTCCTCAAAATAAACATAAGTTCCTGAAAGGTCTGTTTTGTAAAAGCTAAGATTTCACCAGAAATTTTGCGGTAGCTCAACAAGCTAGAACTTATGGCCTGGCTTTTCTTCTTCCTCTAAGACTTTTCTTCCATGCTTTCACTAGTTTAGCTGCAGTCTCATACTATTGGGCAACACTACCGCAATGAAGCTATCCCGGGGACTGCACCAGGATCCAGCATTCATTGTGCCTGGTACAACTGGAACTTGTCACCATTAATTAATACTACCAAAGCAATAACCTGGCCCAAACTTCAGAAGTTAAACAAGCAGCACTCTCATCCTAGCAACAGCAGCTCAGCTGTGTGTCAGATGATGATGGCCATTTCCTATTAGGGTCAGGATGCATACAGTGTAAGCAGAAAAAAAAATAATTAAGATATATTATAGCTGATGAGAGAAGCACTCCTTTTCCTCCAGTGCTGGCTTTGAAAATATCCACTTTCTAAACACTGAAATGCTTGAAGGATGTACTGATCATTAGATTGTAATTTCTAATTATGACATAGTTGGCTGAAACACGTTTCAGATTCCAGGAGTAGTGAGAAAGCCTCCTAACACAGCAAAACTGAAATAAGGAGTGCCTTGGAATTGCTGCTCAGGCATACAGGTGAATAAACTCATCACTAGCTCTGGCACAGCACAGTTATGCAGAAACACTGTGGCTGTTGCTGGGTACTGAGCCCAAGTGGTATGTTGAAGGTGAAACACAGATGAAAAGGAGTGTGGGGTGGATGGAAAAGAAAAAAGAGCGACAAATACCAACGAATGTAGCTTGGCGGGACAGGTGGGCTTGACTAGAATTTTTCTCTAGATGTCTTGTTTACTGAATGTAAATGCTTAAAGTTGTTCAAAGGAGCTAAGCAAACTTCCCTCCTTTTCAAAGGATTTTAATGTATCCCACATGGTGTTTTAAAAAAAATTTTGAACGTAGTTTGTTTCTCTGCATGTCTTAGAAAGCAATTGACGCGGCTTACAGAACTTCATTAACCTCTTCCCAGTTTCTGCTCATGTTTTGTTCAGTTCTGTTATAAATGTTTGGATTTTAAGCAACGTGCCCTAGGTTATTTTGAAATGTTGCTCCATGCCAATGGCACCTTCATTCTGTTGCCTCCAAGCAGGTTCATTAAAATCTCTGTGGAGTATCATGCATTTTATTTGGCATTAATTCTAGCACAGCTCCTGAAACAGCAGTTTCTGATTGATCTTGAAAGCTACTTTGGTTTTGGCTTCACTGCAAACCCCTCCGGTGCACCTTGTGCACAGTGTTCACTAGAACCAGCTCTTCAAACAGTTTAAACCTGTGGAAAGCTACTGAAACTTTAAGCTTCAGTGAGAGTTCTTTTTTATTTTATTTTTTAAATCTGGGGGTAGCATGGTATAAAACACTAGTAAGCAGTCATTTTTCTCTCTGCTAGTCACCTCCTTTTACAAGAACACCTTTCACATTTTTCCAGCTTTAATACCTTTTTCCTGCACATTGACATGAACTGGCATTTGTTTTCATTTAAGCTATGCCAGTTTGCACAACATTTTTTACTTTCCATGTTAATGGCCAAGTTCTTATACAGTTATAAATTAGGAAAAATAATCAATTTACACTTTTTAAATCAAGTACAATTACAGTTATTTTTATCTTCCCCTGCCTTCCCCCAGCTTTTGAGATTTGTTAAAACAACCGCAATTAATATCTCTAAATCTTGAGTATCTTCTTACATTTGCAGACAAATGAGTGTTCATATTTCTGTCGGGCATAAATAAGTCTTAAATTATAACAATTTTCCAGCAAAGAGATGCTTCATCTCTTTTTGGCTTGTCTCAAGGACTGTATTTGTACATAAAGTACTGCATGGTTCAGTGTTCTTTCTACTGATAAAGTGAAAATTATTCAGAAAACCCAATTACTGCTTTGTTAATGTCTCCTCCAAGTGACATGGCTTTATTGCAGAACAGCTTCTTTATTCTGGTCACTCTCATTCTTACTATTAATTATGGCCATATCTAAAATCCTTACTCTGGAGTAGGACAAAATTGTAGTAGGTCTGTAGAAGTATTTACAAAACAGGGAATTCCTGCCCGAATGACTCCTGATTAAGCAGAGGACAACAGAGGAATATTTGCAGAGTCAGGCAAACAGAGGCAATATTGATTAGTTTAGCAGAAAGTGGCCTCAGTCTAATGTAGCTTACAGTTTCAACCTTCTAAAGGTTGTGGCGTCTCCTTCTCTGGAAATATTCAAAACCCGCCTGGATGCGTTCCTTTGTCCCTGCTCAAGCAGGGGGGTTGGACAAGATGATTTCCAGAGGTCCCTTCCGACCCCTACCAGTCTGCAATTCTGTAAAGATCTTAAAACATATAAAGGTGTTCTTAAAGTTTATTGAAGAAGGATAGAAAGAGGGTGTGCTGGTTTTGGCTGGGAAGGGGTTAATTCTCCTCACTGTGGGGGGGGCGGCTGCCTTTCCAGCTTCCCGCGCTCTGCCGTGTGGCGGGGGGGGGGGGCTGGAAGGGGCGGGGCCATGGCGGGGGCGGCTGACCCCGACTGGCCAATGGCAGGTTCATTCCGTACCACGTGACACCATGACCAGTATATGGAGGGGGGGCAGGTTGCGGCTCGGGAGCGGCGCCGCGTCGGGTCGGCGGGCGGCTGCGGCGCGTGCGGTTTGTTCCCCCTCCCCAATCCCCCGGGGCTTTGCGCCTCTCGTTGTTCTCCTTTGCATTGCATTTCTGTTGTTGCTTCTTTTAATTTTAATTATTAAACTGCTCTTATCCCAACCCACGAGCGTTACCCTTCTGATTCTCTCCCCCATCTACCGGTGGGGGAGTGAGCGAGCGGCTGTGTGGGGCTGAGCTGCCGCTAAACCACGACAGAGGGTGAGAGGGTTTTTAAGAAGGGAATTGGGTGCAGCCTGACCCTTTTCCCCCTCCAGTAGGATAAGGCAGTGGCTGTAACTTTCAGACAGATAAAAATGTTAAAGTAAATCCACAGCTGTCCTTTACCAGACTGTATGTCTGAAGCTACAAGGACTTTCCATGTGAACGTGTGTTTTTCTCCACATGGAAGGGCAACAAAAGTTAGACTTTGTTGCATATTGCATGCGCCTGATAAGATAGATTTTTATGTGTTAGGGAAGCCACTATGTCAGCCTATGTTTTTCCACCTGGTTGATGTCAACACTAAGGAACTCAGATGAAGACCTTTTCACTCTGCCCTGTCTCAACGATCTCCACAGACAAATAAAGTTGTTGTGAAATATTTTCTGCTACCCAGGATTTTTCTGTGTTCAGTTTCACTTCATGACTCTTAATATAAGATAGCCTCAAACAGACCTTTGTAATAACATTACCCTCCTTTTTTTCCTTCAATGTCACACTAAGACTAAGACATTCACCATGTTTTTGAATAAAAATATGGCATATCTTTTTTATTTAAATGTTTGATGTTGCATTTGCCGTGCCTCCTTTTCTCCTGCTTTGGCATGGCACTCGGCATTCAGTGACAAAGGACCTATTTCCCATCTCTCAATTCCCAATACCCATCTTTAAATTCTTCAGACTGCCATGTAAGTGGGTGCTCTATTTTGCTTCCGCGCTCTGCATTCTGTAAGTTTTTAGGCTGTGAAACACAATGCTACTGTGCTCAAAGATCGTCTTAATGCCATTCTCTTTCCCCTTTTCTTTTTCCTTTGCATCTTTCCATTTGACTTGACTATTTTTGAGCCTCTTTCTCTGAGCATGAGCCTGGGCTCATACTGAAAAGTATTTTGAGCCCCTAATAGCCCCAGTGAAGTTGCTAAGGAACTTGCAGAGCAGATTGCCAAGCATGGTGTACCAAGGCCAGCTGAGCTGAGACCCTGTTCTCCATGGTGGTGTGTTTTAGCCCCAGCCAGCAACTAAGAACCACAGAGCCAATTGTTCACTCCCCCCTGGTGGGGTGGGGTAGAATTGGAAGAGTAAAAGTGAGGCAACTCATGGGTTGAGATAAAGACAGTTTAATAGGTAAAGCAAAAGCCGTGCACACAAGCAAAGCAAAACAAGGAATTAGTTGGCTACTTCCCATGGGCAGGCAGGTGCTCAGCCATCTCCAGGAAAGCAGGGCTCCATCACAAGTAACGGTTACTTGGGAAGACAAACCCCATAACTCAAAACTTCATAACCCCCCCTTCCTTTTTGTCCCCTTAGCTTTATATACTGAGCATGATGTCATATGGTATGGAACATCCCTTTGGTCAGTTGGGGTCAGCCGTCCCGGCTGTGTCCCCTCCCAGCTTCCTGCGCACCTGGCAGAGCACTGGGAGCTGAAAAAGTCTTTGGCCAGTGTATGCGCTGCTTAGCAACAACGAAAACATCTCCACATTATCACCACTGTTTCTAGCACAAACCCAAAGCACAGCCCCGTACTAGCTACTACGAAGAAAATTAACTCTATCCCAGCTGGAACCAGGACACCTCTCTAGCCTCAATGCTTGTCCTTACCAGGGGCAAGTTGGTAGCCAGAGACAGGAGCCGCAGGATCTTTTCCACTTGCACCTGGGACACAGTTTGCATTTTGCTGGATCGTCAAGGCTTGCAGGGCTGAATCCAAGAAGGAATCCGAGAAGAGGGAGGAGGAATTGTGTCCCTGCCCAAGGGCCCATAGCTCTTCAAGGCAACATAGAACCAGACCACATGGCCCAGAAAACTTTGCACTTCCCTACGTAAGTCAGGGACATCCACCTACAGTCCCCGTTTTCATGTTAATTACAGTTTTGGAGGGATGTCTGCCTGCTTTGTCAAGAGAGCCCCTGGGAGCTCGCTCCTGCTGGGCAGGTTTGTCCTTGGTGTGATGGCCAGGACCCACTGAGGTGGGCGGTGGGGACGAAGGCTGGGGCTTGCCGGCTGGGTGATGCTGCTGTCATGGCAGTGAGCACAGAGGACAGGTCACAATGGGAGCTGTGCCCAGGGGCAGCACCAGGCAGCCCCTTCTGCTGTTGGACTTGGGCGATCGGTGAGTGCAGCACGCAGGGGGGAAGGCTGGGCTGGATGGGGGACAGGGCAGATGGCCAGTGGGTTTCTAACCTGGAGTGAGAGCCGAGCCCCTCGGGGCAGGGCACGGTACCATCCTCGGGGCTGGGGACAGAGGTGCTCGGGGCTCCCGGTGCTGGCAGGTGCCCAGGGAGGCTTTGGGGATGTGCCGAGTGCCCACGTCTCCACAGGACACTTGCATGTCAGGGGTGGGGCCCAGGGAGACTCGACTCTGCTGTCCCTTCCCTTTCACGGGGCACGGCGCAGCCAGGGGCTGGCCATCAGGGCGGCTTGGGCAGGGTGGGCCCCACGCTGTCTCCAGCCAGGGCCCGCGGCCCCTTCAAGCCTGTCAACACCAGTGCCCAAACGCTTTCCTGGGACAGCCCGTCGCGCCCATCCGTGCGGGGCTCACAAGCGCTGCCTTTGCTCCCTCCCACCTCCCTCACCCCCTCTCCCAGCTTCAGGTGCCTCATACCCCGCTCCCCCAGCCCCGTCCTCCCTCCCACCCAGCCCTGCTGAGCTCCCTTTTCTCCCACCTCCTCCAGGCCATGGCTGTGGCCATCGCCCTCGTTCTGTCTCTGCTGGCCATCCAGCATGGGCTGAAGCACAGTGACCAGACAGAAGTGGCCACGGCCAAGCGGATGCAGCAGCGCGAGGAGTATCTGCATCAGGAGATGACTCGGCTGCTGCGGGAGATTGAGCAGAGCAGGGGCACGGAGGAAGCCACGCTCCGTTCTGTGTTGCAGCACCGGCTGTTCCAGACTATTGTAGGAATCGCGTCCCTGTTGGCTGCGTTCCGCTGGCTGTCCATGGAGATAGCGCTTGCCGTCGACAGATACAGTCAGGAGGACGGCTCCAGCAGTGACGAGGACGACGTGCAGGAGGAGGAAGCCCTCGATGGCGCACACGCTGTTGTCAGGCCTTTGGCTGTGTCCACCCCATGGGCAGCGCAGGGCCTGCCCGACACGTGCAAGGTGCTGAAGGAGCTGGTGGGTGACCTCCTTGGTGTCTGCCAAGTGCTTGGCAAGAAGACTTTCATGCCACAGATGCAGCCAGCCATTGGGATGGACGACACCTACGAAGCCTGGAGCGTCCACGAGAACAGCATCGCCTACCACCTGCTTGTGTTCCTGCAGCCGCCCCCCGGGCATCGTTTCAGCCTGGAGCTGCACACCACAGGGCAGCTGCCAGCAAGGCACTCCAGCATCCATGTGGCGCTGGAGTGCATCTGCTCGAGGGAGCAGCTGCTGGGGGATCCTTTGTGCTTTCTCCACCACGCTGATGACACGCTGCAGAGGGACCAGATCTCGTGCCTCCTACGCACCCTCTGCACGCGCTCCTGCTTAGATGTGGAGAAAATCGCCTGCTGGGTCCAAGCGTTGGTGAGATCAGCCTGGCTGCTTTTGCCTCAGTCGCACCACTGCCAGCTGATGGTGCTGCCCTCCTCCCAGTCCTGCAAGTTCCAGCTGACAAGCGCCTCCAAGATAAACATCTTCGCTGAGATGACTTTTGCAGTGCAGCAAGGCACCTCAGGCGCCTACCTGAGACTTAAGTAGGCGGAGGCCAGCTTGACCAGCAGCACACCGCGGCCCGTGAGCTGCGCTGCTGTCGAGGTGCAGCTTTTCAGGCTCACGGCGAGGCACGCCCAGCAGGACAATTTCCACCTCAGTGGACTGCAGCTCAGCACCCATATCCTGGTGGTCACACACAGGCTTTTCCACCCATGCCTGTGACCCTGAGGACCTCTCCCTCTGGTGGGGCCCAGGTGACAATTTCGGATGCTGGGACAGAGAATCTGCTCATCCCAGAGACTGCCTGGGGAGTTCTGTGCCGCAGAGCTGAGCAAACTAGGCATGGAGATGGCACCGCTCAAGAGGAGCTCAGCTTGTGGCATGGACGGGTGTACTCTTTGCAGGGTGAAAAATGACTGCATGGTCACTTTTTCCAGCACAAATCCAAAACAAAGCCGCACACTAGCTACTACGAAGAAAATTAACTCTGTCCCAGCCAAAACCAGGACTACATTAAAGCAGTTATGTACTTCAATTTTACCAGGCCTCTGATTGTATTAAGGATTACTGATATTCTCTGAAACTATGTCCTCTGTTAACAACCTTTGCAGTTTTCTTCCGTTCTCCTTCTTGCCTTAAAGCCATTACCTTTTTGATTTCCCTATATGTTCTGCTTTGAGCTGCACACTGACTGCTATTCCTGGTACTGCGCAGCCCAACTCCAAAGCCATCACTCTACCTACATAGCACATAAGTGAAAATAATGTCATAGCTTCATCATGCTCATGCATATGAAATAAGGGTCACTTTATCTTTTATTCTTTTTTCATGATGTTTTGTCCCACATTAGGTTACTCTCCCTCTCTCTACTTCCATATTTCTTTACTTTTCTGTGACATTGCTTTCGGCATCAGATGAAAATAAAGCTTTTGTGAGTTCTGAAAGAGTGGAAATGTTACAACACTGAGGAAGCTAAGAAAACATAATTAATCCTTTAAGAAGTCTTGTTTCTACAGTTAAGTGATGAATGTTTGAAGGCTGTCCCTGCCAGTGCTGCGTAATGCCATTTATGTTTGTAATATTTTTACCCTTTTATAACAGAAATTTAAGGCTTTACCTACTGTATTTCTACACATAAATACACATACTATACAGAGCAATATAAACATATGTCATGATATTTACAAAACGACACACCATCAAAGGGTGAAAATCCAACCAAGATGTCCGTGCAGCTCAGATAAAAGGTGTTCACATCCGAACTCTCTTCACAGCGTTTTCAAAAGGTAACAGAATTATAAGTGAATAAGCTTCTTTTTTAATCAATAACTTGACAAAGACCAGAAATTGCAGCAGAAATTATGGAATAAATTGTCTTTCCTCCAATTGCTTGAATTGTTTCTAATGCTAAAAAGACAAACAATACACATTCACTAAATTACCTTATTTAACAAGAAAACCGTAGCACATTCAGGCACAACATGCCGAATAGGAAAATGGAATACAGCTAAAGGGAAATTAAGAAACATTAATTTCTTCTTTTTCTGTCTCACAACATACCCCCTTTCCGAAAAAAAGAGCCTTATTCTGATGCCTTTACTGTGGTACGGTAAAGAACGTCTCTACATCTAGCTACAGGGGCTCCAAGCGGTGGCAATGCATTTTCTGAATGAGTGTAGCAGTGGAAAGAAACTGGAAGGGAGCTGAAACTCCTCCTGGTTTGCTCTTGGTATAACATAGGCTCATTTGGCAAAATATCTGATAAACATGAAAGAAAGCAAAATACCATATAATCTTTTCAAATATATTCCATTGGCTATGATATGCATCCAGCTACAGTATCCATTTTTGAGCAGACATTTCAAAAACTCATTGCTGCTTCTGAATGTCAGTGCATTTACACATTCTAATATACATGTGCTCTATGAAAACAGAGATGAAGAAGGTAATGGATTTTTATAGCAGGCTATGACTTTTTGGCAGTAGGAAGACCATTTCCACGTACTATTGAAATCAGAAAATTAGATTTTAACCTCTAATGTCTTTTTAAACATAGCTAGCACATAAGTAAACAGCTGTGCTTATTATAGATCCAGAATGTCATAATAGTAAAAAAATAATCTAGTTTGAAGCTCACCCTTCCAAAGCATTCCTCTGAGATGAATTCTCTTGGCTCTCAGCAAAGGGAGTGGGAGCCAGATCTTCTCACTTTCCTGAATTGGGCCCTTTGAGAACAGTATGTTTGTTCTTTAACATTGTTCAGTAATATTTAATACTCAGAAAATGCAGATTGCCAGCTGTTACACATCATCTCACAGCAATAACACACTGTGATATTTAAATCTTATAGTTACTTTTGTATGAGTGATACTCAGGAAATTTGAATCTTGTCAGTAAATAAATATTTGAGTGTTCAGCTTAAATTGTTTATTGGTACATCTGCTTGGAAACTTGGTAATACTAATCAATAGTCCAGAAGATTAAACTAGCAAAGTTGATTGGAAGGGAGTTCCTTGTATGTTTGTGCAAGTACATAAGCATGGTCAATTCTGCTGTGCTTGAGCTGTAATAGCAATTTAGGAGACATCCTTAACTTGGGAAGCATGTTGGTGGAGCAGGCTGAACCTGGGGGCTGTACGCTTCCCTGAGGTCCTGCCTGCACTGCCCAAGGCTGAGCCATTGGTTGGCCACTCCTGATTTTCTCTTTTTTTTATTTTATTATTTCACTGTTTATGTAGTTTGCTTATATTTGTATGTGTGTGCTTAGGCTTTATTTTTTGTCCTGATTTTATCCTGAGCGGAAATAAGGTGGCAAGAAAGACTATTCCAGCAGCCAGTGCATAGGCAAGAACCAGCAGAGCTTCTGTCGCTTTTTTTTCTCCCCTCCACACCTGCCAAAGATACAAAAAAAAAAACCCGGAGCATTTACAAATGCAGTTGTCTATCCCCGTAAATGCAATGAGCTCCTAACGGGACAACTGCTGAATGGCTCAGGCACAGGAACTGCCTGACAGCCGGGCTTTCCTCAGGCAGCACTTATGACTTCAGCGAGGCTGAATCAAGCACTTCACTTTGCAGAATCACAGGATGTCATTTGGAGAGTATGTTTTCAACTGATGTTATTATACAGTATTTAAAGGGAAACAGAAAGACTCCCATGCAGGATGGGACTCCATCTGGACTATGACAAGTGTATTGCTTAGCAACTAGCGTTTACTGGTCTTCTCATTTTTTTTAATTTTTTTGTTGCAAGTATATCTCCAAACAAGTCTGGATTATTTTTTTACCCATCTAAAATACAAACAAACAGAAGAGAAAGACTCCAAAACTCAAAGCTGCCTTGTAACAGAATGCATGGCAATTCCTATGGGTCCATGCCCAAAATCAAGACTACAACCTTGCCTACACCTCTACACATTATCATATAAAAAGACAAACTTTTCTGTAAGGCCCAGCTATCCATGCCTAACTGAATACTTTCTCTTATATTCATTCACTGGTTGTGATTTTACATCTTTTAAAATAAGTGACATATTTGAGTGAAGAGCTTCCTTCACTTCCTACACAAACTAAATATTTTTCTTTTATTTAGATTTCTGAAGTCTGCAGTATTTGAACTTACGAAACATAAAACAGGAATGCTCACTAATGTAAGTATTCATATACCCATGTATATTTCTGAAAACCTGGCTGTGTGTCCTCCTTTATCTGAGAACAGCAGATCACTTTCAAAATATTTGTTCAGCTCCTTCTCTTGTTGGATAACCAAAATCAGCATATATAGGTGGTAAGGTGTCCACCAAAAGACTGAGTAACTTCTTAAAAACATATAGTAATGCAGGGTAACCCACTTGTGACTCCTGACTTCAGAACAGTTCTTTTGCCTTGTGACAGCACTTATTTTTGCAGAGCTGTCTTGTAGGAAACAGTTGGCTCTTATACTACAAATAGAGGGTTTTTTGCTAGAAAGTTTATTATAGGGAGATAAATTGATGTAAAATCATAATAGTATTAAAAAACCTCCCAGAAGCTATAGGTTATTTTCTTCATTTTCAAAGAGTTTATAAATCCTGTTTACTTTAGAGTGGAAATGTTCACATATTATTGGAAGCATTTTTCACTTCCCTTGATAGAGTGCAGGGTTAGGATCTGCTGTGCATGAAGTACCCGCGTCACACACTGCATTCTTCTGAAACAACCCTCATACTTGAGCCTTTATGAAAATATTTGTTACCCTTAACAGAGATTTCAGAAGATGCCTGATTAATATTTGAACTACGCTCGCTGGAACTGAACCTGGCTTTGCACTCAGTGTTTGCAGAGCACCAAGTGGAATAATGGACTGATTCCATGACCAATTCTGCTGTTCATTAAAAAGAAAATAAAATCGTTATGATGTGAGGGGTCCGTCCTTCCTCCCTTCCTTCCTCCCTCCCTCCCTCTTTCTTTCTATTATGTGTTCCTCATATATTCATGTGTTTTGGAAACCATTTATTTTCTGTATGCCTCAGGATACAGGGTGACACTATTTGTGATTTGTCATTTGAAACAAAGTAAGATTTATTGGTGTGGAAAGATGCAGTATGCATACTAGACCAACAGTTGAGTTCTTGTGGGTTAGTCAGCTACTGTCTGTCAGCTGAGGTACATTGAATGACCATAGTATCTTCTTAGTCTGCAGTAAATAGAAAGTAAAACATATTAACATAAGGTTCCATGAAAAGAACCTAACTTTTTAAGAAATTAATAAAAGAAGTATGAATGTTTATTTTATGTGCACCGTAATTTTTCCACTGACAATGTTTTTGACAATGCTGAATTATTTTTAATCTTTTCTTAATGTTTTTTCTTCATGAAATAAATTTCTGGGATATATATGCCTTTTTGTTTGGATGGGCTTTTTGAGTTTTTTTTTCTAGAACCTGATGCTATCTGGTACTCCCTTTCTTACCATTGTAGTCTTTTTATTTTTAACATGCAAGACAGCTATTCTAGCACAGACATAAAATTAGTTTTGCTCAGTGGATTTCATGTCATGCATGTGCAAAAAGCTTCATTTGCCTCCAATTTAAATTTTTGTTTTCCTCTGGTGACTCATTTTGCTGCATCTGTGTTTATTCTATAACCTGTGGATAAGGCATGTTTTCCTAGCTGGGAGCTGGCTGGGCTTTTGCTGATGACTGCCATGTGTTGGTTTAGTCTTGCATGCATTTCTCTCTTGATCTCTCTAAAGCTCTCACTGTCAGCATTTCCCCAAGGTGCTCCATGCAGGTCTTCTGGGAAGCTCTTCAGGTAGAGCTCCTCTTCAGGCTTATGGAAGGTATCACAGGTGCTTTGTCCTTTATAAAACCATTTATTTCCCTCCAACAAGTATGCATACTTGACTGGTCTCAGTGATAGATGATTTATTATTATAGTTCATCTGTTGCTTTATAGATGTTATTTTGGTCACAGTGACTTGATCTGCTTGGGTTTTTTTTTTTCTTTGACAGTTCCTTCTCGGTATCATTTCATCCTGTATCTTTTCAATGAGTGTCAGCCCACATTAGTGCTGTTTCTGGCTGATAGGAAGAGGCTTATACACCAGATAGACTAATGACAAGAAAAAGCTTGAGTGATTATTTTCTGAGATAAATTTCTAAGCAGTCAACAGAGTGAGTTTAAGAACTGTTTTTTGTCTATGAGAGAGTAAACTTTAAGTATGCCTGTATGTATTGATGTTGTACTTCTACTTACACTGTAAACATTGTCTATATATTTTATTTGTTCTTACTGTTACTATAGAAAGGGTAATGCAGGTTGCTTTAATACAGTTTAGGCTTTCTGTGGTGTCCTGTCTGCCCTGCCTAAGTGTCCCTTTATCTATGCTAGTATTCAGGTGAGGCTTGTAGTGGATTTATTTATACAGGTCCATAAAGGTTTATAATGTACATAAAATGCAGGAAAACCTTTTGAGGTTACTGAACATATGTGTAGTTTCGCTTCAGTGTGGCAGCTGTGGATACCTCTTTGGCAGAAAGATGGGAGAGGTCTGTGTGCTAGGGAAGCAGATGGAAAGCAGTACGTAACAGGAACCCCTTCCGCGCCCAAAAGAAAGCAGGGGACTTTGAAGGGAGGGTGTTGGTGATGTTAGGTTATGAGCATCTCCAGTGCATGACACCCAATGCATGAAAGAAGAAACACCTGAAAAGCAAGGGAGACAATTAGGTCAGATCCCTACAACAGGTAAGCATTGCTGTGCTCTGATTGGGTGCACCCACGAATCAGCTCTTGAAGCACAGCTGATCAGTGTTTGTGAGACGTTCTTAATCTATAAGTAACAGGGTTTTCTGCCTCCTTGGAGCAAGAGCTGGCAGCAGTAGGAGAACAGAGAAATCTTGCTGTGTGCTAAAGTGAGTTGTTTTGGAAGTGCTCTGGCTTGTCCCTTTGCTCCAGTTTTTTCTTGCCTTCACCCATCTTCTCTTTATTCTCAGCTATTTCTCAACAACTAATATCTGGAATTTAGCCATTAAAAAGAGTTTCCCTTGTATGTCTTTTTAGTACTAAAGGCATTTATTTCTGGTTGTAACAAAGCTGACTCCTTTTCTGTATATTTCCCTGGGCAAATATTGGGCCTGAACTTTCCTGAGGAGGTGAAACCATCTTAGAAATTAATGGAATCTTTACCCTAAGATTGATTCTATGTCTTTCAATGGGTTATATCAAGTTGTAAATAAGTAGGTTGAGCTTCAGCTTGTTGATATCTAGAACTGTGGTTTTCACCATTGAGCATCTGTTGGGTGATACTTAGCAGAGCACAACCTGTATTGTATGTAGGAAATGCTGTATTTTTAGTGTTTGAGATAAAGTGGTTCTTGTATCAAGTACCAAATGACTTGTGAGATGTAAAAAGCTTCATACTTTATCATTTGCTGAGGAACAGTTAATATATTTCTGCCCTCTTAGAATACTGCAATGGCAGAATTATCCTGAAAAATATTTTAATATAGCTTTGTTCATACAAATAAATATAAAGATTAGAGGAAATAGTCTTGTATTCTTTTTTTTTTTTTTATGTGGCTGTCTGGGTCATTCAGAGACTGATTCTTGCAGCAGGACCTCCCTATTTAGGTTGAAAAAGCAGGTGTTTTATTAACTTCTTGAGCCATGATATTACAGACTTAATCTCATGGTAGACTGGCTTATCTACTTCTTATTACTTGGCACTTGCTACTTTATTAGAGGCTGCTTGTGACTGTCTCCTTCTTTCTTACTAATGTGCTTCAGTGTGAGGTGTTTGTGTGTAAGTAACAAGTTGCTCCATGCTGTTATGACTCAATGGGATGATAGATTTCTTGTTGAAATGAAAAATGAGTTTTGTTTACAACCTTTCCCCCAAAGGTTCTGATGAAGATACTTGAGTACAAAGCTGTTCCTTCAGAGTCCTTATGTTTCTTCTTTTAAAATGGACTTGATAATGCTGTGTGCAAAAACAACCTGTGTCAGTGCTGCCTCAAATTTGTGGTTTAATGGGTTGTATGCATGCATGGACTCTATAAACACACACAGATCACTTCAGTTTGTGAAATGAGTAATGCTCTCTATATCTTCTTCACTGCAGTGTGCATATGAAAAATTATTTGGGAATCTGATACAGAAAGGCACAAGAGCTCTGGCTCTTCACGGCTGCAGTAGACTAACTGTAAGCAGCTGACCATGGATGCAATGCTGCCAGAGTTCTCTATGGGTTTATAAACGTGCCTATGAGCCCCTCTCACATGACAATGTGCACAGATCCCATTCCTGCTGTATATTGTCTATCTCTAACAACTGAATGAACTCTTAAATGATAGCAACTACTTTAAAATGCTTCCTACCAAATTGCTTGTCAGTCACTGTAAAAAAGAGCAGTTATTTCAGCTACTACCAAACCCTTTCCACATACAAAGACTGCTTCTGTCCCATTCTGCACATGCCTCTGCAGTGTACAGAACCGGTCAGCCAGGCTAATTTAAAAAATGAAAGGAAAAAGCCAATCCTGGTTACTCTTTTCTTTGACATTTCCCATCCAGTCTTTCTCATGGGTTTTGAGGCTGGAAATATATAGGAATAAGTGGATTTTAGTGCATACAGCATCAGCTTGAGTATTGTGGGTAGGGATATATTCAAGAAAGATAATTAGTCAGCTACTATTGGGTAAAGGGTGCAAGACTGAACGTTGTGGCTGGAGTGTACTCTTGCCAACTGCATCTACTGAAGACAAATATCTGTGTTGGAAGCAGGCATGGCATCTAAAAGAGATTTGCTATTAAACTCCTTTCTTTTCATAACAAAAGCTTGAGGACACCGTCTAACTCTGCTATGTTGTAGGAAAAATTCTGTTGGGCAAAGAGTCTAAGCAATTGGTATCAAACCCAATTCTCTGAGTCTTCTGTATCTGTTTTTTAGTCTCAGTGCTGCTTTACTGTCAACAAGTGATTTTTGCCAAATGTGTTGCCAAATAACTGAGCAGAAAAGATTGTCTGCAGACCCAAAGTATGTTCTTGAAGGTGGTAGAGAGGTGGGGTAAAATGCAAAGTATTAATATCTTGGCAACTATATCCAGGTTGTGTGCACTGCCAAAGATAGAGCTACAGCTGTTGGCTTAGCTTGGTAAGGAGATACCAGTCAAGGGTAAAGATGAGACAGGTGAAGAACAAAGGAACGAACGAGTGCCAAATAGTTTTGTAACTCACAAAATAACTTGCTTTACAACAGTCTTAATATTTTAGCATTTTTTTGGCAAGAGTATGAAAGACATTCTGAATAATCATACATTATAATATATCCCTCTAGAGATACTTTCCAGCAGATGATATAACATTGGGTCAGATTGGTTTTATACACTGTATTTTCCCTATGAAGTAGTTGAGGAATAAAAAAAAACCAATCCAAACCCATAAGCTTGAGCCCTAGTGAATTCTTATATTGCTGTCTACAGGTCATATGATGGACTTGCCATAATCCACCACACAAAGCCTTTCAGAGCTGTACAGCTTGGCCACAGCAGGAAGTTCATAACCTAAAAGACAAGAATATTCCCAGTGAGAGCTGTGTAGCTGCACTGTGAAACTCTCTAGAATTTAGAGATGCAGTTATTTGTTCCCATATTTAAATTCTTAAATTTTGTTACTGTTCCTGAGATAAATATGATGATTTTGCAGAGAACTGTGCATTAGGAGGTTTATCCCTTCCTTGCAGGGAAAGCAAGCTAGGTTGTTATATAGCAGAGTCCCCAAAGAATGCCCCAGAAAAGGCAATGTCAAATGCTGCTGGCATGAAAAATGAGGACTTAAGCTATTTGGGAAGGGTAAACCTACTGAGTTTTTTTTTCCTCTCAGCCTTACCTGAAATATGAAGAGCTGTTGAGAGATTCTTTTGCCCACTCAGACATGTGAAGACCCCACAGATGCTTAGAAATGGAGAAAATCTGACTTCTGCAATGTAACAGCACCCAGCAAAAGAAACTTTTAAATTTAAAGCTAGACAGTGGAAAATACTTGCATGAAAAATGCCTTTCTTCAATATGAGAAACATTATGTGTAGTTGTAAATGGTTATGCAAACTCCATGAATTTGGAAAGCAGTTAATAGTCACTATTCTGGACACAGAATTGCTTAGCACAGTGAAAAAGGTTCAGGTGTACTTTCCTGCAGCCTTAAACACCTTAACTTCTATAGCTTCCAAAATTTTTCTTTTTTTTTTTTGACAGTTTTCTTATGACTAGTAGCACATGGAGAAAAGCTAAGGCAAATGAAAACAATTCCAAGTCTTCAATCCAGTTTTGCTGACATCATGGAGTAATTCAGTGCCATGGATTTGCACTTTGCAACAGTTGACTTTAAATAGTCTTGCCAGCAGCTGGAATTCATTATAACCTTGAATTCAGGACAAATACCCCCCCACACACTCATACCCTATATTGCTGTATAGCTGTAGGAACCCTGGCATCGAAGACACAATGGTCTTAACTTTAGTAAGGCAAAATCACTAGGATTTGTAGGCATGGGAAATACAAGCTTTGATAAATAAGCGCTGACTGGGGACCTAACTAAGCTCCTTCATGGGGTTGCAGGCTTGACTCTGGAGCTGTAATTCTGAATCTCCTTTGCAGGTGAGTGCTTACACCCTCTTTCAGAACAGGGCACGCTCGTGGGGTGTGATGTATATCTTCAAAGCCCTCAGCTAGCCAAGTTATTTGGCTGGAGCTGGTCCACAAGCTTTAGAACTTTCATAGGCACTTTCTATAAAATAAGCAAGGTCAGATTTGGATAAAGCTAAGCTAAATGCTGGTCAGACCGCTGATAACTGCTCAAAGGGAGCATAAGGTACTCAACAGTGGAAAGGGGATGGAGAATGGGATGGATTGTCTGTGAGCCCTTCACCTTTATTTTGTTCCTCATGACTGTAAGCAGCCCTAATGTTATTGGGTGCATTTTGTTAATTTTAACTTTGCTTTAGGATGTCAAAGCTTTTTTTTTTCCCTTTTCTGATGAAAAGCCTTTCAAGGATCTCATAAACAGATGCTGAGTAATCAGGTCATAGGCGTTATTGTGTATGCCTAGAAAACAAATCGTGATGTTGAGATGACTAGGGAAACATTGATGCTTGGCAGGATTGGGGTAGTTTTGAGCTATTTTTCTCTATCTGCTTAACTTCAAAAGGTTAGGCTGAGTTAATTTTGGCTTTTTGCAGTGCTGCTGAGGAGACAACAGTGGGCCCTACTGAGATATTATACAGCTGTAAAGATTAGAATTCATGGTCTGTATTTACTTGTCCACAACTGATATCCTTACAGAGCTTTTTTTTGTAAGATGCTATATGTGTTGTCTGACATCTTATATACATATAAGTATTTTTTTAAAAAAAATAAACACTAAAACACTGAAAAACAACAACCCACAAAACCTCATGAAATTAGGCAGGCAAGTTTTGATGTTGCTTTATGACTCGGATAAATTGGGGTGTCAGCAGTTGATGATAATTATAAACAAAATTGTATTTGTCTTCGACCTTACTATGCCAAGTTAAGATAACTTACATGATATGATTTCCTTGTACTATGCATAACACCTGAAATTTAGAGGAATGAGGCTAAGTTTTAGCAAGACACAGTGTAATATTTCTATCTTGATATCAAGAAAAAAAGCTACAGGAGAAATACACTTGTAGAGCTTGCCTTTGCATTTAGGCTTTATAGCAAGCATGTGATAGTATAACAATTGAAGGGCAATCCATGGTCCCTGCTGTAGAAGCCCTAGCACCATGTGGTCCTGGCTGAAATCTGTTGGACGTATTCCTACCACCAGGGATGATTAGAAAAAGGAGTAGGCTTTGCATAGTATAG
Organism: Phalacrocorax aristotelis; assembly: GCF_949628215.1. NCBI lineage: Eukaryota > Metazoa > Chordata > Aves > Suliformes > Phalacrocoracidae > Phalacrocorax > Phalacrocorax aristotelis. The sequence continues at coordinate 32,363,199 of NC_134279.1, read as the reverse complement.
TTTTTATCTCTTAATTGTAACTGCTTTATTGGGTGCAGGCTGTAAATATTGTAAAATACAGTTTAATAGGACATGCTATCTGGTTTTGGTCACAATGTTGCTTTTTTAAGCTTTGTTCATGTGATTTACCAGGCATTTGCAGAAAGAAATGAGTATGCCAATCTTAACACATGAATTTGGATGCCAAATGTCTGTTCAGACACTTTTCCACTAATCTTTAGTCATTTGGGAACTGGAAAGAGGATAAAGGTTTGCAAAGAAACTGGAGACCTAAAAGTAACACTAAGAAGCTGCTGGTGGCAGGTTTATTTCCCAACGAGGCACATCGGTCTCCCCTCTCTGATTTTTTCTTCCCCTCTTTGTCCCTTCTACAGCTTATGAATAAAATCAAAGTTAATGGTCCTCTGACAAAAGATGCTAAAGGCTTATCAGAAAGCAGATGCTTGCATTTAAGTTAGTCGTCTTACTGTAGAGTAACTCTTCTCTAAGTCTAAGAAACCAAAGTGCCCTTTGGCTGTTACAGTTCTTTCCAGAGGTGCAGATTATTTTATGGTGGCTCTGACCATTCTGGCTGTGTAGGTTTCTACTCTAGAAAGAATAAACTAGCTGCAAATCTTTAATAATTTACTTTTGCTGTAGCAATATTCTGTTCTTCTGATTGATCAAAGAACATTCCAGTAAGAAAGGATATTTATTGGAAATAGGGTTAATGTATTTGGATGCTGCAAAGTGAGTTGTTTTCTTGCCTTTTAACCATTTGTCCAGTTAAAAAACTTTTAATTTTAAAAACCTGGTACCTTCTATTAATGATCTACACCAAATGTATGAATTTTAACAAGGGCAAATGCTGGATTTTGCACCTGGGGCAGGGCAACCCTGGATGTACATACAGGCTGCGGAACTAGAGGCCGGAGAGCAGCTCTGCAGAGAGGGACCTGGGGGTTCTGGTTGTGGCAAGTTGAACATGAGCCAACAGCGTGTCCTGGCAGCCAAGAGGGCCAACCATGGCCTGGGGTGCATCAAGCCCTGCATTGCAGCCAGTCGAGAGGGGTGATTGTCCCGCTCTGCTCTGTGCTGGTGTGGCCTCACCTCGAGTGCTGGGTGCAGTTTTGGGCACCACAGTATATTGAGGATATAAATCTACTAGAGAGTGTCCAGAGGAGGGCCATGAAGTTGGTGAGGGTTTAGAGGGGAAACCATATAAGGAGTGGCTAAAGTTACATGGTTTGTTCAGCCTTGAGAAGAGGAGGCTGAGGGGAGACCTCCTTGTTGTCTACAGCTTCCTCACAAGGGAGTGGAGGAGGGGCAGGTGCTGATCTCGTCTCGCTGGTCACCAACAATAGGACCCGAGGGAATGGCAGGAGGATGTGCCGGGGAGGTTTAGGTTGGACATTAGGAAAAAGTTCTTCACCCAGAGGGTGGTGGAGCACAAGAACAGGCTCCCAGGGAGGCAGTCACGGTGCCAAGCCTATTCAAGAAGCACTTGGACAACACCTTCAGACATGTGGTATTAATTTTGGGGCTGTCCTGTGCAGAGACAGGAGTTAGACTTGATGATCCTTGTGGGTCCTTTCCAACTCAGGACATTCTATGATTCTATCAATATGGGGTATGATGAGGAAGCTCAAAGAAAAATGGTTTCCATGTTTTTATGTACTGTCATGCAGTAGAGATGGGAATCATGGTTTAGGCATTACTACTGCTCTATTTTTTTAATTTGTCCTTTTTAAAAATTGAAGTTACTAAATGGAGCTAGCCAATTTGGCCAAATGACATAAAATAATGCTCTTATAAGTATTTCCTAATATGACGAACTGGTCTATTTTAATTAGCAGTTGCTCTTGTAGCTGGGATGAGACTTTAGCTGAAGCAGATCTAAATCAAGCAGTGCCTGTGTTGATGATGACCCCTGGTTTAAACTAGTACTCTCTGCTGCAGCATGTAGAAGTACTATGACAATACCAAATTGGGGAAATTTCTTGCCATTGGATTTCTGAGGACCCTTGAACTGTTTTTTATCTAAAGCTTTGTATCTTTTAAAATCAGATTACTTAGTATGTGGTAAAATATACTTGAGTGGGTTTATTATTGAGAATATGTATTATTATGAAATAATTTAAAATCAGAGAGGGGTGAGGGACTAATACCTTCCAAAAGACTGAGGGTGTAAGACAACAAGAAAGGTGGAGCTTTTCTACCCAGTTCATTATAAAAACGTGGGACATCAGTATCAGGACAGAGCACCACAAAATGTTTCTAAATGCAGAGGATAATAGAAGCATTACATTCAGAGACACAGTTGCTAGGAAGAAAATACTTTCCCCTGCCCACCGCTGACTGCAGGCTATGTAGCGATCCGGTTCTGCTCAGCTGCGTGTGCTTTTCGCAAAGCTGTGCACTTGAGAAGTAGGTGCTAGCTGTGTTATGAATGGAAGTGTGAAGGTGAGTCATGCTTTGAGGATAACTTTTTGCTGCAGGTGCTACTATAATATCTAAAAGCTTTTCTTTATGCTCACCTGCAATGAGCCATGATATATTGGCAGAGGTAAAAAGCGTTTTCAAGTCAACTTTGTCTAGCAGGTTATATCCGGCACTTAATTTTGGTGTACTGTCTTTGTACCTCAGCTGCTCGGAGCCATGTGAATTTTGGGCTCCTAGGAAACTATGAAACACTGCTCTGGCCTACTTGTATTGCACAATGTCAGTTTTATCCCAGTCACTAAAGAAAAAAAGAAAACAAAAACAAAAAATCCTTCAGAATGGAAGTTTGCCCTGCCTTTTCCAGAACAGCATGATAAAACTTTGGAGACTAGAGGACAAAATAGGCCCTAGTAGTTCAGCATCTTCATGCTGTCTCAGCCCTAGGCCGTTTTGGGATTAAAACTGTGTTTAGGGTACTTTAGCATGAAGGTGCTATAACTTTCCTTTACAGGTGATTCTATCACTAACTGGGCTTAGGATATGATGTGAGAGTAATACAGCTCCTGATTGCTGACCGTGCTGTGGATTGTTGGGGAGCCTTGACTTAGCCGCCTAAAGATTAAATCATCCCCCTGTAACTGTCTGTAGTCTGGATCTAGCACCAGGTTAGGAGATAGTGTTATTGAAATAGAAGGTTGGGGCTGACTCCAGTGCTACAAATCAGAGCAAGAAAAATAAGGTAATTGTCAGTATTATAAGAATGATAGCCTTCTATAGTATTTCTATACATTGATTATAATCTTTCTAATGGTATTCTAGTACCTGTCTTCTCCAAATTCTGTAGTGTCTCTGTGCTTTAATTTAAAGCAGAAATGTCACCATCCTGCACTGGGTTCTCTGAAGCAACTTATCTGGATGCTATGTGCAGATGGAATGGTGTGGTCAAGCACCAGACACATTATTTCCTAAACATAAAACCCAGTGGCATTAGAAATCTAGGCTAATATTACAGGTTAAATAATGACTCTGGGTCAGTAGACATAGTTCTGTAAATATCACTTGGTTAGGTCAGGTCCCAGAAGTAGATTAATAACAGCAAGGTGCTTCCCAGGTAAGTCTTTTGTCTTGTCCTGAGCTCTGTTCAATGTGGCTGAATGTTACCTTGTAGTTCAGGATCGCTACAGTCACGCTATACAGATGAATTCATGGTATATGGCCATCATCAGGTCTTAGGATCATGTAGATATGTTACACATGTATATTACCATGAGGAAAGCAAGGTAGAGTCTCAATTTTGTAATTATTTTCTTCAAGCTATTGTTTTTCTTGATTGCGCTTCCATTCAGAGTGCTTGCAGGCAGCAGCCTCCTTCTGTTTCATGTTCAGTATCACAAGTGGTCTTCAGGGTTTCTTGGATGCTGCTGCAGTGCAACCTGTCTCATTGGCAGCCAGAGCTGTCTCTGAATCCTGTGTCTTTCTCTCCTGTAGAATTGAAGTACTCTTGGCACTTAAGCTTGAACACGTGGGACCCGCTGTAAGAAAGCGTGTGCCCCTGATCTGCTGAGTTCAGAGGCCTCTACATCAGAGATACAATTTGGAAGGTTATGTGACTACACAGTGTGAATGCACCTGAGGGTCAGGACATAGATGGATAATGTGGTACCCAGCTTATCACACCTGTGGTGTCCAGTATGTTCAGTTTACTGGCTGAAGGCATAATTCTGTATGAAATGGTTGTCTAGCCTCTACATCCTTAAATCAGGTCAATGATCACAGTTAAATGTAGCTTGGAGGAAGGCAGCATACGAAAGTCTGTCTTTTTCTTTAGCAAGAAACTTGGTACCAGAAGCTGTGCCAAGATTAAAGCCTGTACAGTTCTGAATACTCCCATAGATGGAGTATTCAGAACACTTGCAAAATTGCAATTATCACTAATTATAACAAGGTGACTTTGTAAAGGAAGGTGAACTCTAAGGATGCAGCTGCAAAATAATGTTTTGCTGCCTATCCTAAAGGGGAAAAAACCCTCTGTATGGTTATGTCTTATATGTTCAAAACACTTCTGTTCAATCAGTTCCAGCATGTTTTCTAAATGAAATAAATCAACTGTTGCTTTTTCTTGCAAGAAAAACCCTTTAGAGGAACACTCATGGGATTTTACCAATTTTAACTTTGGCTGCTGGTTGGCTTTTCTGTCTTGCAGCTGTCTGATGCAAAATTTTTCAGAAATCTTGTGATCTACAGAATGGACCCCAAACCGTGATGTATGATTGCTTATATATTATTGGCTGCTCCTTTATTTTACTCTGACACCCTTAATTCTTCCTGGAATTGGGACTGTGCAACACCTTTCAGGATCAATGGCTACAGAACTGCATTTTAAGGCCGTAGTTTCATTCAGCAGTTAAATATTGACAATGGCAGTAAAGGCAAGTTTTATTTTGCAAGCAGACCTATAGTTAAAATAGTATTGTCATTGGCTGCTTTGATAGAAAGATATCTCTTCTAGATACATCTGTCTATTGACTGCGTTAATTAGCTATTAGCTGTAAATAACTATCAACTATGTCTATTTCTATTAAATGAGTACAGTTAATTTAGAAATTATTCATCTTGCAAAACAACTGCCAACTCTGTAAACAGTTATGGGTACAATTATGATTACTTCTTTCTAGCATCCATTTGATCACTGGAAATGAAGTTCTGCAGCTAATTTAAACCCGCTTCACAATACATTTGCAAAGTGTAATTGATTAGTACTTAGTGAATGTTCTGTCAGTTGGGTATAGAAATAGCACGCAAATTATTCAACCTATCTTAATCCTGCAGGGCAAAGAGAAGTAAAATATATCACCTTCTATTTGACTTGATGTCAGATGATGTGAGACTGGCTGCTTGTGAAGAGAGTTGAAAGCTGTCATTTTCATATTGTCATTTTTCTGAAGAGGATTGCAAATTAACAGTTTGTTTTTTTTTCAAAGGACTATTCCTTTCCTAGTAGACTGCAATAAAGTTCTTGGAATGTATTCTTAATAACATTTGAACTATTAGTTTGGGTTTGGACTAAATACACTATTCTTCAGTGAGAATTAATGTATCTTCCTTCTAGTGCTGATATTAAGCCAAGGTTGTGTGCTGCCTTTGTACAAAGAATAACTCCACAAAGATCACTATCAGAAAAATCACATTTTGTCAAGCACTAGAAATTAATATTTTCTATTTCTGATTCATTAATGTAACAGGATGAGGAAATAAGCAAAGTTTTTTGGTTTTCAAATATCTTTTGTGAAAAATTGCTGCAGAGATGGGTCTCCAAAGAATATTACTAGGAGCTTTCATACAACCTTGCCCCAAAGGCTTGTTTTGAGAAGAGTATCCTCTCCCTCTCAGTAAAGGTTGATGAAGCATTGCCTTTAAATAGAATGGGCTTTCTCATCCTTTTGATAAACCTTTCTGTCTGTATAGCTGCAAGGTGCTTATTCCATGCCATGATAGCTATGGCCTTTCAGTCAATCAGAGGTTTCTCCAACCTTTTGACAGAACCTGTGAAAAGTATTTGAGGGGATCTGCAGTTATTTCAATGTCTCCCAATTACATTCCCATGCAGAAGCATGTAGGACCTTGAGGGAACACATCACTGTGTGTTTCTCCAGCCTTCCTCTTCTCCTTGGTTCTGCAGGGTTTTAACTCTGCCCAACTTCAGTGGACAAACTTCAACTGAAGAGTCATGAGGAAAAATATATTTCAAAGGTTTAAGCCTTTAGAAAGTGATCTGTTGCATCCCAAGCCCTTTTATTCAGAAAGTCAGACACTGTTGCAATTGTGCAGTTTTACCCGAGAACTAAACCTCAAATCTTCCTAAAAACAAAATAGACTGAAATTGGTTAGTTAGCCTAGTGGACACTTTGGGGATGTGTTTTTTTTGTTTTAATTTGATTTCTGTTATGACATAGGGTAGTTACATGTCCTAAGTCCCTGGATGTTTTTTGAGGCTCACTAACTAATACACTCAGGCAGGACAAAGGAAGCTGCAGTTAATAGAAGAAAGAGCTAGTTACTTTGCTTTTATGATTTGATATATATTTTGGGAACTTGCTGTCCTTTTCTATATTTGCATATATTCCTTCTTGCTACCAAAGTTGTTTGTTTTCTAGTTGGTCATTATTATCTATGTCTTTACTATGGTCTGCTTGCAGATATCTGGTATACAGAAAGAGTGCAGCATGTATTGAAACAAATATATAAGCAAATTTTTGGTTTAGATCTATTTCTTGGTAGTCAAAAAAGATATTGAGGTGTACTTAAGTCACAGAATTGGAAATAATGTCTTGATACTTATTAATAAATAACATTTCTCCTGGTGCTTAAGCACCCTGTGGAAGGTACAGCAATAGAGATCTGTAAGGGAAAAATACTTTGTTCATAGCTGGATACAAAAACATCTTAAATGCTTCCTGACAGGAAAAAGTTGCACAGCTAATACAGAACTGTAATATATGATATCTAATGTCCAGCTGCACACTAAGCCCTTCAGGAAGAACCAATAAGGGATGTGCAGCCTAGTGATAAAGGCACTCAGATGGGAGGTGAGGAGTTCTGGACACTGCTGTTAACTGTATTTACTCTTTACCATTCAGTGTTCACAATGAATATATATAGCTATAAATATGTGTGTATGTCTATATCTATAAAGTATTTTGGAAAGAGGACAGAATGTTCCCTCTCCCCCAGGCTGAGCACACTACTTGGTATGACAGAGCATCAATAGCATTATGTTCTTTCTGGCTCTAGAAGAGAAACTGAACTTGGTCTCCAATTTCCTGCATTGAGGGAACTAATAGCTCCTCCTCAACATAAGGGAACCACTGTTGCATTACCAGAACCAGCACCCTGTTGAGAGGAAAAGTTGATCAGTTCCCTATGAACAGTTCTCCCTCTTGACTCCTGGGGAGGATTTGGGGCTGGAGCAGCTCAGAGACAGGCACAGTGTGAGCCCAGTTCAGGGTTCAGTGGCCCAGGGAAGGGAAGCAGTTCACAGATATTGTTAGCATAGCATTTTACACTGCCTAGTTTGAAGTCCTTGCCATGTTTTATACAGGTGTTTGAGGTGCCAAGCTCTTCCCCATATGTAGTATGATAAAACCTTGGTCCCTAATGCTGTGTTTGATACCACTTGAGAGGCCAGACCTCTTAAGCTCAAATGTTTCTGTATCTAACCTGTATTAATGCAAGGCTCCTTACTTAACTGTTCTTGTTTATCAGAAGTGTTATTTGGCAGGTGCTGTTCGCTTTGTAAATCACACTAACTTCAGCACTCTGTGTAAGGAAAACTAAAGCCAGAACCATTACAGCGAACTGTGTTTCAACCTATTAGATCATATCACCAGGCTTTTCTTCCCTTGTGGGTAAATAATGATAATCTAGTCCTGTCCCTAGTGCAGGGTTATAATTACGGTCTTTCGCAGGCAGGTGTACAGTTTATCTATTGTTTAGAGCCATGCCAATACACTGTGGAGAATCTGCTTTCTGGCAGGACTCCCAATTAGAGGCACATGACATTTATAAGAAGTCTAATGAATGTTATTGGATATGTGAAGAATGTAGTAATACAAAGTGTGGATATCCTCAGTTTTGTCCCAGCGCCCTGTTACAACTCTTAGAGCTAAATCTGGAGTGTAGTGTCCTGGGCTCCCCCTACCACATCAGGATTTTCAGAGCTGTTGGCATCTTCCCATTTCAGACTGAAATTTTCTGTGCTTCTTGTTTAAAAATGATGAGTTTTCCCTTCATCCTTTTAAGAGACTGGATTACTTTGGGAATAAATTCTTTTTTTCCAGAAGTTCTTTCAAGATATAAGTTTACATAGCAAATTTGAAAGATGACAATGAGTTTGGGAATAAAAGCACTTATAAAGTGAAATTTCTATTAGTCTCTGAACACTTCCAATAGGATATCAACAGTAAATTTCAACACACATGCCCAAACCATTCCAAGTTGTTACTTGCATGTTTAAGTATATGGATACAAACTTCGTAATTCTCCATCTGGTTTTCATATTTTTTGGGTAAAATATTTAGTTTTTCCAAATATAAAAGTCATACTTTTAGAAAGGAAAAATATTTTTAAAGTTAAAATCAGGGTGTTATGAGAACTTCTTTCTCCTGAGTTGTTCTAATAAGCACGGTTACAGGATGCTCGGTATCAAATATATGTGCACTTTTACACAATGATTTTTGTTCTGATTGATTCCTCCTTGTGAGTTTTATAACAGAGCTTGGAAAGAATGATCTCTCCATGGAAATCAGCTGTACTTTGTCATCACATGAGGAGATGCAAGGTGGTTGTTCTCTTCAGTAGCAAAGCTATATAGCTATGCAACCATTTCCTTGAGATCTACAGGAAGTCAGGGCGGTCCATAAAAAATAGCTAGTTCAGGTGTCCGGTCCTTATTTTGGCCATAATTTTTGGCAGGGCAACTCTGCTAGCATTAATTTGACCATGTTCAGGAGCTTTGGGAATTCCAGGCAAGGAGCTCTATGTAGGGTAGTGTCTTCTATAATCCCTCAATTAAAAAAAAATAAACAAAAAAAAAAACCAAGACCCCACCCAACCACAAAAAAACCCATGCCATCACAACAAAACAACGAAAAAACCCAACCCCAAAAAGTAAATGTGGATTCTTGGCATCATTGGCAGCTTGTTTACATCATTCATTCAGTGAAGTATAAAGTTAAACATCTGAATTATTTATATGAATTATTCATATATGGTACTATTTAGAATGTAGACAAACCCCTTTCTCTGTAAGGTTGTACATAAAAGAAGCATGTGAGCATAAAACATTTTCTTTGTAAACTCACACCTGGAATTTATTATGATGCGCTTAAAAAGATCCACAGATCAACTACTGCTTGATTTCTTCAGGTTTATGTATATTTTTGAGGGCTTTTTACATTTGTAGCTACCATAATGAAGACAGTCTTCTGCAGATGCACTGCTCTCAGAAAACAAATGCTGTACCTCTGTAATAACTTTTTCAGGCACTGCCTTTAGGGGGAGAAAAAAGTCCAAACTTAAATGTCACTTTGTAAACCAATAGTTTGTGTCAAATACTTCTGCAGCTTTGGACACTCTCTAGTGGTCACCTATAATTGAACACAGTAAGAAAATGTCATATCTTGTCTTTGTCACTTGTTCTTTATCTCTCTGAGGGGCCAGCTTCCCTCCTCCTTCGTTCCCTCAGTTCCTTTTGCATTTAAGTAGTTCCACTTTGGTGTATCTCATTAAACAATGTTGCAGATGGCCCTATAGGTATATTTTTTTCTCCACAGCAATTTTTTACAATTTTCAATCAAAATTATTTCTTTCCCTGATAAGAAAATTTTAGAAAATAAGTGTTATGTTTCTGTCTTCCAACATTTTTTTAAAAAGGAATGAAATTTGAAACTTGATTCTGAAAAATGTTCTTTTCTATGTTTGATCCATCACTTAAGAACAGTGCCAAATTACCTGTGCATTTGTGCTCATTTCCCTGGTTTGTACCACACTTAGCATAAAAAAGGAAGAATTTGTGTTATTCCAAGAAGAGTTTGAGGTGCATGATTTTGTCTTGGTCCCAGCAGAACACAAGTTCGACTATAGAGACACCTTTGGTAATATTTCTCTCACTCTGTGCCAGCATCTTCCAGCCTTTCCACCTGCTTCTCTGGCAGCTGGATGGCATGCCATGTCACCTTGCTCAACCTCATTTTCCTTGCAGACAATGTGAGACTTCAGATGTTAATTCTGTCACCTTGCGTTTTGAGGTGACTTCTACTGTGCTAAACTGCAGAGGTACTCATGATATGCAATTTGGTAGCTGGCTTGAGGAGTGCCCACAAACTTTAGTTATTACCTGAAGGGTAGTGACAGCTGGAAATACCTGCTGGGCAGCTGGTGGTTGGCATGCAGAGCCCTGGAGCAGCCTGTGCTCTCTACCTGCATGAGGCTCTCTGCCTGTCTTGCTCTAGGCAGCAGACAGTGTGGGGTCTAAGCCCTTGGCGACTGCAGGGTGTATACGAAGACAATCCTTCCACCTTATTGCAGCACATGTAAAGGAAGAAACAGGAGAAGGGAAAGCAGACTGTTGTCACCAGACTAGAGATACAAAATTGATGATGTTAAATTTGCCTGTATCTGTCCTTAGTATGTGAAATACTGTTTGAATGTTTGTCTTAAATTATTATTATTATGAGGCAGTATTATTATCACCAGTGATAAGCTGATCTGCCTGGAACTTCCTTTTCCATGATATTTTCATAGAATCATTAAGGTTGGAAAAGACCTCTAGGATCATTAAGTCCAACCATCAACCCAACACTACCACTACACTACCATGCCTCTTAACTTTAATTCTAATCCTAATTTTATTATATTGAAGTCAGGTGCTTAGTTTTGCTTTTATTAGCTGTCTTTAGACTATCTATGAGGAAATTCACAGATGTGGTTAAGCCAAAAGCTATTACTAAAGTTTTGGGACAATATTCAATTACTTGTAGAAATTAATTTTGTGAGAATTCTGGTGTAATACCTGCTAAACATTCACACTTGCCTGAAACTTATTTAGCTTCACAGGAACAACACGCTCTGCAAATACTACACTTCATAACGTCCCAGAAATTTAAAATAAATATGGTCTTAAATTCTTATACCATGTAGATATGGTATATCCCATGGTAATGAACAAGGAAAGATGTACATATAAGATATAAATCCTGTTACTGTAAATGTGTATATATGGTGCCCATCATTGACTGCCTCTCCTGCAGCTGGGCTGATATTGCCAGTTGTGTTAATTTCGAGTTGGACAAATCAGTAAAGAAAATATTCAGTGTTCAGGGTACTTGCTTACAAAAACATCCACTTTCATCTGTGCTGACAATAGGTAGCCAGTGAGAGTTATAAATAACGTTTTGAGCCATTGCGCCCAAACTGGGAGCTAGTGCTGTGTTGCCTTCAGCCTTTCAAGTGCTCGTTCAACCACCCTCATCTAACTGCTTAGCATATAACTGTATTTTGTACATGGCCTGACTGTGGTACAAGTGCAGCTTCATCATCTACAACAGTAGAAAATAAGTGGGGTCCTTGAAAGAATGATAGGCAAATGAATCTCATTGAAGGTAGTATCAATTAACTTAGTAATATATTAAAATTGCCATCAGAAAAGAATACAAGCCTGAGCTTTCTCAAGCATATCAGAGCTCCTCAGGATCCTGGCCTCGCATGCCTTGCCAGTGCAGCACTGCTAGAGGGTAAAAATAACCAAATAATCCTTGCAGAACTAATGAGTAACACTTTGAGTTATACTGGTGGGTCCAGTTCAGCATGCCTGCTCCTCCCTCTCCTCACGCGCATACAGTTTGAGACTACCCGGCACTACAGTGTGCTCTACATACTCATAATTGATTGGTAAAGACCTTTCAAAATAATCCTGCAAACGCATACCCACCAGCAAGCTGGTGTTGCTGGAAACATGCTGGTTAATTAGGGCTCTGGGGGCTTCCAAAGCAGCCCATAAGTGCACCTTGGCTTCAGTGTGTTCTTTCTATCACTTGCTTCTCTGTCACTTGCTTTAGCTGCGGAAAGATTCGGCAAGGGTGTTAAGCAGGCCCTGGAGGCATGACTGGCCAGCCAAGGTCTGCAAAGAGATATTGCAGGCAATGATGCTTGTTCCCCTCACTCTGCGAACCCTAGAATATGCACAGGGCAGGGTAGTAACCACGGTACTTAACATTTTTGCTACTATGCATGTGACTGGCAGGATACCTGCATTTGCAGGACTTGGTTGCAGCTTCATAGTGAAATAACCCCCATGAAGAGCTACTTCAGTATTTGCCTACCCAAAGACGATCTGGTAAAGAGCCTTCTATGGTAACTGTCCTTACACCAGCCTTTGGTCTGTTAGATACAGGATTTCCTGAAGGAGAGTGACTCTTTAATGTTGATGTTATTGATTCTAAGCTCTTAAAGTGAGTCCTTGATGGATTTCCTGGTTTAAAAGCTTAGTGTCCTCTGTCATCTTCAAAATATATATCAAAAGTCAAGTATCTGAAAGTAAGAAATGCAAGAGTACTAACTGCAAGAATACTAATTCTACATGCTTTTTTTCTCCCCATTTCTATGATTGTTCCAAAGGTAGGACAGCTTTTGTGAGAAAGAAAAATAAGACATGACTGACTAATGAGTGTCTGCATCACAATAACTACTTAAAAGGGGTAGGATTAAGATGGAATTTATTGTAGCTTTTGATTTTTCTAAATTAATGTCCTCTGGTTACAATTTCCATGGTTTCTGTTTATTTTGGAAAGATGGTAGTAAAGATTAGCACTTTCCTCTACTCTTAAAAGGAAATACATGTATTTTGCATGTTGGCATTTACAGTTTTTCCTTTTGCCTTCATTTTCTGAATGCAATGAAAATATGCAATGTGAGGGAACTATTTAACATTTTTCTTTCTACCCTTTTTTAAAACCTATTGTAAATGACAGCTTTCCCAGATGTATGAATCTTAAAATTTTCATTGGTATAAAGAAAAACATTATTTTCCAGCTTTGTTTCTTCAGGGTGGCAAGGCACCACTGTTTTCTGAAGGCTTTTCTGTTTATTTTTTAGTTACTTGCATAAAACTGGAGGATTTTAAACTTCTCCAGCATAATCAGAAAGTCCTAGGCCTGCTGATGTTTTTAAAGATATGGAACTTTAGATACAGATGAAAACCTATTTTGAAAATAGTAATGTGCAGGTAAGAATGTACTTGCATGCTATAACTTCCTGAATAATTATTAAAACTTGATGTTTTCTGTTGTGACATAGCTGACTACCCTTGTTTGGTAATACTTTATGATAATGACACATTTATGTTCACAAATGTGACCATCTCAATTCTTATTAAAATTATGCATGCTGTTCAACAGAAGGCTTAAGGATCATTGCAGGGCACTCAGCTAATGATGAGATTTCATTATGTCCTTATCAAGGAATGTACTATGTAATGTGGTTATAAGTGATTTTTTTCAATTAAGGTGTACCAGTTTCCAGTTATAACTCTCTTCCTAGTTAATAATATTTCTTCAGTCTCATTAAGGTATGTTATGCAAGTAGCCATTGAGAATTATCATTTACTACTTCTGCAAGTAACAAAAGCAAAGAACTGAGGAAGGAGACCCAGCTAGTTTGAGAGTTCAATCTTAACTAAACACTTCTAAACCAGAGCTTGAAAAATAAAGCATACAGTTTAAAATTCATGCAGCCTTCTAGGTTGAGGATATTCCTGCTGCCCTTACTGCAGAGAAAATGCTGTTTCACTTCTGGTGCTAACTTTATTTACATCCAGGCTTACAGGACACAACTTCTCTATGCTTTTTAAGTACTCAGTCTTGTGGGGGGAAAAAAAAAAATCTGTAATTTCTCAGCAATACCATAAAGGTTCAACAAATTCCATTAGAGCTCACTGCAAGTATAACAATCCTGTGCATGTTGAATTGATACTACCTAACCAAAGTATTAAGGAATACTATTACCAATTTATTATATTATTATTCCTAATAGTAAGTGCACTATATAACTTCTTTTTTAAAAAAAAATTGGATTTTATTATAATTCAGGTCTGAATTCTGCCATTCTTTCTGCTGTTGGATAGTAATTTTCTCTGCAAATAGTAACTCAGGGTACTGGCAATGCAAAGTGTTGTTCAACATGATTAAGGGTATTGGAATCACCCTAAATTGTTGGTCTTGAACAAATACATTTGTATTTGAAATTCTTGCTTTCTGGAAATGGGGGAAATTGATCTCTTAAAGTGAGTTAGAAATATATTAATAAATTGAGATTTATAAATTGAAACACCTTCAATGTAATTTGTTTTGTCCATATTGTAAGGCATGAGGGACATTTTTTTCTCTGTATCTCAGCAGACATTCGGTAGTCTAATAGATGTGCAAAGGACGTAAATTAGTTTTAACTTCCTCTCCTGTGATTTAACATTCTCATATAGTAATCAAAGTGTAGACATTTTCCCTCAGTTACTACACTAAAACATAAGCAATAATACCATAGTTTAAAGACTTCATAGTTGGACTGTCAAGCAGAATATGTTTTTGTCTAGTTCTTGAGATGGTGAGCTGGAACATCCACAATGGGAGGGAATGAAGATTTGGGGTTTGCTGCCGTCACAACCAATTCCCCATTCCCTATAGTTCAGATTGTGCCTAATTAAATTCATATTTCTATTTAGGTTGAGTAGAAATCAGGGGTTGTATATGCATACAAAATATGGGCTGACAGCAATTCCTGCCCTGGGTGCCTCTAGATCTCTCAGTGATTTGGCAGTGAAGGTGATTACCTGGTCTTAGTCAGAACAATGGGCTTCTGGGCGTAACAAGGTTGAACTAGATGAAAAGCCTAAAATGCCAGACAATCAGCAATGACAAGACCGAGGTGGGTGAAGGAAAAGAGCAACTTTGCTGTTGAACTTAAAACAATTCTCTTTTCCCCCTTTAAACTTGGGGGGGAGACAGTCTATTCAAGCTATAAGGAAAGATATTATGAGGAAAAATAGGGGGGGTTTTGTGACATTAAACAAATATTTGTGGGAGTGGTTTAACTGTGTGCAGCAGTGCACCAGCTTCAGGGTCATGACTACACCAGCTGATAAAGTTGCCTTCTTCCTTGGGTTCCCATTCATTCATTGTATCTGAGAGGATGCAGAGTTATCATGTAAACAGGCACTTCAGGGAAGGTACTTACGAAAAGTTGCCTGATACAAGTTTTAATGGACTTTTAACCTTTGCCACGTCCATTAAGCTGTTGAATGTCCATTGTGATTGCAAAGCAGAAGCATCACTTGTGCCATGTAAACAACTGTGACTACTTTAATGTGAAAAGCAAAGCATGATGTGATTATAACTGATATTAGACATAGTATTGTAATCCTACACTAACAGGATGTCTAATATTCCTTGTGTCTAGTTTGTTATACTGTGCTTAGATGTAAATGGAGGCAGTAGCAGGTTGCAGCTAAGGAACACAATGGAACAGAATAGATGACAATCTTAAGACTTGCCAGTACTGAACAAAATATTAAGGGGACGCAACTCCAGAGGAGAAGGGCAATCCAGAGAAGCTCATGTTGTTAGGGACAAGGCAAAAGAGACTGGCTAGAGGAGAAAACAATACAGATGTTGAACAAGCTTCCTGTACTGAGGAACAAATAGAACTAAAGGCTTGATAGGAAATCTCACAAAGTAGAAATGAATTGATTTGAAAAGAACAGAGGACTTGGAGATGAGTTAGACAAAGACTAAGGACAGTACACAAAGAGAGAGGAGTGAAAGGGTTGAGGAAAGAAACAAAAATGCGTGTGAGAAGACAGGAGATTCACATCAGTATGAAGATGAGGTGTCATAAATAACTTTGAAGCCTGAAGAGGCCTGGCACCAGAGCAAAATGAGGTGGTATACTGTCTGCTGACAATGAGGATGACACAAACATGAAAAATTTACATTCAGACAAGTAAGATTTTAAAAACTGCTGTCCAGTAAGTGTGGTAAATGTCAAATTCTAGCTGACTTTGAAATTAACCTTATTTAGTATCTGAAAATACATTATTTGGCATGGCTGTCTGACCAAGACCATTCCTTTTGCTCTTATGCACAGAAAAAGTGCTGGTACCTAAAATGAACGGTTTTGATATGTATTCATCCCACTCATATGAAAAGATCTCGGAGAACAATAGGGTTTCGTGTTTGGGTTTTTTTTTATTAGATCATCCCTGATTTGGTTTACTTCATAAGTGTCACAAAACCTCAGTAGCACACACAAATAGTTGTTTACAGGGGATCCATTGCAGCTTATATAGTGTGATAGGAGATGAATGGAGGCTTCCTGACACTCAAATTAAGGCAACAAAATGGAAATTGAGCATGAAAAGTGCTTAACAGTGCAAGAAAAGATAGGGTTGCTAAAGAAAATACATCTATTTTGTTACAAAATTATAGCTTAGAATTGTAAGTTTTTAAAATTATCACAGCTCTAATTATATCCCATTGTCCCTAATGCATGAATAAAACCAAAGGAATAAGTATAATGTTTTGGTCTGAAAGAGTTGTTTTAAAGTAGTATTCAGCTGAAGGAAAGAAATCATAATAAGAAGTTATTCTTTATTTCATCACTTTAATTCATTATTTCCATAGTTTATTACAAACTTATACAGGCTACAGAGGATACCAGGATAATTACATTTCTTTCTTAATCTGACGGTTGGTAATAAAAATAGAGTTCAATACCAGCAAGCAGGTTTTGGGGAAAAAAAGTGTTGTGTTAATGTTTGTTTTGGATCTTAGCTAGTTTTGCTATGCTGAGCGTTATTGAACATTTTGTTCCAAGTCACAGTAGCAATTTTTTAAATTATTTTTGTCTCTGAATTTTTGCCTAAAACCCAAATTTTAAAGAAATTCAGTCAATAATATTCAAGCTGTATAGTAATACTTTATAAACAGGAATTATTCACGTCTTTATTGAAAAAAAAAAAAATTAACAGATCATAGCAAAAGGAGATGAAGTAGATCAAGTTCTGCATGGCCAATTTTCTCTTACTCTCCTATATGTATATAACGTTTGACCTTCAGTGGTTTGTGTGATCTGTACTTACCTTTTTACTCTATCCTATTGTAACATTTTCGCTGGACACACATCCCACTACTAGAAACCTCTGTGGCGGCTGCTTCAAGGTGACAGACACTATCGTGTACAGGTCAACAAACTGAGGTTCTTTTTTGTGGATAAGTGTAACTATTTAGTGGAAGGTGTAAAATGCTTTCCAAAAGGACATTTTATTATTGGAGGCTGTGTAGTACCAGCATGTACTGAAATCTTTTACTTTTTCAAAATGGAAGCTGCTGACTGAACCCCAGATGTATTAAAGCTCAAAATCTCAAGAGGAAAATGGCAAAAGGACTTCTTATTTCCATGTGAACAGATAAAAAAATAATAGAGAGAGAAAACCTGGCATTATCAAAAATAGCAAAGTCCCCTCAGAATTCTAGTACTTATTCCTACTTTACAGGCAGCACATAGCTTTTCCTATACACTATATTCAAAGCAATGTGAAGAAGACAGATCAGTATGGGTGAGAGTATGACTTAAAATGCTTAGAAATACCTTTTAGCATGGGTGATCTGTTCAACAGAAAACAAGTGAGAGGTGCTGGTAGCTTGATCTGAAGTGCTTTTATTTATACTGGAGAGGCCAGTGTCGATTAACGCTAGGACAGAAGGTTGCCATTGTAATGGTTTCCCCGATAGCAGTTAGAATAATGGCTTCCCCTGCCTTCTCTTTTAAGTTTCTTAACCTAGGCCACCCCCAAATAATTACTTCTCAATTTTTATTCAGTATTATGTTAAGGATTTTGTTCCTGTATAGAGATAAATGGGAGGAAACAGTGACTATGAGAAGCAAGATCTGATAAAATTTCAGAGCTGTTTGAGTGATTAGGAACTACTTGTTTGGTGGTTTGTTTGGGTTTTTGGTTTCTCTTTTTTTTTTTGCTTTTGCTTCATGTCTTTGAAGCAAAAGAGGCATAGATGCATCTTGAGAAGAAAAATCATGGGTGGGTGAGGACGAGATAACAGATGTGAATGCAAGACAACATTTTTGGCTAAGCTGACTTTCATGGGTACAGTATCTGCACCATGACTACCACTAAACTGAAAATCTGGGTAAAGCAGGTGTCGCTTTCATCGTGTGTTTTTTCCCTTTATTTTTGAAGGCACTGAACATAGAATCACAGAGTGGTAGGGCTTGGAAGGGACCTCTGGAGATCACCTTGTCCAACCCCCCAGCTTGAGCAGGCACACCCAGAGCAGGGGGCACAGGAACGCGTCCAGGTGGGTTTTGAATCTCTCCAGGGAAGGAGACTCCACAGCCTCCCTGGGCAGCCTGTGCCACTGCTCTGGCACCCTCACAGGAAAGAAGTTTTTTCTCATGTTTAAGTGGAACTTCCTGTGTTCTGACTTGTGCCCATCGCCCCTTGTCCTGTCGTTGGGTGCGACAGTCTGGTCCCATCCTCTTTGCACCTGCCCTTCAGATACATGACGGGGTGGGGAAAAAAAAGAATCCTGATACAGATGTCAGATCTTGAAAAGCACAGTGGATATAGCCCAAACATACTGAGGAGAGATTAATGTATTATTTCTATAGGACAGATTTGAAGACTATTAGAAAAGAGAAGGGAGGGAAGGATTCAGGTGAGTCTTTCCATGCAGGGAGCCTTAAGAATAAGGAGCAGGATAATGATGACAATTACAGTATGATCCAAGAGCAGAATGTAAAGGTTAGGTGTCATATACAGTATCTGCTAGTAAATTATTATTATGTTTCTTTTCTGTGATGGAAAGGCACTGACATATTGATTAGGTCCAGGTCAACTTTATCAGCTCTGGGAATATAAGTGAATAGATTTCCTTTTGAACAGATACTGTTGACTTGCCTGACTTGGACCGATTATGTCAAGTAAAACTGTCCTATACCACATGTGTTTTATCCCAGTTATTTCTGTGACCTAGAAATACTTTGCTCACATGGAACTTTGACTTTGAAGAATATAACTTACAATATGAGAAGAGGAAGTGCAATGTAGAGCAAGTCACAGATCCGTTGAGACTGAAACCTCGATAACAGAGAAGGGAAAAAGTACTTTGATACTCATATGATGCCCTGTAATTGAAACATTAACTCACTTGAGTTACTGCTTCTATAAATTCAAGTGCACAATGTGAAGTGACAGTTTCCTCATGGGAAAGAGGCAAGACCTTTGCTCTTTAACAAGATATATTCAAAATAATGAGGTGCTGTTCTATGTGTTATCTTCAGAAATATTTGCAGTTTAAGATGTACTGATTAATAAATCACAAATGTTTTAATTTTCTGTTCTCAGTATGAGAAACTACCTTATTAAGTCATCAGACTGACATTAAAAGTAATAAATTAAATATACCGAGTTTATTTTTCATAACTGAGCAAAAGATAATTATCAAGACTGTAAAAATAATGGTTTGGATAGATTAGTTATTTATCTTTCAGGAGAGTGGTGTGGAGTTTGTTCCTTTAAACTTAATGTGCAAAATGCAAGTGCTTTGCAGGATTTCACCCATCTGTGAAAATGAGCTCTAGTCCTGCACTGTAAGTGTTCCTTAGCTGTCCTTGCATACAAGCCATCCTCCTCTTGGCCAACCTTAATCACAAATTGCTGTGATCATATATGATATTCTGTGCTCTACTATAAGCAATTGTAGAGTAAGGCCCTCACTAACTGGGACTTGCTATTCCATTTTGCAGTGCTCTTACTCCAGTAAATAGTTCTCTTCTCCCTCCCCCTCCAAAGGAGGTCTCTAAACATTAGAGAATAGAAAACAATTAGAAACTATAGAAAAATTGGTGTGTCAATGGCTGTTAAAATAATTAAATTATTGGAACAAAGTACTCTGCTGTTTCATCAAATAGATATTTTACCCTAGTAATTCTCATGCTATAGGAACCTTCCAGCTTAAACAAATTAAAATGTGATTAAGCTCATGTGTGTTGTGAAACTAAGAAAGAGGTTTATAATAACCTGGTCACTATCTGCTGTAATAGAAATACGAGAGTCTTTCCAGTGAAGCAGGCAATTATTTACAAGCACTCCAGAGTACCCAGCACTGGAAGTGCCTAAGAAAGAGAAATTATTTTAATTACTGTTTTAAATAACTTAATCTTAGAATTGGCAAATTTTTTTTCTCAAGTACTCATAAGGAATTTTTTCATCAACCAGATTTCCCATTACTTAATGCAAGAGCGTTTTAAGCCATTGAAACTTAAGGCAGTGTGGGTTATAAGAACACACCATTTGGCTTTCTGTGCTGAACAGCAAGTAATGTCCTGCATGAAATTACTTAATATTACTATTTGTAATGCAGCAGCATGTAAACATCACAGCTACCACTGATGAGCCTGACACTGCCCCTATGAGATACTAATCTATATAGACTGTGATGGAGGAGGAAAGAGTGTTCTCCTGCTGTGAGATCAGGTCTCATATTGCCCTTGGTTATATGGATGCTCTTAGACAAAGCTGCAGCTTGAACACTGTTGAGCAGAGCTAACCACACCAGTGTCCTTCCCAGCAGCTGGAGTAACAGCAGTCAAAATTGTGGAAGCTTGTAGAGTTCAGCCAATACAATTCAAAACTGTAGCAATGAAACTAGGTGTTAATCTAGCTAGATAATCTACGACTTTAGAGGCAACCACTGAGGTCCTAAACTGGTCATCTCTACCTGACTGCTCTGAAGCATTTAATAGTACTGTAAAGGTAAATGGGATTTTCAACGGTCTACTTATTTGTCTTCGGGCAACGGACAGAATGTGATGTTATAGTGATCAGCTGTAATGCCATTGTGTCTTCACTGTTCAGTTGGTGACAGCTGTGGCTTTTCCAGTTCGATCTCAGATACCACATCATATTAAAGTAACTGGAATGTGTATATTATTCATGTTATCTAAGGCTTTATCTGCTTCCCTTCCTTTGTGTTTCTCATTCTTCTTATGGTTACGTAGGAGTTGTATTAATTCTTTAAAGCTAATTTTCCTCATTGATAAAATAGATAACAACAAAATGTTTTTCCATCCCTCATAAATCAGCTTTGTTTTTTTCCTAATCTTTATCTCCATCATGGTTTGTTTTCACAATATGTACTTCTGTTTGAAATCTCAAAACCACGGACTACCAAATGACTGCATAGTACTGTACTCTAAATTGAATCCGTGTGTGTTGTTAAAGCCCCATGATGCAAAAGAACTGCCAAGAACCTGCAAACAGTTTTGTTTTATTAATGTAATATTGCAAAAGTAGTCCAATGACTGCTATGGGAAAAATAATTCCAAAACAAAAAATTAGATTAAAAAAAATTTTTAGAACTTTTCTGCAGTGTTCAGTTGTAACTTGCTGACTCTGAGCGTGCTTGTTGGCACACTACTATGCTAAAATATTCCTTCTATCAGACCCCTAAATATGAGAAGGGTATGATTATAATTGAACCGCTTGTATTTAAAGAATTTCCTCATTTAAGAGGTTTGACTGCCTTGCTGATGTTGCAAATAAAGAGAAAATTCTAGCTCTCTAGCACTTACAGTTTTATTAAAAAATGGAACTGAATTAATTTACCTATGTTTTGCATAGATCTCTTTCCTACCAGGACGAGGTTTTCTGTAGCCCTTTGCATCACTGGTTCTTGGGTTTGCCTCAATGAGACACCGAGAGCCAGCAGTTGTTGCCAGTAGAAATTGTTTCTAATTCTCTGCCCTCTAAATTCATGAACACTTCATTTTGTTTCATAACATGGATTCATCTGTGTGAATGGAAGAACATTTATTCTGTACAAACTTGATTATAAAGCATCACCACGCAGAGAAGAATTGAACTACTTTCATCTTCTGAAGCGGGAAAAAAAGAATATAAATATGTCTGTTTATATACTTTTTATATCTGGTTATTCACTTTTTCTGCCATAACACAAATTTCTTTCTATTTGAAGTGACTTTGTGGTACATTTCCTTCATGATACCAGGAATGTAAGCCAATAATTCAGAGACTAATAAAGATGTAGTATTCATTAGAGATATTACAGCATTGGACGATCTTTCTATAAGCTGAAATTAAATACACCAGTAAAGTAAATGTTTTTCTAGCAGGAAAAACTGCCATCTTGTATCAGTTTCAAAGAATATTATTGGTTCATAATTAGACAGTTGATATGTGGGGTTTCTAACTTTGGTTCAAAGTGTTTCCTGCATGCTAAAATGCCCATGTACATATGTTGTTTTGTACCAGGACACATCTGGCAACAGGAGATAGACTACTAGAAAGATTTCTTCATTTTAAGTGGTAATTTTCCCAGTACTTGGAATGATAACTTGTTTTTAGATATCTGGACATTTGTGCCTTAGAATTGGCTGAAAGGATAAACTGCACAATAACCATTGACCTGCTACAGTGGTTGTATGCGAGACCTTTACCTGAATCATTGCACTCAGAGCATTTAATGTTACAGTTTAAGTGTATGAAGCGGATGATATTGCCTCCCCACCTGCAGCTACAGTACTTTGGTTTTATTTAGTTTTCTGTATTTATAGCTTAGCATCATGGAAACTGTAGGTAGTTAGACTTCTTAGGCTTATCAAGAAGAGACATCTGAAAGGTGGTGGAATTAGATGACCCAGGAAAGAAATTCAACCATTCTGCATAAAATAGCTGTAACTTATGATGCAGACTAAAAGTTTACTTTTCTGTTCACTGTAAATTTACATGTTTTTGTCATCTTCAAAGATATTTAAAGGCATGGGTCTGTGAGTAAGAAAAGAGTTTGCTGCACTCTTTAAGAATGGATTCAAACAGAAACCAAGTCTTTCTTGATTGGACTTTGGAACTATTAGTGCAGGGCTATGTCTTTTCCCAGTTTGTGGTTTTTTTATTTTATTTTTCCTTCCCCCCCACTTTGTTAGGTAAGAAGGAACAAACCCAGAACTCAGGCAGACTTAAAAAAATCACAGGCAAAACATAAAATAGGCAAAATTGTATAGAATGTGACATTTTAGTTAATGCAAACTAAGTAAAATCTATTTTCACTGCTCAGATGTGTCAATTGACTTAAACAGAGAGAAATCCTAAAGCCGGCTTAGACTTCGATTTGGATAGTATCTTAGCCTCTGTTTACACACTTTTACCCTAAATTTTAACCACATAAGGACAAGACTGATGTGTTCATGTCAAGACCAATTATTAAGGGCTTGGTTAGTATAGGTAGGTGTTGCTAGAAATGTGTATTAAACCCTCTGAGTTGTGCTTTGCTACTTCAAAGATCAGTAATTGCTGTTTAAATACTGTGTCTCAAGAGGACTGGATTTGAAAGTCTTGAAGCTGAAAAGTTGAACTGAAGTTGAAGATGGAAAGAGCTTCCAAAGCTGAGAGGGACTGAACTGTTGGTAAACATGTTCAAATAGTATTAAATATCTGATTTCAGTTTCCATTCCAGCAAGAATTTGAAGATTAAATTAACTTTTGAAATATATGTGAATTGTAACAACTGAACTAAGTCAAGGAGTAAGACACTTCTGTACTTTCAGTCCACTGAAAATGCTAATATAATTGCTCAGAAAGACACATCAGAAGGACAATGTAGATAAATCACACAGAAACAGGGCAAGCTCTACAAAACATAGGGCTTGGCAGAAACACTATTTAAATAGAATCCATTATTTAATTTATTATTTAAGTAGCATCAGACAAGAATAATTTCTGGGCATCATGACCACAATGAAATTAGGATTTAAGGTGAGATCTAAAAGGAGAGTTTTTCTGAATACATGTCTTCCACTGGAGTTTCTTCTCATGTGCAGAAGGTATACTGTAGAGTGAGGGAAAAGTCTGAAGGTGGTAGGACCATTAGAAGTAAATTAAAAGACACAGTAGACAGGACAGAGTAACACTGAAGGCAGTCAAAGCAAAACTGACCATTCAGGTGCCATGCAATGGTACTGTAGAGATGCTTAGTTCAGCTCCCTGATTGTCAGTAGCCTTTTCCTCCTGGGCGGAACCGTAGGCGTAACTTGACTTTTCTGTTGTTAGAGTAGTATTTCACTCTAAGGGCCTGATCCAGCTCCTGTTATGGATTGACATGAACCCCACTGAGAGCAAGAGTAAGCTGTGCCAGAGTAGTGTTTCTTGACAACTGTGGGAGTCTGGTAGACATACTTTTTAGGTAGCATACTGTGAAAACCTGTCAGGCTCTCATATTCACAGGCTAGTCTCTAAGAAAATTAAGAAATGTAATTAAAATATACTAATGATTCATAAAACCTGGTTCAAGAAAGTACATTTCAATTGCAAAGTGAAAGTCCAGGCAAGATTATTGTGGGGGCTTGTTTTCATTTAAAGTGGGCAAATGGAGGGCTATGCAGAAAGATTAATGAGAAAAATTCAGGTTAAATCATTGGAAGTCAATTGCTTAGTTAAGGACAAAGGAAGGTAATAGGTTGTACATTTATCTAGCCTGCTATCTTGCCTCTGATAGTGACTGGGGGGAAAACAAAAATGCTTGAGAGAGTGTAAGACTGAGGCAAGTGTGTAGTTATACTTCATTACTTTCCCAGCCTCAAACCGTTTATAACTTGGAAAGTTGCTGAGCTAGAAGGGCTTTCTGTGTATTTTTTAACCCTCGAAAAATTTCCCTTCCATGAAGACACCAGGCTCTCTTTCGAACTTGTACTAACTTGCAGCATCCTGTGGCCAGGAATCTCACAGTTTTGTTACAAGCTATGTGATGAGCCACCTCCTTTATGTTATTTTAAAACTGTTACCTAGTAATTTTTATTTGGGACACCATAGCTCTTGTATCAGAAGAGATGATGATCACTTGATACCTTTTTCCTCCATGCCATTCATGATTTAGTAGACAGTTGGTACATATCCTTCTCTTGATTCAGACTAAAAAGCTTTTTCCTCTTCATTCATAGAATAATTCAAGTTGGAAGGATTCCAGGAGGTCTTCAAGTCTAACCCCACTTCTTTGTACAGAATCCATCTAATCCTTTCATCTTCCTTTTTTGTAGTCTTCCCAGTTTTACTAGACCTGTGTAGACAGAGGATCATGCTGCACAGTCCTCGAGATGCAAGTTCACTATGAGTTTATAGAGTGTTACGATGATGTTTTCTGCTTTATTCTTTATTCCTTTCCTAGACATTTGTACCTGTCTGTCTGTGTGGTGTTTTGGTTTGTTGTTCCTTTTTGGTTGGCTGGACTTTTTAACTAGCCTCTTTAAACTGCAGGACATGTAAGAAAAGGTTTTTCTATGTGATAAAGTTATGTTTTCTGACGAAAAGTCATGTGTGCACACTTTTTTTCCAGTTAAAGTACAGGTACTCATTGAAAATCTGAACTTAGAAAATATATTACACTTCTGCTGAGAGCTTATAATAACAATAGAGTTTTATAAGAAAAGTAGTAACTCTCTACTATATTCATAATAATGACATAAGATTAAAAGACAAGAGCTTATACTTAATATGGTATTAAAGATAGAAGATGATGGAGGAAATATATCACAGAACAACTTTCCCTCAATTACTCTTAAAACTGGCTGAAAGAGTAAAATTACAGCATTTTGCATTGAATAGCACAGCATATGCTTAAATTGCGGAATTAATTATCCACAGAAGGCATCTATTGTATGTATTGTAAATAGTAAATCTATAATCAGGCTTTGGAAAATCTGAAATTTTATCCTAAGAAACTGTAAATTTATATCTTTAGTCCTGTTACAGTGGAATTTTGATAACACTACATTTCATTTGGATGTGCTTCTGATGACATAGGTCATACACTTTCATAGGTATGCCATTTTTTATCATATTGGTAGCAATATAAAGATGGCCCAGGCACGGACAGGGACCTAAGTCTAATGTTATTGATGGGAATAAACTACATAAAGGTACATCCTTCATCGACGAATATGTAAAGCAGTTATTATATCACACAAAGACTAAGATTGTATCAGACTGAACTTTCCCCCTGTTTCAGGCAAATAAAGCTTCTGTGCCAGATGAGATGTGACAATAACAGGTATAAAGGCCATTATCCATTTATTCTTTCATATCTGCCATCACCTCTTCAATCAATGTTAAAAAAAATACCTTTTCACCAATCTGTAGAACTGTGTCTGAATAGAGTTTTCATGCTGGTCATGGGTATTGCTGAATGCTGTCTAACTTTTATATAAACCTTATTTAGAAATGTGCTTATCTGGGCTTATCTTTAATGTTATACACACAGTCCTCTGAGGAATAACATGGTATTATTTGTGATTGTGCTTGAAAGTAGACAGTCTCTACATACGCTGATCATCAGCAAAATGAGGAAGCAAGACTTGCCTACTTGCTTTATCAGTGGTGATGAAACCTTAGCGTGATTACCATTTCTAAGTTTTTGCACCATGCTTCATGGAATTTGTGACTAAGGTCATAAAGTCTAGAAAATTTCACTGACAAAATTATAAGAAGCTTAGGAAACTATACGGGTTGGAGAATTCTTGAAGTAAATGGATTCTGGGATATAAAGAAGACACAAGAGAAGGTGATAATTTTCAAGTATATGTAAATTAGCTGCTGTGAGAGAATGAATTAAGTATTTTCCAAATACTCCTATGCACCAAACATGACTTAATGGGCATAAAATAATTAAAATATTTTTGTGTTAGAAGTTTTGAAGCAGCTGGAAGGAAGGCTTGAGGAATCTATATCACTAGAAGTTATAGAAGGAGGTTGCAGAAACAAGATAGGAGTAGTAGCTACTGCCTTGCCACCAGCAGATAGTCTCTTGCAGATGTTTCTGGTTTTTTTCACACAGGATAGATGATTTGCAGTAAAGACAGTGATTTTTACCTTCATTATTCATATAACAAAAGTAACGTTGAGACTGATTCTGCTGCACTGCATAATCTGATGTTGTTATTTGATGGAAAAACAACCTGAAGATAGTGTGGAAAAGAGCCATAGAAAATGATTGACAGGGTGAGAAAATGTGTTATTGGCTATTTTAATCTAATAGAAGAATCGTAACAAAAACTAATGTCTGGAAGCAGAAGATGTATAAACTTAAATTATAAATAAGACACAGGTTTTTGTGCCGAGAGTGATTAACCTTTGAAACAAACTGCCAAGGGGAAGTGTGGATTGTGTATTTTCTGAAGATTTCAAATATAATACCAAATGTTCTTTCTGCAAATTGGGCTCCAGTTAGGCTTGGTAACAGCACACAAATAGTCTGATTTTTACTCCAAGTGGAGTTGATATTGGTTTTAGGGGTGGGTTGGTTGGTTTTCTGTTTATTTTCATTATTAACAGTTATCCTCATCAATTCTGCCTTCTTCCACTCACCTTGCTACAACCACATCACCACCTACTGACCTCCCTTTTGGATTCTAGTTGGTATCAGCCCCTGGTTTAAGTAGAAGGTGTAACCGGTGGGTCATAGGAAACAGTAGCACTGGTTCAGAGGTTGGATGTGGGAGGGCCAAAATAAGCATTAGATCGTTATTTCTTTCTTGTTCTCTTCACTATAGTCAAATCTTGGTTATTGGCATGGTACAGGGGAAAATGGATAAAATTTTAATTGGTGAAATACTGGAAATTGGATTAAATGATGTAATGATGCCTTAAAGACTATGAATGTATTAATTCATATTCAGCTACTACAAGGAGATGGCATTGTTGTGATTACATCTGTTAAGTAATTTGCATCTTGCCTGACTTAATGCTATTACAGGTCAATTTCTTAGTAATAAAAGGTAATTAAAATGTATTTTTTCTTTTACAATATCTTGATTTTGGTCTTTAAAGTTCACCTGTAAATTGCACTATAAATTTTATATGCCATGTCATTATTCAGTACTAAATCCAATGTTCTGTGCAGTACTAAATTCAGTGCTTTTACCACAACTATAGTGTACAGAGCATTGTAATCAACCCAATGGGATTATACAACACTCGTATTGCCAGGCTCCTGTAAACTGTTTGATTGTCATTAAGACTGTAATGATGATAACAAAGGTCGTCTTACAACTGCACTCTGTTCTTTTGTACGTATGAGAATATAGCAGCATTTTTATATACGAAAGTTTACCAGAAGTAATAAACCAAAAAGTTGGGGGGCGGAGGGATGGTATCTTTCCTTACTTGACACTTTGCCAATAGGAGAACTCGGCAACAAATATTAGGTTCAGGATTTTTGCTTGCTTAGACCGCTTATTTACCACCTAGTAAATATTTGTGTATTCAGTAGTGCCTAACAGCACAATTAAAGCTTGTTCTGCATACAATAAAAGCTCGTCCCTGGCTCCGGAGTTATATAGTCTAAGTGTCAACTTGTAATACTCTTGCTCATTTTGCAAAGATGTATACTTTGCAAATAGTCATTTTGGATTAAGCAATGTACTACTCGGAAGGAAGAAAGGATGTGAAATGTGGCCCTAAGGATAAGATTCATCTCCCTTAAATTAGCTATTTGAAGTGCAGTTAGACATTTCCTACTTGATCCCTTTTAATATTGATTCAGCTCCCTGGCCCAGGCAGACACTTCCCTTGTATATCTAATGTACTGTACTTTGAACAGTTAGGAGCTGACTTACGCAGTGCACTTCTGGGCTCTTAGACTCCTGCCAGGGTTCTTAATGCTTCCAGCCTTTCCCTGCATTGGTTTCTTCATAGATGTCCACTGTTTGCTGTACTTCTCCCAGCTCCTTTTTATAGAATAATAGAATCGTTTAGGTTGGAAAATAACTTTAAAAATCTCAAGTCCGACCATAAACCAAACACTACCAAGTCCACCACCAAAATATGTCCCTAAGTGCCACATCTTTTAAATACCTCCAGGGATGGTGACTCAACTGCTTCCCTGTGCAGCCAGTTCCTGTCTGTTTCTTTGCAGGAAGATATCTGAGGTATTCCTCAATGTGTTGATTCGGTGTTCCCAATAACCTCATATAAGATGAGGCCCAGGGGAGTAAGAGAGCCATAGGGAAGACAGTGGCCAAGCTGAAAACCATGGCAGTGCTTATATCTCCTGGTTTTGTGTATCAGGATCATGTGGATGGAACAGATGATTTCTCTCCTGCCCACCTCTGTTACAGACTTGGTACCTGAAGTAGAGGTTGCTAGCTACTTGGTGCAGATTAGATGTCTGAGGTAGCAAGGCAACTATTTTGGATAACTGGAGGGTTTGACACAGGGATGCCATCAGTAAGAAATGGTGGGAGTAACAGGAGAAGTTCTTTATCATGAAATTGCATGCGGGGAAGGAGGAAAGGGGGTGTGCCAGAGAAGGCTGTTCCACAAAGACTCATGCTTCTCTGTCCTTTATGAGAAAACTCCAGGGGAAGAAGGTGAACTTCAAAAACACTTTCAGAAGCCTTCAACAAACTTTCAGAACAAAAGGTGTCTGCTGCAGCCCTCCACTACTCCCCCCCAACTACCAGATGTGGAGAAATCCTAGATTTATGTAGTTGTGCTCTACAAGCATCTAATAACTCAAAAGATGCTTACAGATGTTTGATCTGATGGGCTAAGTGTGGGTTAATCATTGTTCCAGCTTCTGCCTCTGCATGAGCCAGCTGTGTAATCTTGAACAAATGTCTTTGTTTTCTCTTGCTGCTGGTTTCTCTATGCATAATATGAAAACCATAATATCTAGCCAATTAGCTTCTGAATTTCAGTGCATGGATGTCACTAGATTTTGTCCACTATACTGAAGAACTGAAATTGTCTAGAGGACGAGCTAATCAGTACTGCTTACTAACACTCATCTACTTGTGAAGTGCTCAGGCATTATGTGAACTACTGTATGTTTGGATTCATTATGCTAGAGTGGGCCCACACCTATCTCTATAAAGATAGATTATGCAATGCTTAGGTTATTCTCTCTCTCAGACCTTGGCTGAAAATCTGGGACTGTTATAAATATGGCACTGTTATAAATCTCTGCTGTAATTTCTATTATACAGGACTGGCAATTGAGTTTTTTTCCTTGTGTGCTTATGGTAATGAATAGCGAGTTACTAAAATTACGACTTAATGTATCCACCAAATGCAAGCCACTAACTGACGAAATTACCAATTACTATAATGCAGGTAATTGTTTTCCTTAAGGTTTTAACTCTTCTTTTATGGGATTCTTAATTCCTTTAGATGTTGTTGGTATCCATCTAGCCAGCAAAACAAATAGAACTGCTGCTGCTTCCTCACTTTTAATGATTTTTTTTTTTAAATAGGTGTTTCTTATTCATCTTGGGTTCTTATGTGTTTTCTGAGAGAGTTTAAATGGAGTTTTCCACCTTGGAATAAATGTACCTATAGAATAAGTATCTATTTTCTGGAGGGTTTTCATTGAACAGAGTGTGTATGTCGAACAGCTTATGCAAAAAAAAAAGTGGAGGATGGAAACAAGAGGTGTATAAATATTATATCAAAACATTAATATTAAGTATTATGTCTAGATAGAGCTTGATACTTTTGTCTGTCTTTGTAACCGTGTTCCTGCAGAAATGTTATTGTATGCTTCCCAGATAACTTTTAGCAAGCTATTTAAGTATTTAAGTAGTTTTGGTGTGGGGTGAATAACGTAAACAGAAATCTCTCCCTCACAGATACGTGCTTAGGGACAATTAGCTGGAGAGCCTAATCCTTTTATAACATAAAAGGTCAGAAGGCACATGTGCCTTCCCAAAGATACTGGCACTTGTATTTGAAACATTACTTTGGAGAGGAAAGCCAGCTCTGTTCGCCAGTGAAGGAGAGGAGGCACTCTCTTCTTTAGTTTGTCCCACCTTGGTTTCCCTGTACTTTCAGATATCCCCAAAGAATACAAGTTCAGGAAACTGGTAGAGAGACGAAGTTTTAGTTTTGCGAGTGGTGATAGGAAACTCTCTTGGAGCAACTCGATTTCAAGTTTGGGGAAGGTTTCTTTTGAAACACTTTACTTGGCCCACAATATCCCATCCCTCTTTAAATAGGCATTTTAGTGGTAGAGGCCTGGCATCTGTCCTGTGTCTGACCTGCAAGCTGAAACTCTCCAAAGGTGCCACCGCCAATATTGCTACCAGAAAATTGGAGAGAAGCAACAGTTTCCAGAAATCCATAATGCAAACTCTTAAATATGTTTGTAAGGACTGTAATGAAGTCCCATTATACTGTTACTCAAGAGCTAAAAGCAATCTTTGTCTATATTGAATCAAATATTAAGTGTTTTCCCACTGAATGAAATGCTCTGTCTTATCTGTAAATGCCAGGTGGCAGATTTTATTTGCTCATCCTGTCTTTGAGGAATGTATAGGCAAGTTGGTCTTTCTCGCAAAATCTGATAAAAACCTTGTCTCTTCTTTTGCCCCAGAATTTTAATCAAATAAACTGCTTCCTGCTTGTCATAGGCTTTACCAGGGGAAGCCTGCAGCTATTCACTGGTGCAGTATGGACACATACTTAAACTGTTGGGATGAGAGAGACTTGAAGGATTACAGGGCAGTGAAAGGGTCAGCAGGACCCCCTCCCTGTTCACTTCCATGTTTTCTTACTTTTATGTAATCTTCCTTTTTGTTGCATAGATAAAAATGTTTTTAAATGAGGAAGTGCTGATGCTGTAGTACAGTAGGTATGTTCTCTCAAGCTTAAATTCTATGTAATAGAAACAAAGTCCCATTTAGACGTAATATCTGTGTCCTGACGATTGCAAGTAAAAAGATAAAAACTAATCTCTTCCAGTTCCTAAGGGAAACAAACTATACACATTTTTAAGGTTCCACTATATTTCTAACCACTGTTTTCAAACGAATGCTTCCTCATGCTATACCCCACATTGCCTTTTGATCCCATCTCTTTCCAGCATAACCTAAATCCACAATTATGTGAATCTATGATTGTCCGTTTTGTCTAAATACAGTTCTTTACTAAGTTGGACAAGGCAGCTGAATCTTTAGACAAATGTCAAGGGTTAAATTCATGCTGTTGATTTGAATTTGTCACCTGCTTTCCTGCACTTATCTTTACACTATTTTATGTAGTTTCATAAAGTGTTTAATAGGTGCTAGAAAAGAAAAGCTGGTTCAGAAAAATAAAGGTCAGTCAAAGAAATACGCAAAAATACCAAATGCAGCTAGAAAAGGCTCAACCATTTAAAAGGTCAGATTAAATAAGACATGCTGTGGGGTAATTTGCCCCCCAGTTGCTTAAATTTTATGAAAGTTGATGAAAGCTCAAGTGAAGGCTCAGCGGTGAAGGAGCTGTTTTTTAGAAACAGTTTCTGGAGCAAAATTTGATGAAGATAGATATCTCTTCTATAAGTTGCCCTTCAAATATACCTATCCGTTTAATAGGTGAATATCTTTGTGCGATGATCATGAAGCAGTTGTATCGGCTCTCAGTTCTCATAAAGCAAATACTCTTAGACAGAATTATAAAGAGACAAAGAGGGAAGGAGGTTTAAAAGCTGTCTTGGTCTGCCCTTGAGTTTTTGTGTGATGCCTCTGAGTGTTGACAGATTGAAAGCTGTATTATGTGCTGCATGCTTGCAAACGATAATTTGTTGTTATTAAAGGCTTCAATTTTTTTTCTTATTCTCCTTTGAGAAAAGGAATATATTTCTGTTACTTGTAGTGTATGTCAGTGAATGCCTTAGGAAGGTCATGTTGTCAAAGAGCTTTTTTGTGTACCCGCGGTAAATTTTCTGTTTTACATCCATCTTTTCCCTTTTATATTACAGAGAAAGATTCAATCAATGAGATGTATTCAGGGCAGCTCTGTTTCAAATATAATGCTTATTGGTTTTAGGACATCTCTTTGGTGGTGGCTCAGAAACTGGTAGGTAATATTCTACTTGCAATGAAAAGAAATCATATGTTTGTGTAAATACATGCGTAAGGTACTATCTTATGTTGACAATAGAGAGAGTTAACTTAGTGAAAGGAAGGAGGAGGAGATAACACTGGCTATCAAAGATCTTTGTCTCTCAGAACCTGGGAAAATTGGGAAAAACCTTGGGGAAAATTGTTTTCTGTCGTAAGAAACTTCTAATATTTGTTTAGCTGGTGTTCTCTCCAGTTTTCTTCAATGTTTCTGTGAACAAATGGAGGGGTTGATGAGGAATTGTACGTAGCAGTAGAATAATCTCATGCCTTATTTCAATTATTGTTTAGTTACCATTAAGGAGTGTCTTCTGTTGCAGTTGATGCTTTTGTACCTACTGCGATTGTTATACACAGAGGAAAGGGGGCTTGAGGTGTGGTGTTTGCTTGCGTGTGTGTGTTTTGGGAGGAACTCTTTAGTTTTTTACTTTTGTGACTTTCATCTAACTTCCATCTGGAGAGTGCTGTTTCAGACCATATGTAAACCACACTGGTAATCCTGAATCTGCACTGAGTAGGCATTGAACTACAAGTAGAATTTGCTGGGAATTTACAGACTTTTAAATAGTATTGAATCTCCCTCTTCCAGAGGCGGTTTTTTTTGCAAAGCCATTGTGTCAATAGCAGAGTTGGTAAAGAACCGAGACTGCTGCCCCCTTCATCTGAAGGCCAGGGAGCCTGGCCAGGGAACCTGGTGGAGATGGTTCTCACAGTTCTCTTCTTGGTACAAGGAATTAATGAGGGACATAAGAAAAGGCCTCTTTTCTCTGGTTTCAGGAATTATTGAAAACAGATAAATAGAAAATATTTTTCTGTGTGTGAAGCTTGTGTCTCACATAAGTAACTGAATTTTGAGTTTGGTGGTTTTTTTTTTTTCAATTTGGTCATATTTTAGGCAGAGAGTGTCTGATTGCCTTTTATTCTGCCCTAATTTTATTGTATTATATGTAAAGCAAAAGCACTGAGAGCTAAGCTCCACACCTTCTCATATGTCGTGCTAACACTAAATAAGAGGTGTATTTACTCACTTGGATAACACTGTCACCTGAAACATTTTTAGTAGTCTTGGCCTATTTTTTTTTAAATAGGGAGTTAACTTGAAATATTCTGGTAAAGATGACTGGTTTTTCTACAATTGTGTCCCATATTTGTTCTTAAGGGTCCAGTTTGCTCCATCAGCTTTGGCATTTAATATTTGTCGAATTTGCTTTCTGGTTTGCTAGACAGAATAAATTGCCACTATCCATTTAGACTGATGCAACTGCAAACTTAGTGTTAAATCAGGAACTGATGGTTGTCATAGCAGGAAGGAATGCCCCAGCTGAATCACAATATGTGTTTTATTATGGTATATGCTTTCTCTGACATAATCAAACACCTCACTTCTGAAGAAAAATTTTTGCAGGAGAACTCTTTAGTACCTATGAAATTAACCAGTGTTGGGGGCCTATACTTCAGGGTTAAAGTACATGTTAATTAATAGGGCCTTTAGCATGCATTTTAATGGTATTCGTAAATCTCATGTGGGTTCTCGCTTCCATGCTACTCAGTTCTCCTTTTAAAACAGCTGAGATGAGAGGGATAGCTATATGTTCATAAATATACTGTATGCAGCATGCCTTTGAATATGAGGAAAAATAACTAAAATAACATACATCAGTGGGACTCTCCTACATTTTCCTCATGCTAACATGATTGCACTTTCATTTTCTTCTTAAGTTGGATTAAACTTCAGAGATACATATAACAGTGCTTTATTTTTCTTGGATTGACATTTTTCCTTTAAAATTTACATTTTTAGTTGTGGAATATACAATGTTATACTGTACTTGGTAGCAATCTTGAAAAATATTTTTGTATGCTTTTCAGCCTTCTCCAGAAAGCACAATTCCCGATGTATTGTTGGAGACTAGGTAGGAGATGTGTAGGTGTAGGAGACCATGCAATACAATCAATAAATACTTGAAGCAATAGCTCCAATAGTTTCTTTGTATACATAGTTGTTTTATAATTCCAAAAATAGATGGTTTTGTTCCTGTAACACTACACTAACACTTCACTACAGTAGCATTCCAGTTGTATTTACTTTATTAAGTGTTTTTCTTTGTCTCAGTCTAGTTGGGTATGGTTCTGTGAATTATTTTAGTATTTTAAGAAGGCAATAGACCGTACATTCTTGTGCAAATCTAAGTTCTTATACCTTGTTTGATAAAAGCAAGAAAAGCAGAGTAGTTCTGTTTAATGTTTGTATATATGTGTGTGTATTTTTATATATATAAAAAAAATAAAAACCTACTAAGACAAGTCTTCTGCTAAAGATGCATTTTTCTGACTATGTGCTATGGGATAAAATTCCCCAAACAGCATGCCACTGTCTGATACTGACCTTCTACTGAGATGTAATCTTAAGGTGTTCACCTTCCCTGAAAATAGAAGGAAGAAAAAATTTTTTCATCAAAACGGTCTAGTTGTGGAAGATTTCAGATACCTTCTTTAGAGTCTAACTGCTTACAACTTCTTTTGCTCTTTCAGTTGGGTGTGCTATTCTTTATCACTATACTTCAATGCAAATGAGCTGTATGCAGGGTGAGCAGTTATACTTTCCCAGTGACTAAAGCCACTTTTGAACGTGGCAGCATGTAAAAATTCAGAATGAAGAGTTACCTAAATTATAAACAACATGAGTTGGACCCTTTTACTGAGCTATGCCAAACAAACTTCTGTGTTTTATGTTAAGTAATTAGTTGATTGTGCAGATAAGAGAAGGTAGTAGATGCAGGAAGTGTGGATTTCGTTAGGGCATTCTTAATCTCTGCCAAATAAGTTATCTGTTGGTTTGGTGTCATCTTTTAAGTGCGTATTTCTCACTGAAAATATGTAGTGCTACACAACGGTTAGAGCATGTTACATTGTATTATGCTGGAATCCCATTGTGCATGCATTTAGGTAACGTCACTATGATATGGTACTATTTTGTTACCCTGTCATGCTCTTATGGTCCAATCCAAACCCAAGTCAGTTTTCAGTATCTACTGCTCCTGGTTTTTTTAAGGTAAATTCAGAAATAAACATATGCACAAGCCAGCTATTAGATTCTTTTTGCATGACCTACTAGGTTTTCAACAAACCCACGCTGTTTATTGTTTTTCACACATTTACTCCCACATGTTCACATAGTGTGTTCCTTACTATACGCCTGATTACTCTTGCTAAAACATAAAGAACTGTGTGTCCTGTTTCCATGCTTCCATCATCAATTAGCACATCTTCCTTTTGCCAGTCCTCTGTTATGTCTCCTGTTGCCTTATTTCCTAAACACCATTTTTATGCCAGAGGGACGTCTTTGGGTTACCTGTTTAAGGAGCAGTGGTTCCCCACTTGAAGATAGGAGCCCAACTTGCAGACTTGAGCTGTGCAAACTCCTGAACCAGCACAGCAGAGAAGGCAGTGCTCAGAGGTGACAGGTTGAACGGGTCATCTGGAAGCCTGACAAGGATGGGAAAAACTGGAAAGAAGATACTGATAACACAGTAGCAACATGGTGCATTTCAAGTCACAAGTTGCAATTAGGTTTTAGCTCTTGCATTACAAGCCACTTCCTCATTTAAAGCTGCTTAATACTCAATATTTTTTTTATTTGAATCATGCCCAATTTACAGAAAGGCATCCAGTTTATTTCTGAAAACTCAAATACTCCTCTCTTCCTTGGCATTGTACAGGAGTTGTGAATTCCTTTCAAACCTAAAAACCCTGTATCTGATTTACAACTTCACCCTGCTTGAGTCTAAAAGCCACCAACCACAATAATCCTGACTCAGTATTTTAAGTGACTGTTGACCAATACAAACTAATACAGCTGAAATAATCTTAGTGGCTGATTAAAAATTTGGATCAGGCCTTCAGCTGAAAAAGCAGCGCTGAACAGAATTTTTAGTTAGAATGTGAGAAATGGCAAAGGGAAAAAACCCATCTCTTTGGATGTTTGAATTGCTTCCAAATATTTTGCTTCCTGTTCAGGAATTATGGCCATTTGCTTTTTACTAATTTTAATGAAGATAATATTTTGCTAGGGAGACTGCTTCTAAAATGTGAAAATTGAGGCTGTGAGTAGAATACCTTCAATGGTTAAGGACAGACTATCTCTGCTCATCTTCGGAGGTAAAGAGTATGAAGGAGTAGGCACTTCACTGGTATCCCAGCCACATCTGTGACTCTAGCCAAATTGTAGAAAGCCTCTTCTAATTTTCAGCTTCCTGAGTGAGAGTAAATAGTTTGAGGGGGGAATGGAAAGCAGAAGAAAATCTGACTTCAGTGCCTGCTCACAGCAGGAGGTAGGCAAATCTTTCCATGGATGAGAAGAAACTATTTCTGCTCTGTCCCTCTTGGGCATGCATGGAGTTAGAGAAGCTGAGGGATTCTAATTGTTCTCTGTTTGCAGGGCAGTTTGCTTTAAAGCAGTAGTCCCAGCCTCTTACGTAAAGTTAGGTCAGCCTCTCAAAATGCAGAAATAGTGCATGATTAAAGTGACACATTCAATAGCTAATAAAAGATTCCAAATAGTTAGAGAGCAAAGGACTAAGTGAATAAATTATCAATTCTTACTGATTAATTGGATGGAATTGTTATTTTCATAGAATTTTTTGATTGTGTATTTGGAAATAACAAACTACTGTATACAAAAGCCTTTTCACAACCCATTTAGATATAGAAAATATGTTAATTTCACCAAATAGAAGGAAAATTCATAGCAGCAATTAATTCCAGTGGTTACAAAAGCATATGTTAGTTTCTGAACCTTTAAGACACTTGCTGTCATCAAAATATATTTTAAGAGGGAAAGCCTTAAATAAAAATTAGAGATATACCTTCTAGAAAAGGATCTGCATAGAAAAGTGAATACAGTTAATGTATATGAAAGAAACTACTGACCATCTGAAAAGGTAAGAATAGAGAAAAAAACCAAAACACGTTTCTGGATTAGGACAGCATGCAGTACTGTTCTAGCCAAAGTGCAAAGGAATAAATTTTTTCACTTTCAGTTCAATGTGTAATACATACATATATTCATATAATTATATGTTTTCATGTACCAGAAAGTGAAAGATATTTGTATTCCAAATCCTAATGTTAAAAAGTTATAGGATAGATATCTGATGGCATATATAATTCTTATTTTTTAAGACTCTTCTCATTTATTATACCTGTCAAGCTAATACTCCTATTTGTTGTTTATTCCCTTTCTTTCTTTGTATTAATCACTGAAACAAGAGCCTATTTGTGATAATGGGTTTGTACGTGGATCAGTGGTGTCATCATGAAAGGGTGACATTGAAGTTTAAAGAAACTACTAAAGAAGGACTCAGGGGAAGTGAAGCTAATTAGTCAAGTTAAAAAGGGATAATTCATTGCAGCCTTTGTCTTAGAAATACATTTCAAAGTTTCATTTCCATTTCAAAGTTGCAGACTGTAACTCGCAGAATTATCATGATGTATGCAGCTGGAGAGCGACAATCCAGTTCCTTCTGATTGGTAGCTGAAAAATGTTCTTAATGGCATGTGAGGCCCATGTCGTCATGATTTTAAAAAAAACTTAGACGACCACATTTCAGGGCCATCCCTCCCAGTCGTCTTGAACATGTTTCCTTCCTTGCTTCCCCTCCCACCCCCTTCTTTCTTACAAAGCTTAAAAAATAATATGCACATATATATAACAATATCTGCCTTTGAAAAACTTGCTATTTGAAGTTCTGCACAGGACTGTGCAACAGTGGGTTAGTTGTCTTTATACGTTACAGAATATAGAAGGCACATGAGCAATCAAAATGCCTTCCAGTTATCTTTACCGAAAAGTGAGCTGGTGAGAGCTGTGGCAATCAGTATAACTGAGGTTTTGATTTAATTCCCTCTAATCAGAACTAAAAACTTTCTGAATACTTTCGCTTTGGGTAGAGAACTTTTGATCAGCTCTTTCAAGTGAAATTGCTTTAGAATACAAGAAAACTAATGAAATATTACTTCTCTACTTCAAAACAAAATACTTTAAAACTTTTCCAGCAATTATAGCTCTGAAACAACATAACTTATAATGAGCAGTAGTTTATAATCTGTCAAGTCAATGCTCCAGTGATCACACGTTTAATTGGAATGTGCCAAAAAAATCTTGTTTCCAAAACACAAATAATGTTAATCTTATGCTGTCATCTTAAGCTAAAAATTATATGGTTAAGGGAAGTATCTAGATGGCAGGAAATGACTGAGTTAATATTCCATGCTCTGCATTAACTTTACATATTGCCTGGGTATATTAGGGTGTGTATGTTTTTTCAAATTATGTTTATAGTACCATACAGCTATTTCTAATATAGACACTCATCTTTTCATGTGATTAACTACAGTTTATGGCAACAGAGTATCCTCATATTGTTTGTAGTATAGAAAGCCCAACAAGCAATTCCTATTCACCAAGGCAAAAGTTAATTATAACAACATAAAATGAGAGAGAAACATCTGACCCATGATATCTGAATCTGCAGTTGAGCTAGCTTTACAATTTAAAAGGTATTTGGGAATACATATATTTTGAATGCTGAAGAGAACAGGTATGTCAATGATTGCTGACTAAATTAGACTATATATTCTACCAGAACAGAGCTTACTATATTTGTCTGTCTATAAAGGCCTATTGGAAAATTAAAGAAGCATATAAAGCAGAAAAGAATTAAAATAATAGCCAAAATACTACGGAGGAAGCTTAATCATGTCACTTAAGTATTATAATTACTGACAGAGAACAAAAGTAAAAATAAGACTTCTCCCCTTGCAAGTGTACAGAATAAAATAATTCTCAAGAAAGGAAGCACTGAAAAATACAGTAAATGAAGTAACTTAATACTGAATATGTTTTAATACCTATAACCTACATAAACTAATCTACTAGTGTTTTGCATTGAAATAATATTAATACATAATATAATTAAAATATTGTAGTATGAAGAGTAGACATGACCCTTGTGTTTAAAGACCTGATTCCACAAATAGATGAGCAGCCACAAATCTCACTGAACTTGACAGGTTGTAGCCTTAAAACACAATGGATTTGAGTGTGTCTGATGCTTGCAATTCTAATTCTAAGTAATGTGGTCTGGAAAAAATCCTCTAAGAGAAGCAAGTCCTCTAGAAGAAAGATGCAGTGCAATTTCTGTAGCAGACAGGTATTCAGAAACTTGAAGAGGGTATAGATGGAAATGCAGATTCTGATTTGGCAGGTAGAACTGTTTCCATAGTGAGGCTGCAGCAGTTAACAATGCGGGCATTTGATATATAGAATTTTCTTGAAAACATGAATAATATTTCAGTTTGAAGTTCAGAGCTTTTTAATATCTATCCTGGTGTTGTGACGTATTGAAATAAACACAGAGCTATTGTTTATTCTAGAAGTAGGCCAGTATACTCAACAATCAATCATCTCCATTTCTTACTACTTTAACAATACTGAGCAAGAGAAATCACTGGGAATAATTTTGTTTGTGGAACACTTAAATTGATAGCATCTGCCAACAATGTGGCCACAGTAACAAATTTCCCTCTGTGATATGGAGGTGGCTGTCCCCTCCCCTTTGCACTTTAGAGGAGCACTTACTTGATTTTCTTTACATAAACAGGTATATTACAAAGAGACCATGTTAGTTTAAGCTTTCTTCATTTTAAGCGTTTAGCATTTACATTTATGGGAGACAGGGTGGTTCTTGACCTTTTGAAGTCATTTTGCTTTGGCCATTACTCACTTGCAAGCTCATTTGAAGAGCACGACAGTGTCGTCCTTAAGGCAAGAACTTCACTGATATGATTTTTGTACTATACAAAGGGAAAAAAATCTCTACTTGATAGTAGTTTCTGATAGTTTTGACGTGTGTTTTCCCCTCATTCCAGTGGAATTCTAATTATGCGATTATGTCAGCCAGTCTTTTATGTCAGCAGACAGTCTTCTCAAAAGACTATTTATTCTATTATGTAAGTCTGTGAAGTAATCTTTGTTCCATTATGAGAACAAAACCCGTGCCATTGTGACTTCATTTTTGTTTAATTCCCTTGTGGGAAAAATTCCCTCTACAGAAGTCCCACAGAAAGCAGCTCTTAGCTTTGTTCACCACCTATGTAGGATACCGGAGTCACCAGTGACTGAACAAATCTGCATGGTGTTATTTTGTCCTCCCTCTCCTTTTTGTGTCTGGGTGTTCATGTGTGTGGTGTGTATTTCTTGATTATTTTGTTGTTGTTTCTAAAATAGTGGAAGGCAGTATGAAATGTACTCTTGAGTGGGTAGCTAGTCATGTCTTTTACATGATGTCAATTCTCTGAAATGCCTTTAAAATAAAGTGTCTGAACTGAAGACTACTGGAATCAAAAGGAAGATTCTCATTTGCTTGCATGTATAAGTCAAATGGCTCAAATCTGCCGAAGGATAAGCGCTACTCCGTCTCCCTGAATAAACAGTGCCATTCCTCTTATTG
This sequence comes from Phalacrocorax aristotelis, assembly GCF_949628215.1. Taxonomy (NCBI): domain Eukaryota; kingdom Metazoa; phylum Chordata; class Aves; order Suliformes; family Phalacrocoracidae; genus Phalacrocorax; species Phalacrocorax aristotelis. Next base: position 32,321,758 of record NC_134279.1, on the reverse strand, counting down.
GGCAGCAAACAGGAAAATTGAGATACAAAGTGTTGGTAAATGTTTTCTAATAAAATGATAATTTTAAAAAAAATTCCTTTAAAACTAAAATTACTAAAATTCTTTCCACAGTTACCTGAGGTAATGTACCGTATTAACCTGAAATATCAATGGTAACATCCTTTCCATCATTTACGGAAAGAATGAACCACAGGGAGGCTTGCTAAGGAAATTTGTCAAACTACAGAGAAATGTCTAACTTTTTCTTTCCTAAGTGATGGGTTATTCAGCCCCATCAGCTGAGGATGGAACTTCTAATTATCTGGGCCATCAACATAGTTTGAGCAGAGATGAGTAGAACTGTTTAAGACACTGTCATATGTCAGACACGAGACCCCATTTTCCTACACAGTGAAGATAAATCCAGATATTCCACTGTGTCAAGAAGCATAAGATGAAGAAGATCTTTGTTTCTTCTCTTTAAATGACAGAAGAAATAGAGGGAGATTGAGATGAGAATATATTGGATTGTAAACTAAAAATGGAGTCCTTATTCCACATGGGGATGGTTACAAGTAGAAGCCACCTTCTTCCTGTGTAGAGATCACCTTACTTTCACATTGGCCTGTATCCATTCTCATATGTAAATCAGGACATAAAGATTGCATTTAATTTCAATGGGAGTAGAGAAATGTGTATTTCTATGAAATAGAAACGCTACATCTCTGTGGTCTGTTCCAGTTTGTTATCAATATTCATAGATGAAATATTCTAAGATGAGGGATGTATTTCTTAAGAAGAGGCAGGTCTCTGAGATTGCATCCTCCTGTTTGTTTACTTAAAGCCTAAGTAATGCTTAAAATATATAGAAATAATAAACCATTAGCCTAGTTTCAAGAGTCAGGTTGGAGCAGATGACCTCCAGAGGTCCTTTCCAACCTAAACTATTCTGATTAGTCACTGCAAGAGATGAAACAAGCAACAGTGTAACTACAGTCTTTATATTGAAGTGCAACAGTATGTTATCAGAAAACACCATTTTGGGTCTCCTTTTTTTTCCTGCCCTCACTATTTTAGATTGAACTCTAGTAAATCTTTACTGGATTTTCAGCTTAGAGTTCATCAGCTAAATTATTCAGATTATGACCTATTTAGGCTTCTAGCAGATCCCAGAAATCACCAGACTCTTAATAAATGATCTCTACAGCGTAGCTGAAAATTATCTGTTACAGGAGCATAGAGCATTTTCCTGCAGATGTTGTAATTGCACAAGTCTGGATGCCGTATCTGAGGACAGAAACACTTTCTTGTGAGTGTAGAACTGGGGTATTAGCTGCATTTCTGGCTGTTTTGGAAGAGTCATTGTACTACTGATTCTCATCCTTTCTCTCCCTTTTACTCAAGATTTCAGACTTAAAAATATTTAGTTTGGGGTTTTTTTGACAGCTGTTGAGTGTTGCCCTGTGCAAGACACGGACTACTGTTCAGGCCATCCCATGGATTCCATGGAGCATGGCTGGTGGTGGGAACAGCTGATCCAGAGAAGCGGGGCTAGAACAATACAGATTTGAGAATTTAAACCAGGTATTACTATGTGAAGCTTATGAAACACTTGTTCAGGCTGTACAGCAAATTTTTAATCATTTATGCCACCTGTTTGAACATGGTGGTTATGTTCAGCTCCATCTTGAAACTGTCAGCTTGTGTGACTCTATTCTCCTGCTATTAATTTAAATGTTATGAATGCAGTGAAATTTTTAGACTGGGTCATAAACTGCTGCAAAACAAGAGACATCTATGGGACTTCCTGCCTGGCTATCGTTACTAGAAAAGCTACTGGGGGCAGCGTATGCAGAATGCTGCAGTCTATCCCCCATCCCAAAATAAAAAAAAAAAAAAATTCATCAAAATACAGTGACAATCTCTGTTTTGCTGGGTGTCTTGCAGCTCTTACAGCACTGAGGAATCTCACAGATGCAGAGCAAAAGAGCTGAGTGATAAACAGGGTTGGTCTGTGCACAGGAAGGTCATGCTGAGTAACATCTCCTTGTCTGAGGATCTGCTACATATTAATACATTATCTTCGTATTTGAGGGAAAAAAGTGTTGGGAGATTTTTAAGCCCAAGGGCAGTCTTAGACATTCCAAGCACCGTTTCCTCCTTTTACATGATTAACATTATTATGGTGTTAAGGACATCAGGAAGGTATTTGCTGACCCTGCTTGTCTCATGGCTGTGCAGTTAACTTGGGGACAAGGATAAGGTGCCTCAGCTGCAGGGTGCTGTGCAGGTCTGGGGAGTGCTTCTAGAGGCACAGTACCCCAGCTGTTAAAAAGGAAATTGATTGTTTGACTGTGATAATCTGAAAAGTCTAGCACCTATGTAGACAAACATCATGGACGTAAAAGCTGGAAGTGAGGATGTGCTGTGAACAGAACTGTACTCTAAACCAGCACCAGTGGTTCATGCCTGTGGCCTAAAATCTAGAAGGGCAGGACTATATTATCTGTGATGTGGAACATACGCGGGAGACCAGGATGCGTATCCCAAACTACGTTTTTGTCGTGGAGTTATTACTTAGACGCCCCTTAGGATGAAGAAGAGACAGAAGGGAAAACTGAATGAGAATGGGAGTTTAAAGGGGACATGGCAGGTCTTGTGGACTTTATTCAGTTGTTTATGGGCACAAATCTTTGGGACGACACTTTCCTGGCAAATAATGCTGAAGGCTATGATGGCTGCTTTCATAGACTCATAGACTAGTTTGGGTTGGAAGGAACCTTTAAAGGTCATCTAGTCCAACCCTCCCTGCAATAAACGGGGACATCTTTGGCTAGATCAGATTGCTCAGAGCCCCCACACATTGTTACTAGCTTCCGAAGGAAAAACTGGGTGTGCAAATAATCACACAAGATGGTAAATTAATGTGCATAGAGATACCCAATCTGAGTATATGTTTCATAGGCTCCTCAAAATTTTTAACTATGAAACTAAGCAGCCTCCCTCACACTTTGGACATTGAGGGCTGTAAAGTTATTCCCACAATTCTTTCAGCACTGACAATTTGCAAAAAAACCCTGAGTCACTATTACCAACAAGATGTAAAAACTTTGAGGGAGGCCTCCAAATCATACAGGAATGGGATTATGGTTATAACTCAGTGCACATCCTGTGAGAAAGAGGGCCATGGAAAGATAAAGGCTTATTATGCTGCTCTACTTGCTCTACATGCTCTACTTGCATGTCCATGCACTTGTTTATGTTCCTTAAGCCTAACGTGATTGCACTCCTTCCTATCCTCTAGATGGTTATAACCAGAAGAAAAAGAGGGATACTCAGCACCCTCTATTCAATGGTTTAAACATGTGACTGAAAGGTAAGATAATCAAAACTGTCATGAGTTACAAGGTAACAAATATCAAATAGGATCCTACACCTTGGATGGCTATGCAGTCATCGATTGGGCACTATATCTTTTGAATTTAATGTGTACTTTTCCCATGGTGCTATTAAATGCCACCATGAAAGTGACTGGAATCCTCTGGCAGGTGCCACTTTTGGATATTCGTATTGCACAATACCACAAAAGATGGACCACGTCAGAGAGGTGCTTTTCTGTAGCAAGATCAACGCCATTGCTCTAACCACAGGGATTCTATTTTGTATAATACTTAAACATTTATTGAGGGATAGATTTTTGTCTCTGACTTCAACACCTCAAATGCAAATAATCAAACAAGAGACACTGAAAGCAGTATCTGCCTAAACACTTTGTGGGTTACAGTGTTTTTCTGGGATAGGTATACAAGGAATTAAAGGCCCTGTGTTGATTCAGGAACACCGAGGTGTCCTTTTCCAAGGTGGACCCTAACTGTCAGATAATGTCTCTCTTGATGTAGCTCTGGTCATGGGATTTTCTGTACAGCTGAGGAAAAACAGAGTAATGCCAAGTAGGGATTTGCTGCACAGGATTACTAGCAGATCTTGTAAGGTTGACACAAAATCAATCATGACAGCCACCAAGAAATTGAAGTCATGTGCTTTCCTGAGGTTTTGAAATTCAGTATTGATGAATGGTGTGTGCCATGTGGTAAGAGACTCCTTCAGCTTTGAAGTAAACCGATGGACTGACAGTCTGTTGCTTGAGCATTCACCTGAAAGGGTTCTTTACAGGATTTTTTTTTAATCCCACTGATTTAGAAGCACAAATCCCAGTGAAAGTCCCTATCTCTGTTACCAACACAGAATGATGTATATGAAAATACCAGTAGCTTGAATGAAGAGTAGAACCTAGATTTTTTTTCTACATGGTTTCCCACTAAGTTGATATTAAGCAGAATCTGTTACTGAAATGCACAGAGCAAAATAATCTTGAAATATCTCTTCACAAACCATGAAAATAAACAAAAGCCTTTGGACTTAGTGACCTATAATTTTATTGTTGAAAGATATAACTGTTGGATGAACTTGAATAGTCTTCAGCTCACTGTAAATAATATCCTACAGGCATTTTAATCTTAGATTTATACAGTGAGGTCTTGCCAGGAGATGAGAAAGATATCAGAAGTATGTCTTTTTAAATTGTCACTCCAGGTAAAATACGGGCTATTTGTATACTTGTTTTGTAGGAGTCTGTGTTCACTATATCCCACTTGTTTTGTTTATTCTCCATGTTTAATGTTTACTCATTTGTAACATAAAATGTCTTGCAGCCCTGCAAGCATACCTTAGATTTAACAGTCAAACTCACTTCTTTCCTTTTCATGTATTTATTGTCTGTAGTCAGAGAAAGCCTGCAGGCCTGTCGCTTCCCCTAACTTTTCCCACGCAATCCAAATCATTCTAGGTTATTCCCCTGGGCTGCTGATCCAAATCCATGTAAGACTAATAGGTATGTACATGCATAACTGAGTGAATGAGCTGAAGTCAGAGAGGGTTTCGCAGATGTGTACCTGTGGGTCTGAAGACCCTCTTTTACTTAGGTTAACATATCCTATGAGAAGAATCTAATACAAAGGAACATCTGATCCCAGTGATCTCACAGTGCCAGTGTTTTTATATATAATAAGTATTTTGTAGATAAGTCAGTGGCAAAACCCTGTCTGTAGAATTCCTGGTGTTGTTTCCACAAAGGCATTTTCTCACGAGCCACACGTAAGATCAGACTCTGGTGGTATTCCTGGAAAATCTGTGACAAGTAGATTGGTGAGATCTGAAATTTTCTAATTTCAATGTAAATTGATGTTCCTGCCATAGGAAGTAAAACCAGGAATAATTAAAAAACCATTTCCTATAATTTCTGTCCTAGTGGTTACAGCAAAGCCTTACTAGATACTCTGTTGATTGAAGCATTAGTCAAAGAATTTCATACAACATCAGTGGACCTAACTGTTCATGGCTTCCATGAACATGGATCATACTGTCATCTATTTAGATAGAGCTAAGTACTAGGCTGAAATACTACTTTGTAACACAAAGTAAATATACCAGAAAGCTGACATTCAAGGTACTAAGCTGCACCTGTTTAGAAATGCAAACCTTACTGCTTTAATGTGAGTTGCAGAATTGATTGTATTGTATTGCCTTTAGTTAGTTATGCAGTTAATCACTGTGGTTATCCTTCAGTGGGCTTTTCCTATATACACTGGTCTAAAGTGGACAAACTGAAGCAAATTCTTTGGAGTACTTATTTTTCCTGTTTTTATGAATCTGGTCATATTAGTTTCAGTGTCTGCTTCTTTTTTTTTTTTCCCCTGGAAAGTTTTATAATTTCATAAGAACAGAGGTTTTATTGGGGATTTGTTTGTTTCTAATGTGAAATAAATAAAGACAGAGTGCTGAAAATATCTTGGTCACATTCTAACTTAGTCTGAAGCTCTACTAGTTGATACAGGATGCAAGTGATATTTCCAAAACCATTAACCATGGGTAACGATCCCTTGAAAAGTGATATATCATCTTGAGCACTTCTGGTAATGGTCACTGTTCACACTTAAAGTTCAACAGTGTATATATATACACACTGTGTAGGGAAGGAGAAAAATTGATCATATTTAGGAGAAAAAAAATTATTTGAAGACTGACATTTTAGAAAGGAAAATGTGTAGAATTTGCATGTATTTATTCCTTAACTTCTAAAATGTGTTTTGTTTGACATCTTTGTCGTGTCATGGGTGGAAGTAAAAAGTGGAGACAAATGTAGCTGATTAGAAGAGTTCTCAGCTTTCAGGTATATGTGAGAAGAGAATGTATAGTTCAGACTCCTACCCTGGTGTCATGGCAATCTGAAATGTGACATGCTACACAATTCAAAGTGCCCAATCTTGCTCTGACACTAGATGACAAAAAATTGAGTGTAGATGGAGAGGCAAATTGAAGAAATTGTTTCTCATGAACTTCACCAAATAACTGTCAGTGCCTGGCCAAAGAATTAAGCGCTGTAAAATTTGCTTATAGTAAACTCTGACTAAGCAAATCTCTCCCTATAGAAAATTATTAAAAATTCACTGTAGATTTACATAATGGAGTGCAAATTACAAAGACTATCCAAATTTATTGCATACAAGTTGGAAAAACTGCTAAACCCATGCTTTATTTAAAACTTTATTTTTGAACTGAGGTAAGGAAAGGCATAGGAAATCTCTGGACCTTAGATTTTTGGATGTTCAGGGACAATCTTCTGAAAATATTGCTTGCCTTATTTCTTGTATTTTCTACTTCTTCCACTATTTAGAGAACGTGCACACTTGCTTTTGGCCACAGTTAAGAGAACTTAGTGCTTATAAACCAGCCTAACCAGTTTTATTTTATATTCTTATTTACAATGTGTGCTAAAAATGTGCTGATCTACCCAGTTTTATACTGTTATTTCCCATGTTGGTTGAGTGTATAGCATCAGTGCAAGCGAAATCCAGATCCATGAGGTCAGCTCACTGCTGCAATAACAATGATACTTCATGATATCCACATGAGCTCGCTGAGTTGATCCTATATTATCTGAGTTCAGAATCAGTAGTTTTAACAGCTCTTTCCCAGAAATCTCCGGTTAATCTCAGAAAGGCCAATACAAAACATATTTTTGTAATGCATCTTCAGATAGGTTCTTCAAAGCCTTTTATGTAATATAAGAAATTGGAGGTAGAAATTCAGTTTGACACATCTAGTCCACAAGTACTGTTTGCCCCGGGTAATAGAAGTCGTACTTTCAGATATGCCAAAACCAGTATTCTTATGTAATATTCAAAGCACTTAACGAATGTTTAAGTGTGTGTGTAGTCAGAGACAGATGCAAAATCAGTCATCTGTGTTAGAAAAGAAAGATTCATCTTTTTTATCTAAAAGAATAGTGGGGGACAATTAAAAAATTGACATAACTACAGAGAAGAAGGGACAATATGGGATATCTGAGGTCTAATCTGAGGATTAGAAACAGAAAGCCATAACTGAGAGGAATGAGGAAGTAGATAGCTTCACCAGCTTCTCTTACTGACCTCTTGTCAATGCTGTGGGACATTTAAGGGACACTCTGCAAAGAAACATTTTGGACAAAAATTAAGATAAGCTTGGCTTGGGCCCTGTGTACAGAAATGAAAAATGCTTGGGGAGACTTGGGATGTCTTAGAGAAGTACTGTCTTCCTAAAGCACTACTCAGTTCTGCTTCCCTAGCAAGGGTTTCACAACCCTCAGTTCTACCAGAGAACATAATGAACATACAGTAAGTGACTCCATGTGTTAACACTTTAGATTATTCAGATCTGTCCAAAAAATCAGATATTTTCCGAACTCTGTAGGAATGAGACAGTTAAGGAGGAAATTCCTTTGCTGGCAAGTCTATTTAAAATGTTGACTGACTGTGGCAGCTTGAGAAGTTTTAATTAGGTGTGGAATTAATGTTTGGAGAAAGCACGAAGTTTAGACATATACCTTTCTGAAACTAAGTGAATGCCAGGTGAGAAGGATTAAGTTTTCAAAGTATGTGTTTAAAAAATGGAAAGTAAAAATACATGATCCAATTAATAACGCAATTTTATGCATTCAAGGAACACTGCAAATTGACAGCTTTGAGTGAAATGAATACATTAGCTGAAAGAAATCAATGTCTGAAAGAAAACAAATGATGTGGAAACAGCCTGATGTGTCTAGATGAGTTGTTAAAACATCAGCAGAGTATGACATTAGCAAAATATGGATCTTCATAATTGTCAGGGTCCCATACCTTCTTATAAGAATTCTTGGTGATCAAAGTAGCATTGCTAGACATAAAAGACAAATTTAAAGAATATATAAAAATAAATCTGTTAGAGATCATTGAGCAGATTTTATTTATGATAAGGGATGATCAATACATACCTATCATCATTAAATTTGCAAGAAAAAAATAAATGTATGCATAACAATACCTTTTATTGTTTTCATCAAATTAGCTTGTTCTTTTTCCCAACTTTCTCTTAAGTGATCTCAAAGATTTGTTGTCCTATGATTCATCTATATTCTTGATGTTCATTTGCTGTTGACCAAAGTATATTTGTCTTTCAGCCAAAATTATGAGTATAAGCACTGAAGTAAAAGACGAACTCAGCAGATTTTAATCTAATGAGAGCAAAAGCCTTCAGGAAAATTCCAGGGCTGAGAAAAAAAGACCACGAGCAGAAGTCATGCTTTTTCAAAATACTGTTTGATTGATGTACATTTATTATTGCCATGATTGTTTACTTCCATGATATAGAAGAACAGCTGAGATGAGACATTTATTTTAGAGAAATTAAATACTTCAGGGGTATCCCCTTGCCTTTCAGTATATACTATATACCTTTGCAGGACACAGAGATGGAGTTCTGGATTTTTAACTACCCTCATTCTACAGCTGATTAATGAAAATGGTTGGTTGATGCTCTGAAGAAGAGTAGTTTAAGTCTGCACCCTCATGTTTCTAGGAATTCACAAATGTTTAAACTAAACCTTTGAATGTTGCGTTGCATGGCAGATCACATTAAGACATGTTTCATACAGTGAAAACAAATCAGACTTTGAAGAAAATGTGTTTAGTTGCTAAAATACGTGCACATATATACATTACATGTGAATATATGTATATTGTGTATACATATGTAAAGTTAAAATTTAAAAATTGCATATTGACTTGGGAAATATGAATGCTTCCTGTTTTATCTGAGATTTTTCTTTACTTTGTTTCTTTGCTATTTTGTGGGGTATGTAAGATATGCAATAAAACTAATATTCACGTGCCTCATTGAGAGTAAATGGAAGTTATTGAAATGATGAGAGGGAAGAATCTACTGCTGGTACAACAGTCTGTATCTTTGCTATTCTGTCTTTTTGGTAGCTTCTTCAGATCAAAATGATATAAGCACATATCTGACTTTTTAAAGTTTTGTTTGGGAGGTTCTGACGGAGTCTCAAAAATATTGCATCTTTCAAGGTTTTCGCCTAAAAAGGAAATGGGCTTTGCTCAGTTCCCTAGCCAGACGGTACAATATTTTTTCATATAAATATCCAAGTCATCAAGCATAGAAAGAAAATTGAGTATTAATGTGACTTTTAGCAAGAACTGAAAGCTACCTCAACATAAACACAACTACCTCAGGCAAATTCAAAGCCAGTAACAAATTTTGATTATATTATATACTGTATATGAAAACAATGCAGGTAAAGTTATATTTACTTCAGAACTTTTCTAAGATTCCATGCTGGTACTTCAAACTGGGATAGTTTTGTACTTTGGGAATATATTTTCTTTTCAAAGAAACCTCAGCTCTACCCTCAAAATTCAGTATCAGTACACATGTAAATTTAAATTCAAAGTGCACATAAATATTGATTTGGAGGTAGATATATGGGGATATTTGCCTGTCGACTGTAGGCACTTTTTTGCCTCCTTTTAAACTCTGCTTCACAACTGAATTATGAAACATGACGTACTTGGAAAGCAAATTATCTGAATGTATGTGAATACATTAGAAGTTTCCTAATCACACAGACAAAACCCAGTGAAGTACACTGTCTTTTACATCACTGTGAAGTCTGGTATGCGCTGTTATGGTAAAAAGATGGCTTACGATGCTGAGCAGGCACTGTTAAAAATAGCATGGAAACTTGTTTGACACAGATAGTTTTCACATACAGTATGTGTCAGTAACTCAGACGATGCAGACTAGAACTGCCCATTAGAAATCACCAAGCAGTGTGTTTCCCTGAAAGCTGGAAAGCTAAAGGTCTCCTGTGTGATAGTCCAAGTGGTATCATAAATGTCACTAACCAGATGAAATGTTTTGGAGGGTTTTCCTCCCCTGCCTTATTTGAGGCTAAGATGCGTGTTTTGGAAATGTGTATAGGGAGGTTCACTTGCATGAGGATGTGTATGCAAAAAAATTATTTTTGTTAAAAATCAAACAACCAAAAATTGCCTGACACCTAGTGTGTACCATTAATGTTTAACCTTTATTAACAGTTTTTAACTTTTTTCATAGCACAGCATTAACTCTGCCCGTGGCACTGTTCTTTTAGCTTTTTCTCTCCTGAAGATTTTTTCAGATGGACTTCTACCAAGGGGTGGAAATTATACAAACGGCCAAGAGCAATGGGGAGCGTTACTTGTTGCTAAACACTGGCCCTGTTTCTCCGTCTCCTGGCAATTTTCCTCTCATAAAGCATCCTTGTCCCTCCTCTAGATGTACTAAAAGGAGCTGAAACAAAGGGTAGTCACTTTGATATCAGGCTGGAGTGCAGGAAGAAGTCTTTTTATATACTGGCTTTCCTTTGAATCGTTATGGCCTGCTGGGGATGCGTCAGCTTGGGCATGGGCTCTTCTACTGACTTTTACTCCGAACTCTTATAAAGACCAATGAATATACCTTTGATGCTTTCATGTCATAGTCTTTCACTCCCTATTTTTTATTTTTTAAACAAAGATGTGTGCATATCTTTGTCTTTTGCCCTATATCCCTCAGCACTTTTGAATCCAAAGTTGAAAACTTGGAACGGTTTCAGTGCCACTGGCTCACTCTGCTATGGCAACTTTGGCGTAACACCTTAAAAAAAGATTGTGGAGCCATTTGTAATATAACATGGATTTGGTGTGTAATACAAGTGATATATTTCACGGATGTTTTCAGAGTTTTTAAATCTGTGTCCAACCTGTAATTAATCTCAAATTTCACCAAGTGTGTCCTCAAAAAAAGAAGGGAAAAAAAAAAAAGAGAATGACATCTTGGAATAACCACAGCTTTTATGGACAGGGCCATTCGCTGCAAAAGTAGAAGGTCTAGATTAAGTCATATGTGAGAATGGCCTAAGAGAGTCCATCTCCGTTAGCTGGAGCATTATTTATAGAAAGTGGGACAGCTCTGACAGGAGGAGCTCAGATGCATTGTTTAAATTGCTGTACCAAGAAGGACTACTGAGCTCCTAGCGCTGCATTTTCACTCTTGCTGTGTCAAGCTGTGTACAGAGCCTCTGTCCTGCCAGCGATTTGGTTATCTAGGGAAGGCAAATGCTTCTGTTCTGGCCAGGTCCCCCCCTCAGCAAACCATGGCCTGAGAACCCTGAGCACCATTCAGCCAGACCTTATTTGCAGCCTAATAATTCAGGGGCTCACCTGATGTACAGAGATTCAGGTTCCAGCTGCTGTGCTGCCTTAGAGCTTAATCTGTGATGATACTGCTGCTTCTGGTTTTTTTTTTGGTTGATAGGGTTTTTTTGGGTAGCAATGTATCATGCAAAGGTTTTGTTTCAACTTGCAGATTTTGCATTACTTTTTCTTTTTCTTTTTTTTTTTAAGAAAAATTAAATTGATGATGTACACCATTCTTGGATGAGTCCCTTTATTGCTTTATGTACCACAGGAAACTGAGATTGGCATTCACAATTCATATCCATTGTTTGGCTTAGTATTATTTCCCATAAGGTTTGAGTCCCCTCCTGCTTCAGTCCTTATCCACAGCCCTGTGTTGTTTTATACATGGGTCTGGAAAACAGAAGGTCATACAGAAGGAGGACATGTTGTGGGCTTTTTTTTCCCCCTTAGTCAAAAATGCTGGAAAAATATCATATTGCTACATATGAGATTAGTTTTGCTTTCTCTGGATACTTTTATGGTTAGTCCCTAGAGACTTCTTTTTCTTTCTTTCTTTAAAGGTGGCTTTCTAGCAGAGGAAGGCATTCCCTTATTTCTGCTCCCCTGAGTAGACCCAAAAATTCAGTTCTCACTTCTATTCTCACTTCTCAATTCTACTAAATTATTTTTATATTGAAATAATTCTCCTTTTATACCTAGCTTGATAGAAGATAGAGCTAATTAGTCTAAAGTGCTTAATTCATTACTTGAGTTTTTTAATTCAGTTTTGCCTGCTGGACTTTGTCTGTGTAACCCTTTTAATGACTATATTCAAGTTCAAGTCCAAGTTTGATAACCTCTTGCAAAGTCACTTTCTTTTACAAATGAGCAGCTGCTTGCTTTCTATTTATAGAGAGGTTGAAATCAGACTTCTACTTTGTATTGTGCCTGGTAGTTTCAACCAAAGTTGGAGGCAGAAGAATCTCTCCGACAATGTGTTTATTAAAGTTGCTTATGCTCTGTCATCTACTAAAATACTTTTTTTTTTTTTCCATTTAACTTGGACAGCCAGAAAGGAAACATGACAGTTCCTATGGATTATTGATTTTTAGGCTTTGGTTTTTTTTAAGAAAAGCAGTAAAAAAATGTTATGGAGAACTGATAGACAAATTGTGTGCCATTAAACTCCAGTCCTTCAAGCTTGTATTTGTGTGTTCAGCTTTCTGTACATGGGAAAAGCTTCTGATTTCACTGAAACTCTCTGAAGCAGAGAGTTGAGCAGATGTGTTTAGCCTTGATCTAGTTGAGACTTCTACTGATTTGAAAGGGAGTCAGATAACCAAGTCTTGATGCTAACACAAGTTTCTGGATACGTTCAGAGTTTTAAGACCCCAAGGTGATTTTCTGCTTTCCAGTTTGTGCCAAAAGTCACCTGTCAAAAATGCTTTAAATGTGATTTAATGCAATTATTGTTTCTCCCTCACTGGGTGCTTTCTGTGTCAGTATGAAATTCGTTTTACGAGAGTTTAAAATCTGGAACTGCAGCTCATCAATTAACTTTGACAAGTCAAGGGCCACAGTCTGACGTGCATACAGCTATCAGCTGTCCTTTGCTCTTTAAGCAATTGCACTATGCTTCCCTGCAATTTCTGGAGGAGTGATGCATATTAAAGGCCCAAAACTCTATGTATTTGTGTAAATGTGTCACCATGTCTGTATATGTGAAAAAGAGTGAAAGTGGGAAGTAATAACACAGTATTTACAGCAGACCTTCAGTGAAGCAGTACTTACTGAACCTGAATAACTTTTTGGTATGCAAGAGAAGTATGCAATCAGGCCTCAGATATTCAGGCTAAAAGGTTTGCAGCTTTTCAAATAAGTAGCTCATGTGTCAGTAGAAGTCCATTCAGATTTGTGCATGTAAGGAGGGTCACAAAACATGTAATTGCTTATACAAGAATAATGTATATGCATTTGCAGTGTTACACTACTTGAACAATTGTCTAATAAAGTAATTAGAAGACGTTTTTTTAAAGCATAAAGCACTCAGCTTTTTCCTTTCAGACCATGCTATAAGCATTTGAATCATGATGCTGTTAACAGTGTAACATATGCAAGCATTCTATTTTTCCATAGCCAAGTGACCAATAGAAGTACTGAATGTTATTGAACCTTTCACTACACTTTGACAATATTACTCTCAATGTTTTGTTTTCTGAAGATTAAAATGAGGCTTTATGGAGTAACTTTGGTGGGGGACAGGGTGGTTGTGCTCTTAATTACTGGGATGTAGAAAGTATTCAGTGTAAGTAACACTTAAAAGAGCTAAATTATTGTTGCCACTTGCCTTTTCAGAATAGACCACAAACTTGAAAGGCAAAGGACAACAGAATGGGCACTTTGTCGTCGTCTCCGGTGGTGAAATTGTTCTCAGCATTTCATCCAAGAGGTAGGTGCTCAGAAATATCTTATACTTCACTGGTCACCTAAATGTGTACTGACCACCCGCTTATTTTTTGTGACTTAAGCTGATGAAAAACAGACAGACCAGAAAAGTAAACATTAAAGAAGAAAAGTGAAAAGGGATTAAAGAACATGGAGAACAGTAATGCTTGGAAAGCTTGTAATATAAATAAATAGTGTAGAATTTTTGTGTGTGTGGCGGGGACGATGCAGGAACATTCAATATTTGGAGTCATCCAAAACACGTTTTACAGTCATGCTAATAGGAATTGTTTCAATTTATCAGCATGATTTCACTAATGTGAAGAAAATGTTTAACCTAGTCAAAATAGAAAATGCAGCCTTTTTCTTTGCAAAATTCACTTGTTAGTCATTCTAAGCAAATGAAGTAGGCATCAACAAAAAGTAGGTCATAATAGGAAGATAATTTTACTTTGTGCTTCTTTTTTTCCATCTATTGTAGGGTTTTTACTAGAATTGTTTATTTTCAAGAGGCTCTTTGAAATGAAGTCTTTCTGACTGGCTTTCACTGAAATAGTAGCACTTCAGGGTTGTGTGGCCCTTCCAGTCCTGTTGGGATGGTTGTACAGGGTAAAAACTATGTGAACAGTACTTGCAGAAGCCAGGTCCAGCTGAGAAAATTAGGTTGTTTATTTTAATTTTAGGTACTGTACAGACAAAATTGAATTATCTTAAAAACCACCACAAATAATTTTCCATGTTAGTTAGGTACTTTCCTCCTTGCCATGTCATCAGATTTAATGTTTTTTTCTTAATTTGTGACAGAAACACTGTAGAATAAGGTAAATGTCAACCACAGTGATGCTGTCTGTTATGATGAAAACACAGAGAGAAGGAAATTATATTTAATGCATCAAAGCAAGAAATTTCAAATAGGTTATCTCAGATATCTTGATTTAGTATTTCTTTTGGGGAGAAAGAAATGAAGGCAAGGTGAGGAATTCTTACTGAAAATAACAGTGTGATAACATGCATCATAAAGAATGGTTAAAGACTCTTAGATATGGAAACATTTTTCTCATAGATGAAGGACATATGAACTCTTTCAGAAACTAGTAGACATACTAACATCCAACTGTGTAATGACCAATTAGTGCCTTCTGGCATGGAGAATTATTTAACTCTTCACATAAAGTCTGTGATTTATACAGCTCTCAAATTTAGCAGTCATCTTTCTCTATCTGGGTCTTCATTTGGTTCAGTTAACTTCTTGTTTGTTGGAAAAACCTGCTGCCAGTAATTGTATTGGACAGCAAATCTTAGGCAAGACACGAGATTTATTTTGTACTGAGAGATTTTTTTAAAAGCCAGCATGCTGAAAGTAGCACACGCCACAGTTCAAATCTTGTGTTACAACAACTTATCAAATTTTTCTGGGATCCTGATAGTAAAAACATGTGCAAGTTCACAGGTAAAAGTAATTTTTCTCATGTTGCTGCCTCTGCTCAAATGAGAGCAGATGGTGTTCAAATGCACTGAGGGAAGAGTGTGGATAGTTTTGGTGGGAAGTTTCCTGTGCTGCAACTTGGGAAATCCAAATTCTGCTTCAGATTTTATGACACAGAACCTGGGAGCACACCTGACTTTCTTGTTTTCCTTCCTGACTCTTGTTTTTCTGGTGTAATCAGTGTGTACAGTATTTGTGGTGAGGACTATTCTGCTATGCATTTTGTGCTGCATCTGCCACAATGAACTCTTAGTCTTGCTAGAAGTCCCAATATAACACTAATGATTACTACTAAATAAAGATGCAATAGAAAAGTATGTACAGCTTTGTAGATGCCAGCTTAACTACAGCGTTAAAAAAATAACAATGCCGGCACTATTTGTCTTTCACAAATAATTGAGTCATATTTTTGTTAAACCACCAAATTCAACATGCTTCCTGCTAACTTTTCCAAATAGATAAAAGAATCTAATGAGTTTTCCCCTGTTTTTGAACCATGGGCTCGCAGAGCAACAATAATTGTTTTCCAATACTCAGCTTTTCTGACTATCTCTTCCACTGCCTGCAGTAGTAAAGACTGAGCTGATTCTAGTCTTGCATGATATGGAGCAAACAGACAGCATGTGGCATTCCTGGTTCAGTGATGACTTCTGACTGGCCTTTCTTTTACTGTCACAGTTGAAAGTCCTTCCTCTCTTCTCAGCAGCAGTGAAGATGTAGAATGAGATCAGTTAAAATGGTTTGCTCCTGGTTGGAGCAAACCAACCTCCTTTCACTCCATATACTACCCAGAATAGTCAGAGTCCTTCAGCTGCATGACACTAAAAGGCTACATGAAGAGCTACTTGGATCTGAACTGTGACTTTACTATGCTCTGCCGCCACTCTGCTGTCTGTCTTTCATGAAAGCTTTTCTACAGATTCCTCTCTGTTATAACGCGTCATGTTCTCAAAGCTAGTTTTCCAGACTTCCCAATAACTTCTCCTCTGTCCACACCTTCCCCAGTGACTGGTATATTTAGCTTGGTGACTTTTCCACAGAGCATAAGCAGCCCTTTTTCTAGTTACATTACAACCTGAACCTGTGGCTAGAACAACCTAACAGTTATTGGCAGAGGAGCTAGGAGATGGACAGACATCAGACAGAAAACATACATGTCTTTTATTAATTGCTAAGAGTGCTGTCTCTACGTTTGTCATTCATACCCCACCCAAGCTCTTAGAACTGACTGAGCACTTGCTGAAGTGACTCCTCTCCTGCTGCCAATAGAAGATCCATAGGTAGAAACTGTAGCTGTGGCTGCAGGTGTCAGCATATGCCCTGCTGCTTCTCTTGCTTCCCCTGCTGGCTTTCTCCTCGATTTGTGGTTTGCATTTCACTGGCATAACTGAAAGGTGGCTTTGGCACAAAGTGCCTTGCATCTCTTTCACCCTCCTGCAGGTCTTGAAGGGAAAGGAGAGAAGGGAAGACAGCAGCAAGAGATGTGGTTGTGAAATGTGCTGAATATTAGGAGGAGGAATATTAGAAAGACACAAACTGCCAGCAAGAGATAAGGGTGAAACTGTATATATAGTGTTGATGGTACAGTAAGGCACCTTCAGGAGGAAACAGCAAAATCATTGAGGACAAAACAATTCTGGAAAGTGGTGAATTAGAGGGAGTTTGAGAGAGATTCTCAGGGATGAGGGAGGGCAACTAGCTGGGTGCTTACAGAGACAGAGAAAGGTTTGGCATTAGAAAAAATTGATTTGATACTTACTACTCACTAGGCAGATGAAGCAAGAGAAGAGAGAACTTGTTCTCTGGTTTCTTTTTAACCTAGGTAAGATTGAAAAGATGTTCCATATATAGAAATCTCAGAGCATGGCATTTTCTCCTGTGCCAATGAAACACATGACTTAATAACACTTTTCATTCTGTTTTGTGGTTGCAAGTTTTTTTTTTTTTTCCTGTTCAGATCATGCCCAAGAAGTCTTACTGCTATTAGGCACTGTGTCCTCCCTCCAGTAATGTAACAGCTTCTAAGCAAGGTACATAACAGGATGGCTCAGGCAACACAGGAAATCTATAACACGAGTTTAAAGGGAGGCAAAATAAATCTGCCTCAGTAGCAGTCCCTGCTGATTCACTCTGATAACACTGGTTGCTGAAAGAGTTGACTTTCCTTCATAACCACTTTCAGAGTTTTGTGTAGTGAGGCTAAAGGATAAGACACAAGCTCTCACCTAAACCTAGTAACAATGTAGTTTTAAAAAAAAAAAAAAAAGCAAGCTTTGAAATCCTTGCTATGTACTGCGCTGATTTTTTCGGATTTCTTCTGCCCAGCAGAACAATTCTTGACTCTGGTTTGGTGATAAGATATTCAAGGACATAATGTGAACTGTCTGTTCAAATGCAGTAAATATTTAATGTTCTACTTGTTTGTGTAATGGTCAAATGAAATTACTTCCTATCTATTTATCTATCTGCATGTGCACACTCACGCACTCTTGCAAATATACACACATTCACATGTTTAAGCAATGGAGAAACAGAATGAAGGAAATTGGGAAAAGGATATAATACTTTACATTTGAAAAAATGAATTAATTTAATCCTCAAACTATTCCACTAAGTAAAGGCAAGATTATCCCCATTATTCAGAAGAGGTGACAGAGGCCCAAAAGTACGTTTCACTCAAAGTGTGACAGGACAGCTGGAGTCAATATCTGGGCCACTACTTAAAATTCAGATGGTCCTATTAACCTGGACCTCTTTCATAATACAGATATCAACCTTAAAGTTGGCAGTAGGCAAAAGCCTTCATATAAAGGTTATTTGGTGGTCACTGAAGCAAGACTATTTCCTAATGGACATATGTCCTCTTAACTAAAGCCCTCCCAGATGACTTCTTGTTTGAAGCTATGCCAGGTAAAGCAAAGACTGAGTAGACATGTCAACTGAAGTAACCTCTCAGAGCTAGCAGCCTTCCCTGAGAGACTGGGCACCAGCTCAGCAGCAGAGTAATGTTTGCTTGTGACACACGGTCTCTTCGTAGGTCTGTCAGTCAGTTGCTCTGTATCAGCATTTCAAGAATGTGTTGGGTTTTTTTTTAAATATAGCAATGCAAGGTGAGGGATATTTGTCAGTTTGTGTTTTTAAAACAGTGTTATTTAGATTGAAATAGCGTTGTCAAATGGAAATGCATAAATTAGGGGGTAAAGGCCCCCATGGTTAGTTGTCTTACTATCATGAAATTTTTATCTGGCCAGCCTTGAGTACACCAGATTTTAAAGTTAGGCAGATCTTCTTACAGCCTACATCATAATACTCATGAGCAACAAGAATTAAAATTAGTATAATGCTAACTTTTCTGCCTCATTACATGTAAATTAGGATATGATCTGGGAATGGCATCCTTATGGGGAGACCCTGTGCCCACTGAAATGGCTCTTTGCAGGGAGCTGCCTATGCATCGATCTGGTGGCCGAATCTGCTTGTTAACTTTTGAGAGTTGTAGTACTGAGGGTGTTACAAGGTCCTGTGTTTCATCTATAATGTTACTATTTGGTGACAAATCAGAACAACAAAATATGATCTGAAGAGAGAAAAAAGCACATGCTTCCATATATCCATCAAAGAAATATGGAGATTCCCAGAAGTACTGTTAATTTTCCCCTGTCAGGAGCATTCATTTAAAAAATGACCCACAAAGACTCAAAGAAGAAGCTCCAGTGAAAATGAAAACAAATGATACTACAAGACCAGAAATAGAAACCAATCTTAGCAATGGTAGGTGGGCCTTCCTGGCCTTTCTCCCATGTTCAGATGGCATCAATAACAATTTGGGTATGACTGTTACGTATCTGTGATTGTTGGTTCTCTCCTGTAACAGATGATCAGTTCTTTTTAATCCTACCCCTTAATGCAATAACATTGAACTATCTTATGAAAGAAAGGGGAGTAAGCTAGAACCAAGTACAAGAAATATTATTTTTCACAGCCAGTTGGAATCCACTTTTACAGAAGGTCACTGACTTTAATGCTGCTGGGTTTTTTTTCCCCCTTTTTTATTTATCTTATTTTTGGGATAACTCTCTGACTGTTAAGGAGATTTATAACTATGCGAGCTAAGTTGAAAAGGTTAACTGGATATCAAACTTCCAGATAGGAGGTGATGGCTTAGTAGGGTCAGGAAGGAATTTCTCCTATCTCCCTTTCCCACTGTGCGCCGCACAGAACAGTGGGACAGGTGCATACTATTTTTTTTCCTCTGAAGTAACAACTTATAGGCCTTCATGAAAAAGGTGTTGGAGCAAATGGACCAGTGGACTAACCTTGGGTGTAATCTGATTTCATCTCATCTAAACTTTTTGTAAGTTTAAGCAATACACTTGAACATAAAATATTGCATTCTAATGTGCAAAAGGTGTGTTTAATGCTCATGTGTGGGAATGGTAAATACTTGCTATGTAATTTAGGACCGTCATCGTAAGGCTTAGCTATTCTGTTTATCGCCCAACAACGAAGGTTGTAAGTTAGACTGTTTTATCACTCTGTTAATTTCTTCAAATACCCAAGGGATCTCCTGGGACTTAGAATTAAACAAATCAGAAGTTGACCTCTGCATGGCCAGATCTGTTTGTTTGGCCAACCAGATGGAGAAAGGGGCATAGTGCTGTCAAAATTAAGACTTGAGATGAGTGAAAGGCATGCGAGACTTCTGTATTTAGCTATGTTTCCTCTGTAGATAGAAGCTCAGGTCCCAAGCTGACTTGGTTAAGGTAGCAGTGTGTTATGTGTGGGTGTGAAGAAATAAATGTTAGATGGACGCTTTTTCCCCCTGCTGCATCTGTTTTACAAGAACATCTTTTCTTTGCCACTCTTCTAGGGATTGCGTTAAAGTGCCACACTGTAAAACCTGATCAGTGGAAACAGAAGGTACATCAACCATTAACTGCATTTTAGTTAGACTAGAAAGAAGACAACTACTCCCTTTCTTGGAAACATTGGTTGGCTGATGGTGGTGCTTCTCCCAAGGATGTTAATGGTGGAGCTGAAGTGATGTTGATGTAACTGAGGACGTTTTGGGAGGGAAATTGTAGTGAAGGAAGAGCAGCACGGCTGAAACCTGTGGGACTTAAGTTTCCAAAGTGCCTTAGACAGAAATCACTGAAGTCCTGAGGATGGTGCTTATGGCTTAAAGGCCTGCATTTGCCCAGATCAGAATACTAGTCGCTTTTTTTTTTTAATAATAATATTTTCACAGAATCAGTAACTCCTGTTCTGGGTTTTGAGTTTTTTATCTCTAACTTCAACTTTCTCCAAATGCCTAGCGTATATTGAGTGGAAGAGACTGTTACCCTTTTTCAACATGTTTCTCTGATACCTTGAACTAATCACATAGCATAAATTTTTTTAAATATATTTAAATGGATGACACCAGTTTTTGTTTTTAATTAATTAAAATTGAAGAGAATGAAAGGGAGGAATTACAAATTATTTTACTTCTGTGGCAGATGCATATTAAGTCAATAATACATTAATTATTTAAAGTAAGTTTATTTTAATTTATTTTTAAACTTCAGTCTTGTTCCTTTCATATTTTCAGGTAGTGTTCTTTTCCACTGGAATTATTATTCAAAGCTACACTCCAAAAGCATTTTTCGTTAGTTAGGGGATATTTGTGAGCTACAAACTCTTGGCTGTGCCTCCTGTCCTGTTAAGTAAGTCTACAGACGTAAGCGAAAATTTCCATTTAGTGTGGCCAATGCAGGGTACTGGATGCTTTAAAAAGTCAGTAAGGATAGCTGGTTTCTAGATAAGGCCTCAAAATTCTTAGTATTATCTAAACTGAGGATTAAAAAGTTGTAATTTTCCAAAGGTTTCCATTACATTTCCTATTCTGTCTACTGTGCATTGTACATTATTAAAGAGTACTGTTCTGACATGCCCCCCAAAGAAGCAAATTAACATTTCTTGTGAACTCTGTTCCTTTGTGGAGAAGTAATAATGAATCAAGCAGCTCCAAAAGTTTCTCGGATTAATCAGAATTTATTACTTGTAAAATTAATGCCCATTATACCCACTGATACTGCGCATAAGCGGTCATTTATAGAAAAAAAACCCCTTTTTTACTGTTTGCTGTTATCAATAACAGATCTGTGACTTGCACAGAGGATATGGACAAATGCAACTTGTGAGTGATATAATTTGTGAGGCTTTTGCTTCACACTGCTCATAATCTTTTGTTCTCTTTATGTACCTTTTTTTTGGTGTCTCAAAGTCAATTTTAGTTGTGATTTGTCAAAGCACTTACAAAAGAGAAAGCCCATTCTAGACAGTGAAAAGATGAGCCCTTCCTTGTGCTTTGGATCTGGCTTGAAGCCTTTTCAGTGTTACCATTTTTAGGGAAGTACTTACCTGCCAGTGTGGACATAAGCAAAGTAGAAATTGCTGCTGGTGGGGTTTTTTTATAGATTCAATTATCTTGCTCCTTAACACTGATTTAGTTCATCTTTTATTGAAAAACTGATTTCTTCCTCTTGAACTAAATCTTTAAATTTCGTAGGTATACATGTGTGCTTGCTACCTAGTCCCAAGATTGAAAGAAGACCATATGCAAGTCAGGAGAAATATGCAAGTCAGATATGATAAACATAATCTAAGTGCTATAACTAAGGAGATGCCTTCAAAAAAGGTTCTTTATGAAGAAAAGTGTTTGATCAACCTCTATTTAGACTTCTAAAAGGACTACCAGGTCTTACCAATGCCTTATGTGACTTTAGGATGTTGGAAAATTTCTTTGACTTCTGCATACTGGCTCTAGTGTGGCTAGAAAAAACAAAGTCAGAAGAAAGTGTAATAAGTGGGGATTTGGACTAGTTTATAGGAACATACTTAACCTCTCTGTGCAATTCTCTGTCTGTGTAATGGGGATAATGTATTTAACTACAGCACGAGAAGCCTGTGGATTAATCGGTTAATGAATTTATAGTACCCTGAGCATGAAAAGTGCGCTCTAAATGTTTTCCCATAGAAATTTCTCCACTACCTAAAGAGAGAGGAAGAAAAAATTCAATTCATTGCTTTAAAAAAAATGAGAATTCCATCAAGAACACAGATAATTAAAGTCATATTAATAGATTTTTAGGTCTTCATTTTTCCCTCGAGGCCAGGTGTCCCTGATTTTGTCTTCTTTTTTTTTTCCTTTTCCCCTTCAAGCAGTGTCCCTGACTCAGTTGTCAAAGACCGAGAAGGAAAAGTGCCCATCTAGCTTTGAACTTGATACCTGCAGTGGAGTTACAAGGTTAAATAAATGGGGTGTGGGTGTTTTTTTTTTTTTAAGCTGAGCATAACACTTCCAAAACCCTTTCCCCATCCCCCACCTTTCCCTCCCCCTAATGTATTTTTAGGCTGTATGCACTCCTGCCTATATCTCTTCCTTAGTCCCAGCTGAAGATTTCAAGGGAGATGAGAGCTCTATTTTGTTTCTCCCTCGTATTGCAGATAGGGGGAGGAGGTGGTTATTAGAGAGAAGCGCTCTCGCTCACTCGCTCTCTCTGTTTCTCCCTCTCTGGCTGATAGCACTTATCTCTCGCTCTCTCTCCTTCTCCTAGGTGATCCATTTCTAGGCAACGTGCTGGCTGGTGCTGGAGCTGCCAGCTCTCTCTGCATCCCACCAGCAAAGCAAGCTCCAAAAGCAACCTGCAGACCATCATCTGCTTTCCTCTGCCTTGCTCCGGGCACTCCTCCTCTCGCTCCTGCCCTGTCCAACCACTACCTTGCGCGACAGAGACAGCACGCTGGGCTTGATTTGCAGATTTCTTTTTGGTTTTTTTTTTCCTTCCTCCAGTTGTGGGAAGCAATTTTTTTTTTTTTTTTTAAGCGAAGGGTGGGGGGAAATCTCTGCATTACTACCTGCAATACCTTGAAGTTCACTTTGTTTTTTGGCCTCCGGGGGGGCTTTTCCTGCAGGAATCTGGTCGCTGGAAGCGGGATCGCCTGCTCTCCCGGTCGCCCGCTCCTCCTCCCTCGCTGAAGGCGAGCTATTCGCTGCGGGCTCCTGGGGCTTCTCTGGCCAAGAGGGTTTGTGTGCGTGTGTGTGCGTGTCTGCGCGGGTGTGTGTGTGCGAGCGTGTGCGTGGTGTGGGTTGGAAGTTGCTGTGCAGCAGCCGGGACCGAGCGGATCCCTGGACCCGGCGGAAGGATGGGGATTGTCTGACCAGCAGAGGCGTCTGCTGCCCGCGGCGGCGCCCGGGCTGGATGGATTTGCTGCCGGCGCTCCCAGCAACTCTGGTGCTGCCCAGGAGCCCCCCGAAGTGAGGCGGGGTGTCGCCGAGGGGAGAGGCGCTCGGAGCCCCGGGCTCGCCCCCTGCCCAGCCGCGGCTCTGCGCCAGCCGCCGGGATTTACACCCTCCGCCGGCGGCACCTCAAACTCTTGGGTTTCTTGAGCCGCGCTCCCCTCCGCGGTGGCACCGTTGGGCGAAGAGATCTGGTGTTACAAAGCCTGGACCTCCGGAGGAGATGGAAGTTTTCTCCCTCATCCTGGTCGTGTCCGTCTGTTGGACTCGAACCTGGAAAGCGGCGATTGCAGATTCAATCATTCATATCGGTAAGGGGGTGCTGCGTCTGCCGGTGCCGCTGGACACTTTTCCAGCTCTCCTTTGCAACCTTCCCTCTCTTGGCAGGCTTCCTCCCCCCGCAGCCCCCGCTCTCTTTTAGCCCTTGCTCGCTTGTCTTTTTTTTTTTTTTTTCCCTGTTTGTTGTTGTTGTTTGTTTGTTCCCCTCTTTTAATTGCTTTCCACCAGGATCCTAGGCGTCCTCTTTTCCCCCCACCGCTCTGCGTGAAGGTTCCTTGGCGGCGGGGTATGTGCGTGCTTTAGACCTTGAGGTTTTGCACGGCTGATGATCTGGGGGGTACACACAGGGTTCGGGCACTTCCTCGGTCCCTCCCCGCAGCCCCCCAGCTCCAGCTTGCCTTCCTCCTGCCCCGGCTCGCCTTCGGGCAAGGGGGGGAAACCCCACACCTCCCCTTTATTTCCCACACCACCGTGACAGCCACGCAAAGCCTCCCCCCCCCCCCTTCCTTCTTTCCTTCCTTCACACCCCCCCGCCCCATCCCGCCTTCCTCTCCCGCGGCGGAACAGGTGGTTTGGCAACGTGAGCGCTTCCCCTCCCGCGGGCGGGCGGGGGGCTCCGGCTGCCCCACGCTCCCCTGCCCGGGCCGCCGCCCCGCCGGCCGCCTCCCGGGGCCGCGGCGACCGGGAAGGGCAGCGGCCTCCCCCGCCGGCGGCTGGTGCTGGGGGGGCGGCTGGCAGCGGCGGCGGGCCCCCTCCCCTCCCCTCCCGGCCGCGGCGGGCGGCGGGGCAGCTCGGGTGATGCCCAGGCACGGCGCTGCCCGCGCTCCCAGCCGGGGAGAGGGCGCCGGGCTTCCCCCGTCCCCGCTCGCTCTCCCCGTTACCCGGCCCGGCAGCCCTCCCTCTCGGCGGGCGCGTCCCCGGGCAGCGCCGAGCCCCGCTGCCGAGCGGCGTTTTGGTCCCGCGACTGGCGAGAGCGGGTCGCCCCCCTGCGCCGGCCGGGGATGTGCGGGGAGGGACGGGAAGGGAGGGCGCTTCTCCCGCGGCCGCTCGCCCATCTGCAGGCACCGCACGCAGGCGGAGCGGGAGCCTGGAAACGCGGGGGAGGGCGGGCGGGCGGCGCCGCGCTGCCCCGGGGAAGGGGCATTTGGGGGCAGGGTCCCGCCGGGGTTTTTTTAGGGAGGTCCCTGGAGCGGTAGCGGTGCCGGCCCCGGCCGTGGGGCAGCCGCCGCTCTCCCCGGGGCTGGCTTTATAAATATGTCTGCCGGTGCCTTGTCGTGGGGATCCGTAGCGGGTTTCTGTGAAAGGGGAAGCGCCTTTGGAAAGCCCGGCCGTCAAGAGCTTTCCTACAGGACAGCGGTATTTGGGCGGCGATGCGCCAGCCCCTCGTGCAGCCCCCCCGGCCCGGAGCCCACGGGCGACCGCTTCCCTTAGGGACCGCAACTTCGTAGGGTTCAGTCCTTATAGCTGCGTGCGACTGGAGCATCAAATATTGCACAGGGGAGGCAGCGCTTTATGCCCTCCTTTTAAAGGGAGAATGACTTTTTTTTTCCTAATTCTTCCCAGTTGTAGACTGTTAAAGCGACGCTAGGAGACGGTTACGTCTTAAGATTTCTTTCTTAGCAGCTTGTAACAAGGCGATCAAATCTTAGGATTTTTGGGGAAATTTTGACTGTGTAGCAGATGAGGAGTTTGCGATCCCGTCTCCCGTCCTCCTGGCTAATGGAGCGTTGCTGGGCGAGCTGTGTGCCTTTGCACTAGCGTCAAGGGAGACGACAGCTTTTCTCTCTTCGTGTTAATGACAGTTTTGTTTGTTTCACTTTTTGGATATGATGAATACTGTACACTTTACCACGGATGGTTTTTCTAATGCCGTTAGTGACTAGGTGCGTCAACATAGTAAACCTTCAATGAAAGAAAAAAAAAAAACTAGTTGCTTCTCACAGGATAAATTTGTCTTGAGAGAGAATTAGTACAGTTGGCAACCTCTTTTTATAGACTGGTTTACGTAGCCATGAAAATGGCAAACTGCTAATTGTTACGCAGAGCTTTAAATCTATTAGAATGAATACACTGAAAATAAATTACCTGAAATTAGGACTAATTTAACACTAAATGGGTAAACAGCTAAATATTCTGACTTGTACAACTCGCAGATGACAATTTGGCCCCTAGTAACACCACTGTATTTCATGACCTGGGTGTTCTGACCCCCTTGTGGTTTGTTTTTTTTTTTCCACTTGTACTGAGTAAACTTATGTATTAAATATTTAGACATCAATAATAATTATTTATTTGAGTTGTGAAAAACAATAGAAGGGCACTCTATGAACAAATTAACTACAGAAGGATTCATAAAGCCAAAAAAAGAAAACAAAATGCTCAGTTCAGGGGAAAAGAAATGCTACTAGAAGTAGTACTGATGCTTAGGCAACAAACAAAATAAATGCATTGTATTTTTCTCATTCAGCAGTTAAGATATTCAAGTGGCAAATATTTTCCCATGTTTGGGAGGGGCAGATGGTCATAAGAAATAACACATTACCTGTGCGTACCCTTTTTCTGGTAGCACTTACTTTTGCAGTATAATGCGCTGTCTTGCTTGCCTACGTGTTATTTGATGTGTTTCCTGTAAAGGGATGTTTTCTGTATCGAGTTACGTTATCAGCCATCTCTTAGACAATGACAGAAAATGTTACAATTTAGTGAGTAGAGATGAGCGACTTGGTGATGGCAGTGGGAGGGGCACGGTGACTGGTATTTCTCTGTGATACGCTTTTTCCCATTTCTGTCTTCTGAATGATTATAGCTGCTGCTTTTGGTCATTAGAGCAGGTCTGCATGTATTTATATGCGCACATTTAAAAATAAACGTTTTGCAATATCATATTTTACACGTTGGTAGGGCTGCTTATAGTCTGTTCGTTTCTGCTGCCCTGCTATTATAAATAGGAACCGGCAGTTCAGAAAGACTACATTAAGCACTCTTGTGAAAATGCTGAAATGAATCGACTCCACTGTAATTTTCCTTACCCCAATATAAAAAAGAAAGGGGCAGGGTTACCATGTCAAAACCGTGCAATTCTGTATTATGCTGCTTCTCTCAGCCTATGCATTGATTGAGTAATTTCATCAGCCCCGCATTACTTGATTGCTTAGAAGTTTCCTAATGATCTGTATGCTGTAGGAAGAATCTGAAAGTCGTGAGTGGAATGGCAATGATTTTGTGTTTTATGAGGCTATTCAAAAAGTCGCTCTGATTTATGTAGCTCGAAAGCTCCAAAGTCTTTGAGATTAGCCACGCTGCCTGATATTTTCTTCATACATCAGTCGTCCCACACTCCTCACTCCCTAAACAGGAGTTTAGAACAGTGCTTTAATTAAGCAGGGATTAGGTGGCATTCCTCGTCAACTGCACGATTTGTGTATGCTTTGCATCTTCTACAGTTGGTCTCATGCTTTTATATTTTGTGCTTTGTGCTCATTTTTGTCCCTTGACATGCACTAGTAATACATCTGTGCGTGCGTATGGATTTCCTATTGTGCATATAGAAACATATATGCAAATGCGTGCGTATTAGGTGCAGAAAAATCGCCTAGGGCAACGGTCACATAGTATGATACAGAAGTTTTTGCTGAAAAAAGTACACTGAAGTATTTTTAAAGGCTAATTGATCACAGCAGTGTGCAGCAATAGGTCAGGGCCCCCTGATTACTGCAAGTTGGTGGTTTTTGTTTATCACTGGTGTCAGTTATATGCAGTCAGTTGTGTACTGCCCTTGGCTTTTTCATTTTCAATGGCAAGTTCAGAAATATACATAATATATAGTTATATATATATATGCTTTCAAATATATTTTTATATATGCTTTAAATATATATATTTTTATATATATACACTATTATTTTTTCTAAGAGAGAAAGTTAGATCTGCTCCTCTCTTAATCCTCTCAGCTTTTAGGCTTTGCAGGCCAGGACTGTTGCTTTCCTTGTGTGGGACAAGTTCCCAGTGTTCCTGGGTCTCGGGTCTTGATAAATACTTTTAAGCTCTTCTGTATCGTGGATAACAATACCAGGGCAATTCCCACATGGGATCTGTTGCTTATTTCTTCTGTTGATATGGTAGTGCCCTTAAAACGTAAAATCTTTTTGTAAGGGAAAGCGAGTCATCTAGCTTGGTGGTGTGCACCATGTTTCGTCTTGTAAGCTGTTGTACTACAATGCAGCTTGGCTCGCATTGTGTTGTGCGTTGGTAATACGAATCTAATTTGCCATGCTATTGGTAAAGCCTCATTAGAAGGTATGTAGTGTATGCCACTAACCTTTCATTATAGTATTCTCACATACATTTTGTAAAGCACAGGGCAAGAAAGCAAAACAGATTTATTAAAAACAAATAAATCTGTGCCTGTCATGTGTACAGATGAGTGTTCAGGTCTCTGTTTTCTCTGCTCTAGAATGTGCCAAGGGTACTCGCTTTTTTTAAACATACACATGGATAAAGCCCTGGAATACAGCGTGCCGTGGCTTAGCAGCCAGTAGGTTTTATTAGTAACTGTGTTCTACTTAAACGCACAGCATGTATGACATAATCTGTGTTTCTGTGTGTATTGTTTCTTAAACTCTCTCCCAGGTGCTTAGATTTGTGATAGTAATTCAGTCCCTGTAATGTGCTTTAGTGCTAGTTACTCTGCAGCTAAAGAGGGGTAATTTTCCATGCCATAGGTTATGGCTTGCTATCCTCCAAAGGCATGCTTGCCGTTAGGTGTCACTGCTTTCTGGAGTGTTTCTTACTGATCGCCAGGGCCTGATCCAGAGTCTGTCATAATGTTAGGTGAGTTGCTTAGCTGACTTCAGAAGATCTTAAACTGAGCCCATGGATTGCTGAATACAGCAGGCGGCTCCTTTCCATGTTCTTAAATAATTCTTAGCGTTATTTCAAGTTCTTTGTCCTTGATAAAGGCAGAGAAAAAAGCGCCAG
Source organism: Phalacrocorax aristotelis (assembly GCF_949628215.1). NCBI lineage: Eukaryota > Metazoa > Chordata > Aves > Suliformes > Phalacrocoracidae > Phalacrocorax > Phalacrocorax aristotelis. The sequence goes on along the minus strand of NC_134279.1, from coordinate 32,292,738 downwards.
CCATCCATTTTCAAGTGGTGTCCTAACAAATGCCTGACGTGGCAATCACTGCTGCTGCTGTATGCTTTCAGATGACTACTTATGGATGCACAGTCTCTTTATTCTCACAATGCCATCTTTGAAAAAACACACTGGAGAAAAATCTTTTAAGACTGTGACTACATAAACCTACCAACTAAGGTTCATTTAACTTAATGAACAAAGGCATTAAGTATGGTTCTCTTCCACTCCCTGGCCCTGTAAAGCAAGTGGTATTGGCAGGAGATGACTTTTGTAAGCCATTAGGTTACTCCCTAGATACAGACTTGGACTGACATCATTTTCTTCCATTTGATATATAGCTATCTATAATCTGCCATGACAGTCTATTTTTTGCTGAAATTTATTGAAGGCTTTTGCCTTTTGATGTTTATATTTTTACTCTGTCAGTGCTACTCCAGTGCTTGATTTTTTTTTTTTCAGCATGCTAACAATGGTTTTAAAATAGTTTATATGAAAGAGTAGTTCTATTTGGCTATCAGTTTCTAGTTAAATTTCCTAATTACCTGAGTTACGTATGATTGCATGGTAAAACTCGCTTCATCTGCGTGCTTTCCAAACGTAGTTTGCGTTTTATATCTTCAGTGTTTAAAAAACTTCTTAGACATAGACGATTACTGTTGCTGTTTGGACTTAAGAGTGACCAATAAGAAAAGGAAACAGTATTCAAAAAATGATCTATATTTTGAGCAAATATGAGAAAATAAACTCTGCAAACACGTTATATAAGTATATATTATGATACATGATAGCTTAGTATGTGCAAAATGTTGACTTCAGGTGATACACTGGTAATGAGGCATACCTTTCTGCATCTGCAAACTCAGATGTCACTTTTTGGGCTTTTTTTTTTTATTAGATTTGAATTCCAGAAGGAATAAGTTTTTATCTAAGCTGGTGAAATTGGGAGAAGACTTTGATTTCAGAGGCAGGTGTAGCATGTCTGTCAAAACCTGGGCAGCTCCACACCTGTGCATCCTGTAGGCCTTACAGTCCAGTTCATGGCGGCGGTCATGCTGACAGCCATCTCTGAGAGCCCCAGATATACTCACTCGTTAGTGCTATCTAGAAATGTCAAGAGGCTAGTACAAAAGTCACAGCCCAACAGTAAAGCATAACACACAACTTGCCAGTGAATTGTAGTGGCTGGGAATTGCGTGTGAAAGCTCAGGTTTCTCTGGGGCATTTTGTACCCTAGGCTGGCTGGCTGTCTAGCAGCCAGCTTCCTACTGGGCCTCTTGGATACAGATGCGATTCCTTTCCTTCTGTGATGTTACTTTATCTTCATGCACGAGCGAGCAGGGGTTGACCTGTTGCTTGCAAAATGAGCTACATTGGCCCTTTTCAGAGTAACAACAATCATGTCTTCATTGCTCATCTAGGCTAGTATACTGTATTGACGAAGGTCCAACACTGAGATGGTGCAGTGTGATACTTGGCATGGAATATGTGATAAATGCGTGTTAAGTAAGCGTGGTGCTGTGCTAGTTAAACTATCTTCAACACCAGGTAAGGAAGGCCTGGGCAAAGCCTTCTGGGCACAGATTTTAGCTGGCTCGTGCATTTGAAGCAGCACAGGGAGAAGAGGAAGTGCTATTGTCTCCCGCTATGAAGTGAAGTAGAATTTAATTGTCTAGTCTTGGTGTAGAAGTAGTAATTTAAACATAGAGACTAAAATGGAAGTATCTAGTGGAAGAACGGGTGAGGAAAAGGTGTCTGTCTTGCCATACCTTTCTCTATTTCAGTCTCTTCCCATGAGCACCTGCAGGGCAGTTTCCTCTGCTATTCTTCGTCGTAGGAGTCAGGCTTTGTTTTCTGGTTATTGTTGGCCGAACGGTTATGTGAGAGATGATGGAGTAAGGTAAAGATTCTCTTGTGTCTGCAACCACTATAATTAATAATGGTTTATGTGACTTGGAGAGTTATAACTGATCTGTGTAACAGGGAGGACACAGGCTGAAATTGAAGGTTAGTAGATGAAATGTACTGGTGTTTCAATGACAGTTATGAAACTTGGCAAGGGAACGGGCTTGAAATTGTGCAGTGCTGTAATTTTGTAAGGTTCAAAATTTATATCCTAGTTTCAGTGATAATATACTTAATTCAGAGAAGGAGGTATTTTGTATTCTGTATTGTACCACAGAGTGCAGTTCTGCTGGAGAGGCTTGTTCCTGCTTTGCTCTGGGGTAACCGCATCAGCTGAAGGAAAGGATATTCTGTGAGCGCAAAATGTTGCATTAAAAAAAGCCCTCCAAAACCACCACATAAAAAGTGATGCTTAATGAGAAATAATAATACAGTAAGTACAGTATTCCTCTGTAGCATTAAAGCTGTAGTAGAAGAGGTGGTATGGAGACAAATACTGTAGTTTGGGTCAAATTTAAGCTGGTGGATTTTTAAGTGCAGGATTCGATTTAAAGGAGGTTTTCCTTGCACACATTAACTCTGGAATGAGGGGGAAGTAGGGTGGAAAAAAAGATGAAAAGGAAAAAGTTTCCTGAAAGTTTTGCTGGATTTATCTGACAAGCTATGCTGAAGAAGAAATTGAAATGAAAATGAGTAAAAATGCAAAGAGTGGGGAAAAAGAAGATATCAAAGGCTAGAGCCACTAGTTCTCTCTGCTTCTGTTTCTTCAGGAGCTGTATGATGTTCCTGAAAGTGCTATGCTTAATGGAAAAGTTCTGAACCAAGAAGGGGAAAATGTGAAGATACAGAATTTAAATGAAGAATCGTCTGTGTATTTTAACCTATTAGATAGTACTCTGTGCTGAAATGCTAATTATTCCTAATTGTTATATTTGCTTTACTCATGAATAAAATATCACATATCTAATAAAATATGCAGTGAAAATCACTGTAAAATTCCTCTTGGAGTCTTTCATGCAGATTTAAAGGATTTAATCTCTTATTTCTTCATTGCTTTTTAAATCATTAACTTTCTGTAATCAGTTGGATTGCTAAGGCCAATATCCAGTGAACCTAACAATAATTGCTTGTTTTGCAGAACAATTTTTTGTTAGTCCAACCATATCTTTCTCAGAGGCTTAAATCGAGTTGGTGATTTCATTATAATAATTCACTTGTGATAAATCAAAATCAAATAGCACCTCTTCACTGTTGTGGAAAGTCGCTCTGGATGAGAGCTCCAGAGAGAGCAGAGGATGGCGTAGCCGCAGACCTGAATGTCAGTCCTGGATTTGCTATGCTTCATTTTAATGTATACAGATACAATAATGACTACTTTTTCAAATCCGTTTTAAATAGAGAAATTAAGATGTGTGCAGGGCAGGCTTCCCTGCCTTGGAACTCAAAACCTGTGTTTGGGACCCAGACCTGATGACAAGACAGTAACTTGATTTGTCTTTAAAGCATGCAGGAGCTCAGGTCTGACTGGCTGCCAGCTGAGTTTATGCTCCTGAGCCATTTTGATGTTTGGAAGATGTCAGTTGTCTTTTTCAGGAGACAAGAGACTCTTGCAGAGTTACCCCACTGATTGCAACCAGTATTAAAAGTTGTCTGGCAGTATACCATGGGCTGAAATCACACAGTGGGGACTTATCTGGGCCAAACACTGTTAAGCAAGGATGTTTGTTGTAGACCTCTTTGCCTTTTTGCAGTCTTTGTAGCATTCAGTTTCAAATATTTGAGAATGTTTTTAAATCATTTCATGTATTGGAGAGTTGTTAAAGGGAAAAAGACAGTAGAAAAGGTCTGGTTCTCTTTCAGTGAAGCCAGTGTGGAGTACTGGCAGCATACAGCCAGTGTACAGCACGGGATGTGTGTTAAGTGGCAAGTGAAAGACGATTGCTACTATTGGTCATATTACAATACACTTACTTCTCTCTTTCACTGTTTTTATTAATTTCTTTCTCTCTCGTATTCCAAGTTCATGGCAAGCAATTGTGATGGTTGCTGTGTTCTATACTCTTAAATATATGTTTTTTTTTTTTTCCCTGTCCAGGCAGAACAAATATTAACATACCATAACACAAATATCTGCTATTTGGACAGATAAAGCTGCTTTTTGTTTCCCTTGTACTCCTGTTATTCACCCTCTTTTGAGACAAAAATACCCCCCAAAGTTGATTCTCCTGCTTAAGCTCTCTTTCTTCAGCTCTCCCCCTTGTGAATGTATAGACCCAAGCAGTATTGCAGTGTATCCACAATATACACTTGCTATAAATACCTCTTAAAATGTACTACTTAAATTTCTAGCTCCACGATAAAGGTTAATAACTAGCAATGGGGTATGTATTTATGTATGCATATACAACGTATAAACACACACTTTTCCAGTAATCAGACAGATTATTATTTCTGATAATGGTTGACTGGATTTTTCTTTATCTTGGGATGACATTAGTTTCTACCTTAAGTAACAACACAGAGATCTGGGAGGCTTTTTGCTTGCTGAAAGTCATAACGCGAATACAAATTGTGAAATGGCACCCCACTGTGCTAGAAGTTCTACAAATACGAAACAAAAAGTTGGCTGTCAGAAGATTTCAAGATGAAGTAAAAGGGGGGGGGGGGGCTTGGATCTCTCTGTGACTCAGACAGTTTGTACACCAGGAGACAAAGTTGCAAATCTTTTGGCATCTCTTGAGAGACAGATTCATTCATTCATGTTCGTGAGTGATGACTCTGGGTACGAAGGAATGAAAGCACATAGATATGTCTAGAGGGATGTACTGACAGGGCAGATGTAGTGTGGCTGATATTAGTACTTACCTGGTTTGGGGCACATGATAACAAAAGTTACAGTGCTGTGAGGTAAGACAGTTGTTGGGAAATAAAGGCTAGCAATTTGCGTGTGATCATTACCCACAGTGCTTTATTGCCAATAACATTGGTTAAACTGGCAAAATAAAACCAGTCATTATCTCATCAGCTGCTAACATATTACTCTCTGGCTTTACCTAGTACAGGAACAGTTGTGCGCATGCACGCTCCCTCTCTGTCTCTTTTGTTTGGACAAATACTTCATGGTACAGTTTTGGAAGATGTCTAGGTAGAAAGGAATGATCTCTTCTTGGGAAGGTGGAACAATATATGTTGCAAAATACCCTAGTTTGCTTAAAAGAGGTATTTAAATGTAAGCAGTGATTCTAAAAGCATCTGCAGCCTTGTTAGCTAGTCTTGCAGAATTTCTAGAATGTTATTGAAATATTGAAACAGTCTAGAGAAATGATTTTCCAACTCCTTGGAGTAGCTCACCCATTATGGAATTGGATTGCATCCTGGAGAGATGTGAAAAACACCCACCTTCTTGAAAAAGTGATCTCATTTTTGCCAGTGCTGCAAAGAGTACAGGGACTACTTCAAATAAAATGGCTGAGGGGAGCGGGCAGGAGAAAAGCGTGTCCTGTATATAATGTATATGTTAGGGTATGATCAGCTGCGCTTTGTGTCCCCATCACAGAGGGTGATGGCTTGGGAACATCACCGATGCTGTGTCTAGCTGCAGGGAGAGGAGGAGTTTGCAGGTAAAGGGCAGCACGAGTTGGCAGGAAACAAAGCCTTACCAGGGGGTTTCTCTGCAGCAGAGAGGCTCTGGGAGCAGGAGTACTGTGGGGAAGGTTCTGGTGGTACCTTCTACATGGGAGTTCTGGAAGGGAGTAGAGGCTTGTGGTTAACAGTGGTGGGAGTTGGCTGGGTGGTGAAGGGGTACAGGAAACATTTGGAGGGGGCTAACCTGAGTGATGGGCCCGGCTGGATTTGTAAGGGTACAGGATACTTCTAGGGAATAGCAGATAATGTTACACTTATGTGGGCTGGAGATTGGGCTTTAAACATTTGGGACAGGCCATATAGAGGAGGTATATGTGTATGCATATGAGAAAAGTTGGGAAATCTGGAGGAGTAAGGCACTGGAATGACCCAAATATTACTGAAAAGAATAAAAATATAACACAAACGATGCTTTGAGAACAATATATCTAGAAGATAATATTAAGTTTTAAAGAAACTAAGTTATAGATTAGAAAATGGGATTGTTTCTCCCAGTACAGCTTCTACAGTTTTACTGTAAAGCATTTGATTTGTGTGGTAGATATTAATTTTTTTTTTCTTTAGCTGATAATTGTACCCAGTTACTTTGCAGAAAAGTGAGGTCCATTTTCTTTGTATTGCTAGTACCGTTGTACACAGATACAAACAATGAGTACTGAAGTGTCATCTTCCAGGATAACTCTGAGCGTATTGTACCTCCCTCTGCCTTAGCATTATCCCTTTGATTAAATCATCTTCCTTTGCTTCCTCTGTGCAGCAGTTTAGTGCCAGTCTGTGTGGCCTCCATGTAAGCTCAGCTTCTGTGGCTGGCGAGTGGGAGGAATTGATGCACAAAGCCACAGCTTCTGCTCCATTGACTTCTGACCTAATTTAGGAAGGAAGGAAAGGGAAAATAATGCAGCGCGCTTCTGGATTCAAAGCCTGCGGTGTCTTCTGTGGAATGACAGCGAGAGCTCTAGCTTTCTCATCCTCTTGAATAGCTGCATAGCTTGCATTGAAAGTTAGACCTCTCTTCAGTGAAGCTCCAGAGTGGTGAGTGGATCTGCTTTCGTGCTTATCTTGCAGCATATGTCCTCATTGAGGCTAAAGTCCGGTTTTCTGTCAACATCAGCCTTGTCTAACCCCCATTCAAAGCAGCAAAGAGAGCCAGGGGCTTGTATTTCCTCTAAATGAGACACAATAAAAGTTGGGGATAATAGGTTTTAAAATATTTTTCTGTTTGAGATCAATGATCTCTAATAACATAGCTGAATGATGTATGGGAGGAGGACGTAAATACTTCCTTAGGGGAAGGTAGATAATGATAACATTTGGAAAATGCTATTGCTAAAAGTCATCTTCTGTAGGATTTAGGAGTTAAAAAAAAAAAAAAAAAGAAAAAAAAGCTGTTCATTAAAGTACCATGGGTGCTTTTTAGCATTTTTTTTTTAAAGGGATGCATTTTTTCCCCATTTTTTGTAAGCCTGCCAAATGTCCCCGAGGCTAGAATTAATTGGCTCTTTGTGTTGTGTCAAGTAAGGAGTACAACTGTTTTCAGAAAATACTAGGTTTACAGAATCCCATCCAGAACATGAAAGAGAGAGAGGCTAACTTTATATAAACAAGGTCCTTGCATCATTCTGTAGCACTAGCTCAGTGTAACAAATAGAATATTGAAATTGTCGGTGCTTTGGAAGCTGTTGAAGTCGCTCATTCTGCCTGATCCTCCCTGTAGAAGCAGCGTGTGCCATTTTCTTTCCCTCTCACCTCCAGGCACCTGCAATGAATAATCAAATGTCTGCTACTTAGGAATAACCAGTGTTTGGTTTTTGAGGCAGGTTCAGGAGTAAGTGCCAGGGAGAGGTCTTTTGTTGCTAGCATTGCTTTAGCAATACAGCAGAGGTTACCGGTTGTGGTTTGTTTCACAAATTCCCCCTGACCATGTTGGCTTCTAGGGTATTTCATAATATTTAATACTGCTTTTCCAAGGATGCTTCTCATGATGGTAAGAAGTCAGTGCATGGCAGCAGATGTAGATGTAAGCTTTGAAACGGCTTTTTTATGGAGGGGCTTGAGGAATATGTCTTGGAGCCATTGCATTAAAATTCTGAAGTGTTAAGTGTAATAATACTCTGACAAAGTGCTACTACCATCTGCTAGTAAGGATTAGTACTATTTAGAAACCTCCAGAATTCCCAGAAAGAGCAGAGGAGTCATGGCATGAAGAAAAGTCTAACTTGAAATTAGTATTTTAGTTCAAGGAGTCACAAACCCTTTGTGGGGACCACTGCCTACTAGAGATTTTGTGTCACACTCTCAGCTCCCATAAAGGAGTAAATATTTGTGGTGTATGACCAGAGTGATGCTTATTTCTTATGATTTCCAGCTTGGCCCCCAGTTCTGCAGCAGAATCCTTTCCATTTACAACCACTTGTTCACATCACAGTAACAATTCAGTGGTAACTACAAATAGTTTGTATAGCAAAATAACAAGTGCTCACCATGGGTATGTAGAAAGCTTCATTCCTTATCATTTAGCTCTCATGGACTGAGAAACAGTTCTTTGCTTAGTGTTTCTATGGGGTTTTGAACACCACCTAAACACTAAGCCCTTTCTGTGTGTGAAAGCTGGTCTACACTTAGAGGATCATCTGCTGCTGGAAAAGTTCTCAGTAGCAGGACATCTCCATCCACAGACTTCTCTCAGCTGAACATGCAAAAATAATTCAATGTCTAATAAAAAAGAGGGTCAGACCAGTTTCCAACCTATTCCAAAAGCCAGTGTAACTTACTGGTAGCAGTTAGGAAATACTTTCTGCAACAACATTAAGGCTGCTGCACTCATATTAATGAACAACTAAAACTTGCCCAATATTTAAAGAAAGGAGCAAGAAGAAAAATCTAGTAATGGCAGACTACATGTAGCTGTTGATCACCTAGTTTAGGAAGGATTTTGGAGATCCATATTAAAAAATGCAATTTATAAAAGTTCCAGTTGAGAAGAAAAGGAAAAATGTGGACAACCAGAAGCATTTTTGGTGTCTTTCTCTTCCCTCCTCTAAAAAGGATTCACTGAGTTTTATTTATGCACAGCCTTGCATGGACTATAACTAATGCTTTTAACTAGCTCTGCAGAGTAGATGATCATATCTCCCATATACCTTTAGCAATAATAGCTTTTGTCAGTATTTCTTCTTGGGGTAGAGGTAGCGTGTGTGTGTATGTATGTCTGTTGGTGCAATGGCTATGTAGCTAAGACATACTAAGACCAACTCTCCTGGATGATATGTCGGTTCTATCTTTTATTATAGGTTTTTATTATTTTTCCATGCTGGAGGTACAACTGTAACTGATTGCATGTTTGAAGAGTCAGATCTCTTTCACTTATTACTTTAGGTGTAAAGAACATCATCTCTTCCAAACTGCCCCTCAGGAACTCATACAGCTTTCCTTGTTTTTCACGTGGAAGGACTGATCACCCATAAAGTTACTTGCCTAACGTGAGTCACTGTAGTTCCAAGGTAAATGAAGGATTTCTTGGCTCTCTGTTGCTCAATCCAAGCAACTATATTGTACTGTCACTGAGAGGTATTTGGTTTTATCCTATGTGAGAGGGAGTACAGAGAGCCACCTTCTTCTGGGTTAGCAAATGTTTCTCTGAGGCATGGGGAACAGAAGCTGTTTGTACTGTGAGAATAAGGTCTTATCTTAAGGGTGTTCTTGTCATGCTCTTGCTTTTTGCTCAGACAGGTTTTTGTTTCCTTTCATATCTGGTGTATATGAAGAAGTAGGAACAGATGGATTTTCCACACACTTACAGTGGATAATAGAATGAAATAGAATTGGCCAGCCCACAGTCGTCAGTCAGTAAACCTTCCCCTTCGAGGGATATCAGTTTATCATGACTGGGTGCTGAGTAATCTCTACCAGGTCTACCACATGGCAACCCTGTGTGAGAACAAAGATGTATTCCCACATCAGTTTCCCTGCTCATCTCCTCATACTTAGATGTTTACCTTCTCTGTTAAAATCTGCTTTGGTGCTGAAAGGTTCAAAGTATATAGGAGCAGGAACTTTATCACGAAGCAGCTTGTGATAGGGCTGGGGAGGGCAATTTCCACCTCATGAATCCCTTATTTTTTGGAAGGGGTCTGAGCTATTTCTAGCAGATACCTTTTCGCTGATCCCGCTCATTCCCAGCACCTTGACAAAGAATGGGATGGATTTCACTAGGAGCAAGGGGAGGAAGCGCTTGTCTAGTAGCACCAAAGAGTAAGGGACAGGGGGAAGGAAGGAGGTGGTTTGGTTGCAGGTCACTATGGAGTTCTTGTCTCCAGTATAAAAGTGATGAAATGCCGTACAGTGCATATGTTCATTATCTGTTTCTTCCTTTAGACTCATGTTTAGAAACATTTTTTAAACTGTGCAGAAAGGTGCTTTGTAAGATTTAAAAACAATTTTTTTTTTAAAGTGCTCATAAACATAGTCTTTATTGTGAATCCTTCTCAGTACCTACCTCTATTTATAGGTAAACAAGTGTCTTTTAAAAAGCATGATTGCCAAAAGGTAGAGCAGACTGGCTCTACCTTTGTGAGTAATGTCAGGGGACGACATAAGATAAAACTGAGAGTGACTTAGCCCAGGAATATCCTGGTGTAATTTGCTGAGGAGCCACTCATAGTAGCTGAGCCAGCTTGTAGCTCTGCATCAGGCTGCTTGTAATATGGGGCCAGTGTAATGTTGCCCTCCTCTCATCTTCTCACCAAATAAACTAGGACATTATCCTGGCCACCCGACCCTCCTGCTTTACATGTATGCTACTTCCTACCTTTCTCATTCCCAGCAAGCTGCTTTTATCTCATGTCATCCCAAGTTTGCCTTATCCTCCTACCACAGAAGCCACTTCCAGGGGAGAGTTAAGTCTTTACCTGAATGCCAGCAGTTTGTTGGGCTCATGAACTGACAAGGGGTGAACCCAAGCAAGCGGAGAGTTTTCTGCCACTTGGCTGTTACTTATTGCGGGCAGTTGTCTGTCTTTCTCACTGTTTCTTGGGCCAGTCCCTCCAGGCTGAATTAGATACCTACAAATTACATTTATCATCGCAGTACCTATGATGCAAGCAATAACCTTGGCTTTTTGGAGATCCAGACCTTTATGATAATGTGACTGTATGTTTGTTGATTGGTGTGTAAGTATTTATGTTGGCATCCGGCATAATGGTAGGAAGGAAATAGGGAAGTTTCTGGAGCAACAGCTTTTCAGGCAACAGCTGTCACTGAAATTCATGGCTAAATGGCAAGTGTTCCTTGTGTTCCCCTGGTGCTATTCATCTAGTAGCATTGCTTAGTATCCATGTTGTGGTAATAACGCCTAAGATCATGGCCCTGTCTTACATACTGTCTCTATACTTAGTAAAAAGCAGTCTGCAGTGAAGTTTCTGTAACCTTGCTGTCTTGCTGTTTCTTGTCAGCTTCATTTACATGGTCTCGTGCCCCAGGACAATGCTTTTGTATCCATGTTACCAGAAAGGCAAGGGAAATCTTCAATAATAATTTTAACCTGAAACTATGTGGGAAATGTTTCTGCTTCTATTACCTCTTATTTTTCCCCATCTGTGTCGACAGATTCTATTTATTAGCACAACATAATTTTTGGAGCCAAAGTACTTATTAAAATCCTCTTTTAATTGCTTATTTATTGGTCTGTTCCTCATAAAATAGGATTTTTAGGTTCTTGCTAGTGTCATTTGCACAGTATATTACAGTGCCTTTAAATGGCATTGGTTTGGGTCCTAGGGATAACTCACCTGTGCGTAGCGCCGAACTCACTTTTCCTTGTTCTTCTGTTCAGCACACAGTGTGTATTCAGCGGCTTTGATACACAACCGAAAGTGAAGAGCAGATAGAGAAATTTTATTTTTTTTCTAATGGATAATCATAAATTGTGCAGCCAACAAGTTTATGCAGTGACACAACAAAGGATTTTGCATACATTTGTTTATATGTCATCCAAAATAATATTTTTGCCTTCAGCTGCCGACCACTGAGGCTGCTGGCTGAATACAGCCTTGAAATAGTCTCGGACTTTAAGTTTTTCTCATTCTGTAAAGATCTGAAAGAACTTGTCATCGTCTCATCTCACCTGCTAGGCAACCCAGACCATACTGTGCATTTGAATGTGTTGCTGGATTTGGATAGAACTTTATTCCTGTATTATTTCTTTTCTAGGTAATAGCTCCTACTGGAATGGTCATCAGGATAAAGACTGCTAGCCATGCTCCTTTCTGTCATTTCTAACTGGAATGTGACAAAGGGCTAACAGCATTTTCAAAGTAGTCACTGACAGCCACTTTTTCAAGCAGGGCATGTAATTCATAGCTCACTTCTCTCTCATAATCCCTGAGGGTTGTGGCTGTGTGGTCACTAACACAATCTGATAGACATGAGTGTGTGTGGATAGTATCTTTTTTAGAAGGTATGACGGGGGAAAAAAGAAAATATTCCCCATATCACACGTTGGAAAAAGCTGCCAGAGCCATTTAAAAGGAAACAAAATGGGCTATAACTCTCTTCTTACAGATGATTATTTTAGAGTAAACGTCACGTCCTCTGTTGTAGAACATTTGGAGAAATAACATGTCTATCTTTGGGCCTAAAATCTGTTCTCTGCCTTTTCAGACTCCATCCTGCATGGCTTCTGAAGTCAGTATCAATCATGCCATTGACTTTATTGGATTTTGGTCCATATCTATGTTTATCTGATTCCTTCTTGTCCCTTTATCCTTCCTTTCTCCCTCCCATCAGCTACTTTCTTGCCTTTTTTATCCGATGTCATTAGTAGCTGCCAATACTCATAAGCAGCCTTTCAGTAATGCGTGTGGAGTATTCATGCATGTGTGAACTGAGGGAGACTGATTAGGGAAATCTTCACATTTCCAGATTTAAACATAGGCGGAAATCTCACTGACAGGTTATTCCTACTATTGTTATAATCTTTTGCATTGCTTTAAACATTTTTGTCTCAAGATTCAAAAACCTTATTCAGAAGCTTGTTAATTTTCAGTGACCTTAACGCATTTCTGAAGCATTGATGGCTGTCAGCTACTAAAGATAGGACAAGATGTCTGTCCAGGGCAAGCCCCATATATCTCCTACTCCATGCTTTGTTCTTATTTCCACTAATAGGAAAGGAGACAGAAAGCAGTTTTACAGTTAAAAAATAATACTAGAATTTGGTGAAAGTGGATGCAATTTTGGATTCTTTTCTGACCTTGAGGAACACATACTATACTTGAAGCATATGGGCTGTCAAAATGAAACCATCAGGGCTCCTTATGAGCTACAGTTGCATAGGCTGGGTTGTACCGTGTTCAGCTGCGGTGTTGACTTGTTGAACTTCTGTTTTCCATGTGGATAGTTATATCCCCTTACTGAACACCTTTTGTCTTGTCTGCTGAGTCTGCACTCCTCAGGTAAGGCTCTGTCCTGTGGCTATGCTGTATCTGTATGGCCAATCACAGCTCTCACCATTTCAGCTGAGAGCTTTGAAGTTCACTGTACAACTGTTATAAAAATGTATTTTTTGCATCAGTGACTAGAACAAGCCATTCTGTTTCAGGAATGCAGAATTTGGATGCAAGCAATGAGCTAATTCTATGATATGCTTCCAAGATGATTTTTAGTGGGTGATGGAGCAGGACTGTTTGCTCGGTTATACTGGAGGGTGGAAAGTGCTGATGTGGATTGCTACTGTTATGGACAGAGATTGGGGCTTCAGGTGCAAGCTGCAAATATATACGTATATTAATGGAAGCAGTCAGGCTCTAGCTTGTGTAAAGGCAGCCAATGTCGTTTTTCAAATGGCACTGTAAATGCACCTCCACAAGTAACAAGTGTATGAAACTACTAGTTGCTTTTTTACATATTCTTATCTGCTGTTGCAGACAAACTTGCATTATCTGAAAGAATTGCTCTACTTTGCACTTGCTGCAATATTTTCAATTAGAAACTTGGAATATCCAGTTCCAAAACCTAAAACTGAAAATTGTAAATGATATCCTGAATTACCAGGGGGTTATTTGTTTGTTGTTTTTTTTTTCTTTGACATACAGTAAATCGTAAACCCATTGGATAGCATTGTAAAGCAACCAAATAGCAGGCTAATTAAAACCCTGTCATATATTCTACAATGCAAAGCAAGTATTAAAAATCGTCTGTAGAGTTATTGTTTATGTTCATCTTTCAAACATATTTTTCTGGGGAAAAATTAGTTCAAGGTTGACATAGATTTAAAAAAAAAAGAGGTAGCCATGCTGCCTCAGCAAAGAAAAAAAATTATGTATTCTTACACTGAACAGGGCACGTTCAAGGCGAGTGTTTTCTCTGCATGTCCTTACTTTTATGCTGACACTTGGTCAGCTTTATCTTTTTTGTGATTCAGAAAATGTCCACTGTTATGTTCTGAAGGATGTCCTACTGTCCTGTTTTCTGCCTGGAGTTTCTGTAATCTGGGATTCGTCCTCCTCATCTGGCTGTCCTAGTGTGTGTGTGTCAGTCTCTCCGGTTGTGTCTCTTAAGGGCAGCAAAATCCCATCAACTTTCTTTCCCTGTTCCATCTGTACCATTACCTAAGGCATACAGGTATAAGCATATCATATACGTATTCCTTTATTTGTTACCTCCTGGGGATGTCTGTACACTCAAGTCCACAGGTTTGCAGCATCGTATACTTAAAATATTTGAAGGGATTAAGTTTTAATTATCTTTCAAAAGTTCATGTACTCCACAGCTTATTTTGAAGTAGTTCAGAGCCTTCATCTGAAAGTCTCATTAAAATAACGAATTTTTATGGTATTTCATGTCAGGCAGGCCAAGCAGTGTAAAAGGATTTTTTTTTTAAGTTACCCAACAATTGTAAGTCTTAAATGTTACGCATGAATTCACATTTTAGGAAGATTTGGATTGTTTATTATGCTGTCTGGATTAGCCAAATCCTGTTTAAAACACTCATAGGAAGATATGTCAGCATTCAGTGTAGAACTTTAGCTTTAGGAATATCTTCTGAGCAAACAAGGTCAGATTAGTAGCACACTTTAGAAGTGAAGAATAATGGTGTGGTTAAAGCACTTGACTTGCACTTGGGAGATTCCCATGGGGTTTTTTTGACAATTCCACAAATTCTTGGGTGACACTGGGCAAGTCACTCATCCTGTTTTATTGTGGGAATAATTGTGAATAGCACTGGCTCCATCACTATCTTTGGAATTTTATTTTGCAATTATTAGGATTTATAAGGGAACATGGAAAAGCTGGGACATCCTGAACAGATAAGCCATATCCAGAGCTTCAAACCAGCCAAAAAAAGCCCTGGCCTTGAGCTTTTCCATGTCACACTGAGGCACGCTCAGAATGTTCTGTTCTCTCTGAATGATATGATCTGTAATATGTAACTAACATTGTATTGCCAGATCTTGACAAGGTGATGACAGCATATATATAAAATGTTTTCGTGTGGCATTGGGAATACTTCCTAGACTGTTCATACACATATTTACTTACACAGTCACATGCAACTGCATACTTTTACTATTTTGTTCCCCCAACAGTATTCAGCGACCCAATTTACTTGTGCCATTACTGAAAATGCAATATTGCTTCTATTTCAACAACTGATTGAAAATAATTTTTTTAAGAATTGACCCATTTCTGACTGAAGGTTTGTCACAGAACCATGGCTGACCCACATACTAATAACGAAAGTGAGGGTATTACATGGAAAGGAAAAATACCCATACAGTACTCTCTTCTTTTTATTGAAGACAAAGACTTATAGTGGTGGGCATTTGTTATTTTAATAGCTTAATGAAAACTTCCATGTAAGGTGGTGGTTTTTGTTTTGTTTTCTTATTTTTTTTGTGTGTGGTGTTTTTTGGGTTTTTTTGTTTGTTGTTTTTTTTTAAATGCTGTGCTGTTTAAAAATGATACCTCAACTCAGACCAAGACTTGAGTACTTTGGCAATATGGATATCTACTTTCCAAATTGGTAATGTTTAAGACTGTTGTTATTGTAGAGGATAAACCGTTCTTTCTGGTTACTAACATTTATTTTTCCTGAATACCAAGTGTTTTTCCTTCTGTTCCAATATGCATATGTAGCTCTTCTTCTATGGGTAATTCTGTATTTGTTTGTGTAATCCTACAGTGTTTTCTGATAGATTAAGGAATTAATTTGTCTTCTAATTTTCCTCTTCCTTATTCATCATTTGTAACTACGTAGAACAATGATTAAGACAAGAGGGAAGAAACATAGTGAGTTGATTGTTATTTAAATCCATGGCTGTCTATTAAAAGGGACAGTCAGCTATAAACTGTTTATCAGCTAAACATAATATTTATTTTTGGAGGGGGATGTGTGTTAATGTAATATTAGCAGGTAGGTGGTAGCATTAGCAGGTGATTGGCCTTCTGTGTGTAAATATTGTTATTTTTGTGTACCCTACTGGCTTTAGTAATGTTTTGCTGATATTCTTGAACTAGACCTAATGCAATATCCGCTTCTGTAGGAAGCAAATAATTTGGTTTCTGGACTACAACAGCGCTCAAAACTTCCTACAAGACTCTGTCAACTTTGCCCATTGATTTTGCTCTGAATGGAAGAGAGATGTGGTTTTTGCTATGTAAAAAGGTAGAAGAAATACATTCCCTGACCTCCGAAGAGGAAGCAAATGAGGGTCCCAGATGAGATTAGCCTATATATTTTAACATTTTAAGCCATTCTGGAATTATACTGCAAGTTGTTAGATTAGCTGGTCAGAGTTGTGCCGGAGGATGATAGATTTTAGCCATTAACACATTAGCAATGTGAAAAAGAGAAAGAAACACACTTCTATTAACAGGGCTGATGGACCGGTCAAAGTAGCTGGAAACTCATTAGGTGATGTATTTCCATCAACATGCACGTCTGTAGCAATTGAAAAACACTTAAGGAGCTGGAGACTTAAGATTATGATTCAGACACTTGCCTTCAGTAAGGCATTTGTTGTTGCGCTCAGAAACATTTCTTAAAAAGCTACAGAGAACTACTCTGCTGTTTCCTAATCCCCATGCCATTGTTGCAGCTACCTGATGCCTGCAAAAGGATTTAAGGTTATGAAGAGTGAAAAGACAAATAGAATTTGCAGAATTGTTTGCTTGATTTGTGTGCTTTACCATACATGAGTTTGGCGTGGAAAATGAATGATGAATGCATGACAAGTAATATATTTATTCAATCCGTACTTTCAAAACATGAATATAATTGTGTTATAGTACTTGTCTCCAGCAGTGTTTGCTGCCTGTGATAGCTTCTGGGCTGCTTGCAATCTAATGTGAGCAAAATCTGGCTTTCACAGCATCTAATTCAGACTCCATGACCCTGTGACTTCCAACTGCTGGCTTGAACAACTTCTACCCTTAGTAATTTGAGTTTTTTATTTTTTAGTAGGAAAACTATTTTTTTTTCTTTCCATCTGGTGAGAGATGGCCTTCAAAAGATTTCTCTGCAGCAGAAACAAAGAAAAGCCATAAGGGCTCTAGTTGTTCTCTCCCTCCCGTGTACAGCCCTCTGTAAAATATCACATTCATTTTAATCACAGGTGCCAGGCCACTGCTGCCTTTTCACTTTGTTGTGATGTTTTCCCAGGAGAATTTTTGCTCTTGGGGTAGATGGTGGCTGAGGACAGAGGGAGCATGTTATCCTAACATGGTCTTGTACTAAAGAAAGTCTGAGGTTTCTTCAGAATAATTACTTGGCTCAGTTAGGTCCTCTGAGGACAATGGCTTTGAGGGAACTTGCTAGAAAATCAGTGGAATCTTGGATTTTTTGAAAATCAGGTTAAACTCTCCATGCATATTTCATGAATGTTTCTGTAAAGAAATGGCTTCAGTGTCCACAGCATGTGCCAAATTACAAAGTCTCTTTCTCTCTTTATGTATATGTACAAGGTCACTGAATAATTACTGGATTAGTAACTGAACAGTTCCAGTGCTTTAGGATGAGGACACCTGGCTCAGCCACTCAGCAGAGTGTGGTAACCCATTAGCTTCCAGGTACCTTAGGTGAATATAGGATCCCTATCATCTTATTTCCAGTGGCTACCGTTAATCTCTGTGCAAGAAGTTGTTGTGGTATCCCTGGCGTATAGAGAAGAAATACATGTTAATTCAGCTTGGATGACCAGCTAGCCCAGGCCCTCAGCTCAGCAGAGACAGAAGTGAATACAGCTCCAGTAAAATTAAGTGACAAGAAGTCAATTGAAATATAAGTAATATTAACTTTATTGTTAAAAAAATAACAATAACTTTAGTAACCTAATATATTTACTAACCCAAGAAAATCAGGGGAACAACACAGAAAAGGACTTTGCTTGAATTACCTGGTGGTGATGAGCATTCTTGGTGGGGTTGGTACTTTTCAACTGCTGTCTTACTGATTGAGCTGGTGTTGATCTGATGGCCTGGTGGTAAGTTTAGTTTGTGGCAAGGAGGTCAGGGCTGATTCCTTGCAATCATTCCTGGCCTTGGGAAAGAACATTCAAGCTGTATCTTTCACAGTCCTCATAGATAAGGATCTGTAAGTAACAATTTTTTCCTGTGGTTCCAGTAACGTAAAACTGTAAGAAACTTCATTATTCACATAGAAGTAATTTGGGTTAATTAAAAGAGAAGGATTATTCACTTTTAGTTATCAGAATTTTATTTGGTTTTCTTTCTGTTCTGCTGCAATTTTAATTGCAAGTATATATTTTATCTGTAGCTGTCTTTGGATAAAAAGAAATATACCTCCATCCTGGGGAAAAAAAAACCCCAAACTTTCTCAAACACCTCCTTCTAACAGTATTCTCTCATCATAACTGATGTTCTTTAGAAAGGTCTCCTACCACTAATGCAGCTAAGTTAGACAAACAGAGGTCACTACAGCATAGGAAATATGCAGGCAATGCTGTATTTGGTTTTAGACACTAGGTTTTATCAGAGAGACTTGAAAAGGCCATGGATTGTCTCTTCTTGAACACTCTCTTTCTGTTTAATTGTCATTGGTTTAAAAAATATGACCACTTTTGTTTCCCAACTTAATGTCTGATTTTAGAACAGACTGGGGCATGTATACCTATACAGAATACTTTTCAGAGAATTTAAAAGATTTTCAATTTGCTGACATGCAAATTGAATTTAATGTGACTATAAATTTAAACATAAAACCAAATTAAATAACTTTTCTATAATTGTGTATGAATTTTGTAAAAAATAAAAACCACCCCAAAACCAAAACTGTTTATGCATCATGTCACTTTTGTCTTTAAACTGCAGGCTCTAGTATAAGGTGCACTGCAACCTTTATGAATGGAATTGGCTGAGAAGAAAGCAAACAGATTCTGCTGAATTAAACAGGAAATTGAATGTACTATGTATAAAAAGCATAAAGTGTATGAAGACAATTGATTTTTTTTTTTTTTCAGTCAGCATCACTGCATTTTGCTTTGTTTCTGTACAGGGCTGTTTGTTTCCAGGTAGGAAATATACTTCACCTGAGAGGAGGAAAAGTAGCATGCAGCTGTTTTATCTTTTTGTGCCACATTTGCTGATGCAGAGTAAAAACAAAATAATCCCAGCAAGCAAAAATTCCCAGCAGAGGAAAGCGATAGGTGTGGAGAAATGGTATGGAAGAAGACAGATGACTTTAAACTGCTTTTTTAGAATTTTGCTGGTCAAAGATTGCTAAAGAACTGCTTGCATGTCTGAAGTGAACAAACCATGGTCTATGAATTTCAGTAAGCAGTTGGTGTAAATGTCGCCTCAGAGGAACGGTGATGGTAACGTTTGCAGTTGTCACACTGGTACCTTACCCCACAAATATGACCACTTTCCAGAGGATGATCCCACGCTGTGGATGAAACTAGCTCTCTAGAGAATTGAAACTGTCTGAACCCTATGAAGTCACTTAGAAAGCGTTCTGGATCTCACCAGTGCTGCTTAGTGTAAGAATGACAAGGCTCTGAGTGACTTGTTTTTAGTCATACCACCTTTAATGATTTGTGACTGGGGTTCACGGATACCCTGGTGGAAGATCTCTCACACACATGCTCACTTGGGATTAAAAATAGCCTGTAATCAGCAAGTAAGAATGGTTTCATACCAACTAGTAACAAATTAATGAGCCTCCATTCTCAATCACCACCCTCTCAATGTTGCAGAAAGAGGTAGGTTTTTCCAGCAACAGGAGGCAACCCTGCGTATTGGGGTAATGGGAGCCCCTCTGGCACAGCCACCAGCAGCCTCTTCCCAGCCTGAAGGGTTAGCAACGCAAGCTTGTATTTATAGCTGGTTTCTTGGCAGACAGTGCAGGTCATGCCATGAGCCGGTGTTCTGTATCTAGTGAGTGGCAATTTCTTACGGGATTCAGTGTTTCAGCTTGTCCTGTTTGATGAGAGAAGCTTTCAAGGTTGCTGAGTTTGGGCAGCATTTCAAGGCCAGGGGTGCATGCTCGAACTTTGACAAGATTCAAGGCCAGGAATGAATGCATGGTCACACTTGTACCATTTTGCCTTGTTATTTTATTGTATTGCATGTACTTCCCTGTGTGACAGCTTGAAGCAAGTGTGATTAAAACTTAAATATTTCACTAAGCATTCTGTCTCTTTATACAGGGTTTTGCTGTCCCCACTGGAACACCATAGTAAATTGCTGCTTAGGATCCCCTGTGTGAATGAAATGCTGGTGGAGAGCTGGTTACATGTAGTCAATTGATAGCTAAGGAAATAAAAAGCTATTATAACATTTTTTTTTTTGATGCTGCATAAAATAAGACTCTCTATAGATTAGGAAGTATAAAGCATATAACTTTCCTGCATGACGTATTGATTTACATCAAACCAGAGTAATGCATATTGATTCATATATGCAATTCTGTTGGTGTGTAGCAGTCCCTCCAACAGCCTCTCCTGGTGTGGTTGGAAATTCTTGTAATGATATTAAACAGCCCACAATAAATCTACCTTAACAGGCCTCCAAAGCCTAGCAGCATTGCCCCAGGACTTGGCTACAAGGCAGTTTGCAAAACAACAGGGTATTGATGTTTTACAATGTTATATTTTGCCCTCTGAGTTGGTGACAGACTCTTAGGGTAAGCACACAGTTGCAGCTATTTTTAGTATTAGTACCATTAGTGTTAGGAATATTGAGAAGCACTCATGTAAATGTGCAGTTTTATTGTTCCTGTTGAGTAGGAATAGAACAGTCTACATCTGAACTTCAAAATCGGGAGCCATGTAGGCTTGTGCAGAAATTATATCAGTTACATGTTACGAGAGTCAATCTTCTGCTTTCTGGTGGGTAGTCATATAGTATCTGCTTAAAAATGTATCATCCAGTTTTATTTTAGAGCTCTGAACTTTAATGCAAAGTAACTTACAAGTCAGTGGACAACAGAATGGGTAAAGTTATCTTTACTAAAGGTATTTATAAGAACTAGGCAAGTTCTCTAGTTTCATCTTAACAAGCCTTTTCTCTTATAGAACTTATATGCACACTATCCTGTTCTTTTCATCTAATTCGTTTATGTGGCTATCTTCCCTATGTCAAAATTCCCTCCTTTTGAATGCCACACCTTTGACCTTTATACTGGGGTTTCAAAGATACATGCATAACTTAACAGAAATCTTAACTTCTGTTCCCCTTTGCTTTCTTGCTTGTTGTTTCATACTATCATGAAAACAAACTTCTTTTTACTTCCTCTTCTGCCATCATGGAGTTAAGTGGATGCTGCCCAGATGAAACCAGTTTGCCCTTGCTGAGTTTGTTTGACCCCCTGCTGGACAAACACCAACTGCCTGGCTTTTGTAACATGTATAAGAGAACTGGTATCTCTCCTTCGTTTCATTAACACTTCTTCAACAGTCATTTCTTAATGAGATCAGGGACTGGGTAATTTATAATCCTACAACTGAGGAGGTTACAGTTTATAACATTAATAGAATAAGTGTTTGCTGCTAAACCACTGAGATCTGCTTAATAAAATAGATGATCTCGTGAAGGAAGAAACTTTTCCAACCCTTTGGAAGAATATTTTCAAAATAGTGATGGTGGGTGGGAACCTGTTTGGGTAGGATGCAATCCAAACACCATTTTTGAGCTGAAAGGAGTAGACAAAGACGAGCTTATGGGTCTGAATTGAAACCGGCGAGGCTGCTATCTTGCCAACAGTGTTGTCTAATGCCACTAGAGCTTTATAACCCTTTATAATTTTTGAGCCTTATTTCCCTCTATTGTTAACTGTGGAGGGTGCATGTGCTGGCACTAAACCTGGCACCTCAAAGCATCAGCAGTCATCAGCGAGGCTTTCCCTGGCTATTCCCACAGTCTTGGAGAATGGCACGCCACAAGTCAGTCTGAGCAAAAAATGTGATGCACGGGGATATGTTACAAGGCCTCAACACCCTGGCAATCTGTGTTTTCATTTCTGGGGTGAGCAGTTGTGATTTACTTTCCAAATGTGTGTTTCAACTCTCCTTTTTATGAAGCTGAATGAGATAGATTTTTTTTTTTTTGAGATCCTTACTGGTTAAAAAATTGTTAGAGTTACTACTGATATAAACCTCATATTTACCGAAGTTTATATTTGCAACACAAAACTAAATAGTTTCAGGAAGTATGTAATGTACTTACTGTCAGTCTTATTTTTATTTTAAATCAGGCAAAATTTTACCTTTCAGAGAACCTAATTACAAGAAAGAAACATATGATGATTGTAGGAATGATAAAAGCTTTCAGACAGCTGTACAGAGGAGGAATACTCCAAAGATGGATCTTTCAAAGAAACATGTTTAGTATGTTTTTTTAGTAGCACATGTACATGTTTGTGTGAAATCTCAGACCTATGGCTGTCTTGACAGATGGATTTCATGTTTTATGTTGAAATAGTTTTATGGATAGTCGAAGTTGGTCTTTGAAAAAGTCGTTGAGCTTATCATCCATGCAGCAAAAGTTCTTCACTGTCTTGATTTTTGGACAGAAGAGAAAGATAGCATTATGGGAAAGAATCTGCCAGTTAAGAAGAAAAGCAAAGAATATAGATCATACGTGAAAAAGAAAAGTTAAGAAGAAGAATAAAGAATATAAATCACAGATTTAAAAGATGAAGATTATGGACTTTTATAAGAAAGAATTGGGTTCTAGCATAAACAAATACCTCTAGAAATTGATAGAGTTATAGGGATTTGAGGAGGAAAATAAGTGCACTGTGTTCATTAGTTACAAAGACCTTTTCAGTAGTCTTAATCAATAGAGGTGTTTTGTCCTATAAAATCTTATCTCTTCATTGAAAGCTGAGGTAATGACTATTGATATTTCCAGGGACTTCTGAAAGTGCAACTGCCTTTAATACGTTAGTGTAATCTTAGCTGTTGTTATTATTTTGCCTCTAATAAGAATCTGGATGCACAATCTTTCTTTTTGTATTCTTAAATACTTTTAAGTATTGTGCTATGAATGACTGTATGCCGTATGAAATACTCCAGTAAAAGTCACTGAGAGACAAAATTAGCGTTTCTGTGTGTTCACACTTTATAACATCATCTCCAGAATGTTCCTAGGCTTCTGAATTCAGGGGGCGTGACCCCGGTACCTTAAGCCTATCCTAGCTGGTTGTTCTGTTTGGCCAGTGTGTGTAATCGGCTCCTGCAGCAGCAGCTGGCTATTAAAGGATATTCAGGGAAGTACTTTGAATTTATTTGTACAAGCTGCAGTCACTGAAACTTAAGACAGTTAAGAATTTTCAGCTAGAATTACTAGTATCTCATCATGTTTTGTTCTGCTTTTGACAGATGTGGAGTGAGCTTTTTATAGTTTACGCTACCACTATGATCACACTTATATGAACAATTTATTCTTAAATGAGGATACTCGCACACAGTGGAACTGAAACCACAGCTGAGTAGACGTGCATGGGACCCAGACTTGGTCTGACAATATGGATATTGGGCTTGTTAGGTGTCAACTCAGTTTGCAACCTGGTTCATAAGAGGAGGAACAAGACTAGGCATGTCAGGCTTTTAGCAGCCAAAGTCTGGCTTATGCACTGGCAGGGTGTTCAGGTCTGTCCTCAGGCATTCAGAGCTCTTCTGCCTGGTCCCTTTCAGACCCAAGTCAGGAGGAAGTACTCTAGGAAGTGAGAGGGCTCACCCTTGCCTTGAACTTACCGTAAGCCACGGATTTACAGCAATGTTTATGGCGCTGGCAAAAATGGAGTTGGGCTTGTTCTGGTTTGTAACTCAGACAGATACTTTTCCAGCACTAACAGTGCCTTATATACTCTCCGGAGGTTTCAAGTGTTTAATTTTTCTCTGACTGAAATTAGTAATTAAAATCTCCTTCTGTTATAAGGTGGAGTGGGTAGAGAGCTGGAGGATATACGTTTTCATATTCAATTCTAAATGCTGTTTGGATATTTCTGTTACCAGTAGCTTTACTATTCTTAGTTGCATAGTACAAATAATATATTCACGTTCTATAGAATAGAATTAAAATATTTGTTTCTTTTTAGTCACTAGTTGTCTTTGTCAAAGTCTCTATAAGATGATTATATTATTTAGTGGAAACAGGAGAATTTTTAAACCGTAATTTGAAAAGTTCATTTCTGCTCACTTGTTTGAGGTAAAGCTGGCTAGAAGTTAGTCTACAAATGACACTTTTTTTTTCCTGAATCGCAGAACCGTTTTATAGTACATTCAGGGTAGCCCAGACAACACGATTTATCTGTTGTATTTATATAAGTTATACTCTTGCAGTGTTAGAAATATGGACTAACTCTATAGAATGGTATTAAACCAGTGAACAGTTGTAGGTACTGGAATTAGTAGTAGTACTGTAGCACTTGGAGACTCTGGTCTTTACCAAGGATTCTGCTGTGTTCCTTCTAAACTGATAAAGAACGAAGATAACTTGAATTTCTAAAGCGCCTACAGTGTGAATACAAGATGAGACAACAGCTGGATGTAGGCAGTTCCTTCCAGACAGATACTGTGGGACTTGGATTAGTCAGCTTTG
Source organism: Phalacrocorax aristotelis (assembly GCF_949628215.1). NCBI lineage: Eukaryota > Metazoa > Chordata > Aves > Suliformes > Phalacrocoracidae > Phalacrocorax > Phalacrocorax aristotelis. Next base: position 32,268,129 of record NC_134279.1, on the reverse strand, counting down.
TAGGCGGTCCCAGAAACATTACCATAAGAAGGGAGAGGAGAAACAGGTCCAGACTTTCTTTCTGGGGAAAAAGAAAAAATAAATAATTTAAACATGAGCGGTTTTATTAGCTGAGGATCAATGAAGCATCAGAACTGACATTAGTTGCTAGTAGCACTTGAATTATCGGCAACAAAGGAAGTAGGAAAGATTACCCCAAAATGCTGTCTTCTAATCTTTCAGAGAAAATGGAGGTATATGTTTCACTCCAAATGACCTTATGACCCTTTATAATCAGTGATTGCCAATATCAAGTAAGCACCACTGATGTGGGCATTGCTTCTTCCAGCTGTTACCTGGATTGTGAGAGATGAAAGGAAGGCAGTGTTGCAGTGTACCCTGAACTGACATTGGTGTGAACAGAAATACTCACACATGGAGGACTGGGCACTCACTCTTTAAGAGATGCTGTTTTCCTGACAACTTATTTTATCCATTAAAAGTCTCAAAAGTAATTTTAAACCATATGTCAGTTCTCTCCAAATGAAACTGAAGCAGTTTCATAATGGCACTGAGCCTCAGATTCCTCTCAAATTCATTGCTGCGGAAGGTTATTGTGCTCTTTTGGTTTTGTCAGATATGCCCACCCACCCAAATCCAACTCCCAAGCATGTGTGCGTGTGTGTGTTTGCCTTCTTTTCTCAAGTAATGTTTTCCAGAATGTCAGTGACAAATAATAGAGAAAGATTATTTTGACAGAAGCTCGGGGATGCTGTGACTGCAAGGGGCATGTCCTTCACAGTCAAATCATGGAAACTTTACCTTCAAACCGATGTTCTCCTGGAGGGAGGCCAAGAAGAGTGCAGTGCTTTACAAGCCAGTATGACAAAGGAATAAAATAGCGGGGAAGAAGGGATTTAGGAAATAGAGGTTGTGTGACTATCTAGATATTTTTGCTTTGTGGTTATTGTTTTTTGTTTGTTTGGGGTTTTTTAATTTGATTTTGCTATTTTAGTTTCTAAACCTTTTGCAAGTGAAAAGCTGGGAACTAATTACTGTTAACAGTGGGTTTTTTCTGTTTTTGTTTTGTTTTAATTTGATAAACCTGGGTTGGCCAGAGTGACTGATTTTAAGTAATTCTTTAAGCTTCGATGAGTCCGTTAGTTTACTGCATCACTTTCTGGAAAAAAAAAAAGGATGCTAATACTGCAGTCTGTGTCAATAACCTTTCTTTCGATACAGCTGCTGAGTTCAAATGAAACACCAACACAGAGAATGGAGGGTGGATTTAACACTGTATGATGATTTTTTCATGTAGAAAGAAGGAACGTACAAGCACAGGAGCTTCAGCTGGTGGAGTAGTGTATTTTCCTCATATTTCATTGGTTTGACAGTCCTTGCGGAGTCTGTCAATAGGTAGTACTGAAGGATTCATTTGGATATTTTGTCCTACTTCCCCTCACCAAAGTTGACTACAAGTCCTGAGCAAAACAAAAAGCCATAATGATAGGAACTTGGAGCACAATTACTTATGTCCAGCAAACTGAAACACCTTTTCTTAATTTGATGCTGGTGACATTTCCACAGGCATCTAGTTCTCTGCAGTCCCATTGTCGCGAGCAAATCTACCTTGGCTTGCACAGTCCCCAAGGCTGATGGGCCTTTCAGACCTACTCAGGTGAAGACACTCGAGTCTGTAAAGCCGAGTTCTCAGGCTGAATTCTCCCTTCCGGTGGTATTTGGTATCATATTGGCTTTTCCTTTTTGTCAGCTAGTAACCTAACTCCACTCTGCAAGGTAGGATGAAGAAGTTACTGGCCTTGAAAGAGTTTGGAAGTCTAAAGATAAGCAAAGCTGTACTCACACCTGTTTTAAAGGTCTGGGTTATGGTGCCTACTCAGCTCAGTGACTTGGGAGGTGGGAATTCACATTCTTAGTTTAGGCATATTTCTGCTGATATGTTATGCATGTTCTGGTGCTGCGGAATGATTTTTTTCTTGCCACCAATGAATTTACGCGCTGTTTGGATTTCTGATAGGAAAGAAAGGTCTGAACTTCTTTTTAAATTTTTTTCTCTCCCTTTTTTTCTTTTAATTAAAAATTCATACTTCGACTGTGGAACTCTGAGATACCAGTTTCGTTTTTGTACTTTAATTATACCCAGCTGTTATCTATAGTTTTATCCTTCATGAGCTTCTTGGAGAAAAGGTCTTTGTTACATATTTGCGCTGTAAGTACTACAATAGGCTAACAAAGCGTTGACATAAAGATGTTATTCAAGTAACACTTGAATAACCGTGAGAGGAATCAAATTTTAATTTTTTGAAATTTTTTTTATTCTTTAATTGAAGTGCTAAGACTGGAAAAAAAAAAAAGCAGCAATCTGTCTCTGTTATGAATTCACTGCTTTGTTTCCAGTGGGAGGAATGAAACAGCATTTTCGTCACATCTCTGAAATATCCCGCAAATTAAATAAAACAAAATCATGAAGATGTTGTGTAATCGTGAAAATCTAAGTCCCTAATTAACTAAAAACACTTGCTGTTTTAGAATAAATTGGTGTCTCAGGCCACCTTTGCTGGCAGTGAAACAAAAACTTAAGTCATCAACCTGTTTGTTTCTCTTTGTTATTAGCTATAATTTTCCTCCCTTCAGTCCTGATGTCTTCCTCCCCACAAGGTGCTAATGCAGGTGCAGTCAGGTGATGATTTCTATTAGAAATGTTAGTCAGCACTGCTCTGCTTCTTTTTGGAACAAACAAAAGGCTCCACTTGGTCTTAAATGTTTAACTCTGTGATCCTGTCGTAGCGGTGTTCTCAACTGCTGCAGTGAGGTTGGCATCTAAAGGAAAATATTGCCAACTTCAAAGCAAACGATACCAAAGTACTTTCAATTGGAGCTGATGTAAGAGGTAGACACTGACACTAGAGGGTTCTGGCTTGAACACCAAAGTAACAAGAATTATGTGTACTTCCCTAATGGAAAGAATTGTACAAGGGAGAGAGGACACGCTATTTTGGTAGTTTTCTAGACTCAGTGCTGATCTATTTTATCCAACTAAAAATTTCCATTCAGAGTCAGAATAAGCTGGCCATCTGAACAGGATGACTAGACCTGTGCCTGGGATTTTTTTCTGCCTGTGTCCTCTCATTTAGTCTGAATGAAAATACTAATGGATAGTTTTCAGGTTTTATGACCACAGGACTCTTTCTGAGGGCTTCTTGGAAGAGACAGATCCACCTTACAAAGCTGGGAAAAACATCTCTGCTAGAAGGCTGGCCAACCTGGTAAGGAGCACCTTAAACTAGGGGCATGGTTCTGGGCAGCCAGCTCTAGGTGGCCCTGCTTGAGCAGGGGGATTGGACCGAACGACCTCTGGAGGTATCTCCCAACCTCAGCCAGTCTGTGATCTTAATTAACCTGTATATTCAAGTTGCTTCTATCAAAAATGAGCAACTTTTTGAAAACAGTCATGTCTGAGATGGTTATTTCCTACAGATTAACAGAAAATAACCGTAGTAATTCTGTGGGGTTTTAGGAGTGACTGGTGCAATACGCATACAGAATACATTCTCTGAAATGAAAGTATACAATGGTCTGAATACCAGGGTTGGAAACTGGTGTTAATCTAGATGTGATGGCTGTTTCTCTGGACTTCTGCTACTCTTCTAAAACATTTTCTTTGGAGTTTGGGTTTGGTTTTTTTTTTGTGGGGTGTTGGTTTTTGGTGTTAGGGTTTTGGGTTTTTTTTGTTGTTGTATTGCTTCCCCCCCTCCCCGCCCTGTGTGTAACTTGGGGGTAGCACTTCAGTACTGGAAAGTAGCTGTGAGGAGATTAAGTAGATAACCTCAGAAAACTGCTTTGGTTTTAGCAGATAGCTGTCTGTGTATATGATAACCAAAACTTTCTGAGAGGGCATAGACTGAACGGACTGATTTAGCATGGCGGGGGGTGAACAAGTAGGAAAAGCGAGTTGTATAGGCAAGCAGGGAAGCATACAAATAAATTTAATCTCTACTGCATAAAGGACAGTCAGTGGAGGGGACAGATAAGAGCCACGGTCACATCAGCGGAATTAAGAAGGTGGTATCTATCAGTGCAAGACTTTGTGTAGAGGCAAATGATTGCACACGCAATAATCATGTTTTCTTCTTAATAAACAGGGTTAACGGGAACTTTCTAAAGGCAGCATATAGAAAGTGGCTGGCAGTTTTTTCTTTTTCTTTTTTTTTTTTTATAAACTTGTCTGCATGACTTGTGCTGTGAACCCCGTTTCCTTCAAGCAGTAGATCTGCCTTTCCTGAAGGAGCCAGCAGGATTTGAACTTCAATCTGTCAAATGCAGATAGACCCATTAGTCATGTATTTTGCATGGTGACTCACTAGGTGACCCAGTCTTACCTTTTCATGCTCTTCTCGCACAACAAATTAAAACTCAGTCTGTCACCCAGAAGCAAAATGAGACTGAAAGCTATTGATGGGCTTTCCTTTCAGTTAAGCCCTTAAAGTTTATCAGCTGACTTCGGACCTGGTTTTCTGAAGGCAAATTTGAAGATGTAAATCTGGAAAGTTTCTCCTTCTAATAGCTGCAAATGAGAGCTATAGTGAGCTTTCAGGAGTAAAAAAAAAAGTTTTTTTGCATACCTGTTGAAATGCTCTATAGTTCTGCCATAGAAATGTTTGAATTACTGTGCACCACACTTCACTTACTCCTGACAAACTTAATTAGAATAGCCACAGTACTGGGATATCTCTCTAAGGGTAACCTAATGATATGGAGATGCGATAACTGCTGGTTGATCAGGGTAGAATTAGTCTATGTTCTGCTCAGTGGCACAGCAGCTCCCTGATGCAGTGCTACTAAATGTTGTTTAACCAGGTGATAAATAAGTATGAAATTCTGAAACCTGATCCCTTTTAATGCAGCAGATTAAAATGGGAAGCAAACAAATTGTGGTAAATTGTGTTGGTTTTAAACTTCGATTTGTTTTAAGTTTTATCTTGCATTTCAGTCAGGGCCTCCTTCCTCCACCAGGAGCGGGAAAAAAAAATTATTTATTTATTTTTAATTTTACAAATGTTTTCTATTCTGTCGTATTCCTTTTGTGATTTGAGGGGTGACGTTAGACCTTTTCTTTTTAAATATTTCTTAACTGTTTGCTTCCATTTTGAATTTCCTGTGGAAGTTTAAGGAAATCTCTGGGGACATGGTTACCCATAACACAAGAGAACATATTTTGTGTTTCAGCTGTTCTTTCCAGCTCTCAACAGATGGGGTAAAGCTGCAGGTCAGATGCAAATAACATGATATTGCTGTTTAAATCTGCTACATATCTTCAGAATAGCAGACCTTTTACCCACTTTATCCTGTCTATTCTTATCTCTAATCTAAACAAGGGGAAAAACCCAAACAGCTTAGAGAATTGGACTGAAGTCTCAAGAATGAGAACATTTGTGATGCACGTATGTCATAGATGACAGGGAACTGATAGGCAAGGATATCACCCAGGGCTGCTGAGGCTACTGATCTCTCTGTTTAGCTTCGTGTACATTTAAGACATGGATTGCTAAATGACACCCATGATAAACACCAAGATATATATGTTACTAAATGAAATTTAAAAGTTCTGAGGTGAAGTTGATATTAATTTAGGTCCTAGTCCACATCAGGGGTCACTGGGTGCTACTGTAATGCTAATAGGAGTGTTGTTGGGGAGAACCAGGAAGCACTAAAAAAATGGAATTTCAAAAAGCTTTCAGTTGCAGTTTCTTTCATATCTTGTTTGAACTCGCTTACACATCCAGGGTGAAAATTACTGCATAGAACATTTCTATGAGAGCCTTCATCTTTGTACTTAAAAAGAAAAAACCTAAACCATGAAGTATGGATATAATGACTGCTTTGTTAGGGAACAGCACACTTTAAAGTTCTGAACAAAAGCTTTTATCTAGTAGCGGGAAACCTTGCTTCTTGGAAGTAGCAGGAAGATGCCTCTCTTGTAGGTCTGTGTTTGCCCATATGCAGATGCTACACAGGCATTTAGGAAAATTGCATTTGTTCACTGTTGTTGATAATCGAGTTTAAATTTTCTAAGGCATCACCAATATATATAAGCACAAAATTCCAGTGCTGTACAAACAGCATGGGACTTACGGCTTTTACAGGAACATTTGCTGTAAGCAGTCTTGTCAAACTGATAAAAAAATTATCCAATAATATGAAAAACTAATAAGCCCTGACTGCGGCTTGAATAAATGCTGATCCTGATATTGGGATCCTAAACGGTTAATGATTCAGTTGGATCAGCAGTGAATGATTTTGTGCTTGGCTCTATTCCAAATCAAAGGGTTGGATTTTTGAAAGGGAAGGAATTGGATTTACATGTGACTTACACTCCAGCTTATTTTCGTTTTGAGCAATCAGAGATTTTTCCTAAGCTGGTAAATGTTTGGGTTGCTCAACTCAATACATCCTGCTTTTGGGAGTGCTAACCATCTGCCTTCTGAGTTTGGGCAGAATCATTAGTCCCTTCCAGAAATGTTGACTTCAATCTTTTACTTAGTTCTTAAGCCAGCTAAATTTTTATTTACTGGAAAACTGTCATGTAACAGTAATTGTACCAGTATTTGAGAGCCAGAATTGTAAGCTGATGGTAATACCAAAAAAAAAAAATTTAGCAGTGAAGGTGGTCAAAATTTAAACTGACCTGAGCCCCAGTCTAGCAAACAAATATGGGAGAAACAGTGTGAATTTGAGTAGCCTCAGGAAGTGTGGGTATGATGCTGGTCTTGTTAGTTAGCCAAACTGAGAACAGTGGAAAGAGGAATCAGGTAGTACTAAACAGAATAAAACCCATCCAGCACTGTTAAAAATATCACTACATTATTTTAGGATGCTATAACAACTGTTTAATTCATTTCTTTTAATGTGTATTAGGTTGTAAAGGGCCAATAAACACTATCCTTTTCAGGGTATTTACAAATTTGAGGAAAGCATTTTGTATTACTACTTTAAGTGGAACTGGGCATGGAATTGAAGTCACGTTAATGGAAGTCATCACTAAGCCACCCATCGACTTTAGTGTGTATGACCCATACTAATAAGTCTGCAAGACAGGAACTGCATTTTAGATGTAGCTTGTGCATTGAGGTCATACCAGTTACTTGTCTATGCAAGTGGGATATGTAGATAACATTCACACAAATAACACCGATCAGCTAATATAGCTTCAAAAGTCAAGCATTCACGATGCTAGACAAATATTCTCCTTGCGTACCTACATTAATAGTCTTTATTTATATTATGTTCTGCTTTTTGCTCTCTACAGCTTCTATCTCACAGTGCATTGGATAGACTGAATGGATTCCCTCTGTGAGCAACTCTGATACTTTGATTTTACCTTGATGTTCAATGTGTATCCCTATATCTTATTTACTGCACTCCATTTAAATTCTTTCTGAAGTCAGAATTACTCATTTTCTTGTGAGCTTTTTCATGGCACTCACTGTCATAGTATCTGAGCGCATCATAAACATTGAATTTATTTTTACAACAGTGACTTCCATTGACTTCAGTCACTGTTGCAAGTGCTCAGCACTTCTGCAAATCAGACCCTAGGGTCTCCAGGCAGGCAACCAGAAAATGAGAGCACGCAATTGCTGGCTCTCTGTGAAAGCCCACTATTTGTGGGTTTTTCTCAGATGGGATTCGTAGATGCTTGCTGACAACAGTGTGTTGGTGAGATGGGATTCTTTGGTTGCATTCCAGGGCCTGATGTGGAACGTACTCCATTTACTCCAAATTATCCTATGTCTGATTCTACTTTCTCCTTTCATTGTTCTAGGCTTTTTCTCTTTACTTACTTTGAGACCTTATTTTCACTACTTAGGCTTCTTGCCAGTGAGACTCATCCTCCCTCCTGCCGTTGTATTGAGTCAGCCTTTTTCTTCTTCTTCCCCCCGCCCCACCCCATTCTTCTGATTGTTATTATGAGATTCATGTTCCAATCTCCCTGTCCTCTGGACTCAAATCTAGACTTCATTGTTTCCTTCCTGTTCCATTGTCCCATTCCACCACCACCCCAGCTCCCTGACAGCCCTAGCTTTAGTTCAGATCTTTGTTGTTTTCATTTATATCAGCTCCATTTCATCCCTTTAGCTCCTCCTTCTTGCATTTCTTGCAAAGCAAATCCAGACTCCTGCTCTTCAAATTTTGTATATTTTCTTATATCCTACTATTCATACTCCTGTTTGTCCCAATCCTCATCCAAAATGTTATTTCGTTCCTGCTTCCTCTGCTTCTAATGAAGTTCCAGTTTGCCCCCAGGGCCATTCTGGATGCCTTTCCCAAGCATCTTTTCCTTGAATTTTAGACACACCACCACCATCACATACCCCGCCCAGCTCCCGTTTCCATTCAACCTCCCACTGCCAATTTCCTTTAGTCACATTTCTTACCTACCTGTGACTGTCACTCACTTCCCCCTCCCCACCATTTTTCCCCTTAATTCTCCCATACAGCTCCTGAGGTCTGTCTTGTCCCCCGTTTGTATTCTTGTAGTCAAGGTTCCTTTGCTGTGCTCTGTCCTCCTCTTCCAATAAACCTGGGAAAAGTACTGAAGAAATGAGCTGCCTGTTCTCTGCTCCAATTCCTGGGCCTGATTTGCCTACAGTCTACTAGAGCTGCAGCTTCAAGGGACAGTCTCAGCTGATCTTGAGCTGGAGCTCAACAGCGTGGACTAGGTAGGGAATTCAGATCGGAAGAGACCTTGTCAATCAGACCTCAGGTCCATGAGGGTGGCTGTGGCGTACCTTTGAAATGAAACATGGGGGGACTGGGAGAAAAGATGCTGAAAGGGCAACATGAGGAACATTCTGTCTTCTACAACACAAGTTTAATTGCCTTTGTTTAAAAAAAAAAAAAAAGGATAAATTAGGCTCAGACAGATACTCACTAGAGAGGAAAAAAGTGCTCAGGTGTTTATAACAATTTATAATTGTCATATCAGAACACACTTACCTGAGTGAAAAATTGACACTATTACTTACAGTTTCCCCCTTGCCCCCCTGCCCTCCCCTTTCCTTTTTTTCTCCAACAGCCAAGAGTAGATGACACATATTCGCATCAGGTAATCAACTTTTAGATGAATGCTGTTGTGTCACTGCGTTTTGACTTAGCATGTCGTCATTTTGTTTATGTGCAGCTACCTGACTTCTGTGTGTACAGAGACCTGTTCCATTTGTTGGTACACATGAAAGCGGAAGCATTTCCTAGGTTCTCAGTATTTAAGTTGATACAGGCTAGTGTAAGGAAACATGAAATGTTCATTTTTTTCCTTTTCTGTTGAATAGTCACAGCATTTTTACACTGGCTATTGGGAAAGGTGAATGCTTTAAAATATACATTCCTTACAGAGAGAATTTTAGGGAAATAGTTTTAATTTTGATATGTTGTTAGAGTATAAAGAAAAGTGGAAAACTAGGACTAGAATGGGCCTCAAGAGGTATTCCTCTTGCTCCAAGTCATTTTATGTGTATCTTTCCAGGCAGATATCTGTCTTGTCTGTTCTAATTACAGTCTTTTCACATCCTCACCAGGCAATTTGTCACAGTCTGTTACTCTTTTCACTGTTTGAAAGTTTCCATTATGTTTAATATGCATTGTTCTTGCTGCAAGTTGAATCCATTAATGAACATGGAAAACAGGCTATTCCCATCCTCTGTGTTAGCAGCCTGTTATGCACCTGTGGATTATCATCCTGCATCTTCTCTAGCTTATCTATAGCCTGTCGTATATGCTACTACACGTTATTTTACTAATCGCTGAGATCTCAGATGAGAGAATTTTATCCTGTCTTTTAAAGTACTATTTGTTGGAGCTTATCTGAAATGGCAGATACTATATCCAGGCAGGCAGATGGGTAGACATAAAGGGCTGAAAAAAGCCCTCCTTGTTTACCTGGAAGAAAAATTCTCTACTACATTTCTTTGAGATCTCTGTGGACTATTTTCATACCCAACTTGTTGTCCCCAACAGACTTGTTTCCACTGTGTGCTGTAGATTTTTCAGTGACATTTTTTCTGCCTTAAATTCAGATTGTCAAGGTGTTCCTGCTTCTCTAACTACATACTGAGTTCAATGCGTTTTAGAAGTAACAGGGACTAAGTTAAATGAAAAAAGTTTTCCTTAGACAAAACACTTCTACATCCTTCTCTGAAAAAAAAAAAATTGAAAGCAATTGTTAAGAAGTTGTCTGTTTATATGTGTGAAATTTAGACAAACTTGTTATGCTTTGGCAAACAAACCACAGAGGATATAACCTGTTTAGCTCCTTTACATTTTTTGAGCTATGTGAGGGAACTCTAAGAACATAGTTAAATTTTAACCTGTGGCTTTGATGTTGACACACAACTTGTCTACGCAATTGCTTTGCCCAGCAGCGTGGACCTGCTGCTCTTGTTTTCAGTCCTCCCCATCTTGTGAGCAGAGCTAAACATTTTGTTGCCCTGTTTGCATGGCAAGCAGATTGTTCAAATTGGTTTACTACTTCTTCTCCATTTTTTCTCAGGTTCCCTGTCTTGGTTTTCAGTAGCTGGCAGGCTTGGATTTCTCCCTCGTGGTGAAGCACAGTAAAAAAGGATGAGCTTAGGTGTATGCAGGAGAGGAAGACAGGAATAAGCTTGGTGCACAGTGGGAGAGCAGTTGACCTTGTACATATTACTCTCAGAGCCTGGGCTTGAATAGTTGATGGTGAGGATTGGTGAGACTTGATTGTAGGGTAGACATCTCATGTTCTTCTACAGACTGTCTACAAAGAGGATCACAGTGTGCTTCTTAAGTTATTTCAGAAGTGTATTGTATTAATCTAATTATATGATCAAGTTTTTTTTGTTTGATTTGTTTTGTTTTTGTTTTTAAAGGCTGTATATATGACCACCTGTACTATGGGAATGAAGGAAAGTTTCATAAATTGCCATTTGCTTTCTTTATTTGATGCAAGGCACATGGAAAAAGATGCAGTGGAATAGAAAGCAAAATAGTCTGCAAAACTTTGCTATGGAGAACCAGCTTTTGCTGAATATGCAGAGAGTCACAAAAGCTTTCATGCTTGTTCTTTTCTGGCTCCACCACTTGATATATATGACATTTCACCTGAGGAAGTTCTGAGGTGTTATAGTGTTAATCATATCCTTAGAAATGTGTTTCACAGAGACACATAGTGGGTTCTAAGATATTGTTTTCTAATTAGCCAGCTACAGTTAATTGACTTATGGACAATTTTATCTTTAATTGCTAACCCTCTGTTCCTCATGTGTAATATGGACCACCTAGTTTTACAGGAGAGTTATGATGCTAGATTAATTGTGTTTGTTTAGAAGAGGATCACACTAAGTTAGTACAATAGAAGAGCCATAGAAAGCCCACGAGGAAAGTAATAATACTGTATTCAGTGCAGAATTTGGATCATGTCCAGTAAATACACTGTGGGATAACACTCTAGGTAGTGAATATGGAAAGAAACGATGAACAACTATCGAGTACTATCCATACCCTGCCTTGAACAAAACAGATGTCCTGTAGAAAGATAGTATATGAATGTAAATAGAGAATATGCCATATGGATACAAGGATGTAAGGGAGAATTTGTTTAGACAGGCTTATTTCTGGAATCTTCCAACATCTGAGGGACTGAATTTGCCACTGCTATATTCTTTAACTGTTAAGAGTTTTGGGGTGTGTGTGTGTGTGTGTGTGTAAAATTCATGATACCTGCATTTTATAGGGTGCCTAGCTTTAATTTAGTCTATTGCTGAAAAAAGCTACTGGGAATTTTCTAGAAGGAAAAAAATACTTGGATAAGAACAAGGTAATATAGGAAAGAGTACGTCATACATGTGGAGAAATTGTGCTATGTAATAAATGAAATGCAAGGTTATATCAGATAAACAAATTAACTATGTCAGAGAATAATTAAGAATCCCTATTGAATTTCCAGGCCTAAATTTAGTATAAGTAATAAGACTATGTTGAAAGTGCATCATCAGTGGAGACAATGAATGTGGCTTACCAGAAGAGGTCAGAGACGCTTGTCAGGAAACACAAGAGAAATGTGTTATTTCAGCTCACCATGATTGCTGCCTCCCCATGTCAATTGGGCAGCAGCTGTCAAGTCATTTTAGACTAAACTTCTAGACACCATAAATGACTTTTCATTGCGGCAGCTAATCAGAGAATCAATAGAGAGGCAGTTCATTGACACAATGTTATTACCGAAATACGTTCTGTAACAATGTGCTTAAATTCAACATCCTTTCAGGAACAGCAGAAGTCAGAACAGCCAATCAGCAGTACTTAATTCCACGAATGGGAGTCTTAGCAAAATAAGGATGTTTCTTAAAAAGAAACTGAGAGGCAGGTAAAAAGTTGTCTTTACAGGTGGCATGGATATTGTTTCAAGCCACTGTATTGGAAGCTAAAAAAAAATGTCTTAAAGCATTTTAGAAACACCAAATGACATTGTTGTTAAACACCAAGTTTAGAGAAACTACTCTATACACAAATGTTCTGCATAAAATTGAATCCCCATTCCAATATGAAAAATAAAGAATGTAAAATCCATTATGTTAAACGTAAAAAATGCAGTAAGGTAGAGTAAACAAGATTGAGGAAGAACGTCCAAAGACTTTCCTGTAAGTCACCAGGTGTGGGATGCCTGTCAGGTAGTCTGTAAGGCCAGTGGAGAACCAGAGTATAGGAAGTTGAAGGACAGCACGCGCACATAGACACAAAAGATTTGTTGCAGTAACAGTAAATGCAAAATAAATTGGACAGATTCTCACATGGTGACTTTTTACTTTTTTTTCAGGAGTTGGCTAAAGAATGTATTTCAGTAGAAGCTGCAGCAGAACAAACTGACAAAATAAGCAGTGCATATTGGTTACAAATATCTGAACCTGGTAGTATTTTCCCAAGAGTTCTAGAGGACCTTTAAGGGTGAAATAGTTAAATTGAACTGTATTTATTATGTTGCCTCTTGATTAACGCTTCCGTGGTACCAGAGAATTGGAATAAGATTAATGTGATGACAAGCTATAAAACAATTTCTTGAGAGTATCCAGGGAACTACTAACCAGTAAGCTTGTGTTCAGCAAATTGATAGAAACTATAACAAGGCATAGTTATTAGGCATATAAATAAGTATGATATTCTGGGGAAGACTCAACATGGCTTATTTAGTTATTCCTCACCATTAGAATTCTCTTTGGGTGCTAGAGTAGTCCTGTTGATACAATCTGTTTAGGCTTCCAGGAAGTATTTGAAAAGGTTTCTCACAAAAAAAACCCCCAACCTAGCTAGCCATTAGAGAAAATGAGAGCAACTCAACATGAATAAATAAGTTTAAAACAAAACCCCCACCCCACAAAAAAGTCCCACCTGAAGGAAAAAACCAGGGTGGGGAATAGTGTTCAGTTTTCTTAACGGAGAGAAAGTTATAGTATTTTTGCACAGGGGTCTGAATATTCTGGAGAAGTGGGTTTATAGTAATTAATGATGAAATTCTTGTGAGATTGCCAAACTAGTCAAGATAATGAAGAGAAGGAGCAACTCCTAAGAGCAGCAAAAAAGTAGATGAAATTCAGTGTAAGTAAACGTGAGGATGTGCTCATGGAGGTAGAAGAAAAAAATCCCAATTGCAATCATACACAGTGATGGGTAACCAATTAATTACTGCTTTATAAGAATGAGATGTAGGTGCTGCAATGAATAATTCTAGGCAGATGTCCTCTCAGCTTTCTATGGTAATTAAAAAAAAATAAATTAAAAAGGACATGAGAAATTACTGGGAAATGAGTGGAAAACCCCCAGAAACTTTTTTGTGGCTTGTATAAATTCATAGCATGCCCATGTCTTGAAGACTATCTTAGAAGGGTATGTTAGAACTTGTGAAGGGAAGAAGAATGACAAAGTTTATTAAAGAATTGCTTTTTACTAAGTAGCAATTGAATAATCAAGGACTCTTCGGTCTAGAAAAAGATATGACTAAAGGGTATATGACAGGAATCCAGAAATCATTGTTAGGCTGAGGGAAGATCAATGGAGAATTATTATTTACAGTTTCTTTCTCTACAAGAACAATTGGGCATCACATGAAGCTAGCAGAAGGCAGTCTCAGAATGAGCAAGAGAAGATGCTCCTCAGAAGAGACAATTAAGCTGTGCAAAACTGTGCTGTTGGGTGTTAGTTGTTAGTTAGTTAGTTTTTTAGCTGTGTGGTTTTTATGGATCTAAAAAAGCAGTGCAAAAAGCAGGGAAAAAGATTTCAGAGGGCTGTTAAATATGCCACCACTGACTGAGAACTCTCTTAAGCAGGAAGTTGCTGGAGGTAAGGAGCTTTAGAATGATGGCACAAGTATGGGAAAGGAGAGACAAAGTGTGGATTTATGATGAAAGGAAGCAAATAATAACGGTGGTGAGGAATGGGAAGATGTGGATGTGCTATGTGAGAAAGGGTGGAGACAGAGAGGAAGAGGAGTGAGCAGAACTGGTAGAAACTGCACGTGGCTGAAAGTAGCAAGAATGGGAATTTAGCACCAATGCTGGGTAGCATTGATGTAATTTAGAAAAGGAGTGGTGTGAAAACCACAAGAGAATGGCAAAGGAAGGGAGTTGAAAATGCATATATTTTCACAGAATGGCAGGGGTTGGAAAGGACTTCTGGAGATCATCTTGTCCAACCCCCCTGCTTGAGCAGGCACGCCCAGAGCAGGGGGCACAGGAACGCATTTTGAATGTCTCCAGGGAAGGAGACACCACATCCCCTCTGGCAGCCAGTTCCACTGCTCTGTCACCCTCATAGTAAAGAAGTTTTTCCTCATATTTAGCTGGAACTTCCTGTGTTATGCATACAGCAATATTTCTTTCTTGGATTGTGTGCTAGAAAGCCTATTGATCCTGATTTAATAGTGCACTGTAGATTAATTGATTTGAAATGTTAAATTGGTTTAATATTTTTAAAGTAAAAAGAATTATATTTAAGATATGTTGGCAGGCTATTGTGTTTAAAGAAAGTAATGTAAGAAAGTTTAAGAATCAGAGCTCTGTTGAGATGCAAATGCAAGTACAGTGAAAGTGTAAATGTGTAAATGTTTTCTCATATTTATGATAATGAAATAGGGATCATCAGCTAGCTTAGTAGAGTCACAGAGCCCAATCTGTAATTTCATTCCTGGTCTTGTCACAGACCTCTTTTATATCAGTAGTATATATATTGTTTTGGTTTTATGTTGCTTTGTTCTCTTACTCCTTTAGTTCTTTATTTTGTCAGAGCACAAGCAGTTTAGTTTGTTAGCATAGTAAGGATCAACAGAAACATCAAAATTTTCCAGGTATCGAAGCAAAAGGAAGTAGGAATGAGTCTCTATGAACTCTGCTGCTGCATGTTCTTTACAAAAAAAAAAAAAAATTCCTCAGTGAATGAAATGATACTATTAGCTTTCCAAAGAGTTGGTTACAGAGAGGCTCAGGAAAGGCCACTGAGTATGAGGTAAGTGGCTGTGTTTTACATTAGGCTGAGACATAAAATTAAGGCTGATAAACACAGTGCTTTCAAAAGCATGTGAAAGTTGAGCTCAAAGTCATAGCTAATAAAAGAAACAGGGAAGAAGACATTTTGTTTACTGAGTAGCATTTTTGCCCAAATCACTGGTTAATCCTTAATACAGTTACTTCCAATGTCTAGTTAATTCAGACATGCAAAATACTTCCCAATTACATATTTAATACAAAACAGAAATTATCCAGTAGAACATCAGTTCTAGGAACTCTGCTAAATCATGTTGATTGCTCTCTAACATCTGCTAATGAAAGACAAAGATTTTATGGGGTACAGTTTTGCTAGATTTGTCTTGTTTAGATTTACGAGAGGATTAGCTTCCCTTTGAAAGCTGATTCCTTTGATTACTAGCATGCATGGTTTCATTTCAAGCCTAATATTCTATGCAGAATGCATTGCACATGACTCCTAAGTAGTTCTGTTATTTATTTGTCCAGCTGCAGTGGGAGCTGGCTCAGAATGAAAATCCTGTATTATGTGTTGTACAGGTATTAAAGATGCGAAACTACAGAAACCACAAGGTTCACCTGATGATTTTTTTTGACTGCAGTTAGCTTGGTCTCAATGTTACTAATTGGATTACATGTGAAAATGCAAGTAACCCTGGGTTTTCAAGGTCTGAATGACAAATAACTGTTTTGCAAGTTTTTCACACTAAAGGGACTGGGATTGTGATTTTGGGGCCAACCGTGACAAAGTTGCCTGGTAGTTGGTAGTTATCTGCCTGTATAAATGCCAGCAGCTATTCCAGGTTCTGGGGAGGTTCATTGAGTTTCAGTTTTCCTTGAGGGATGCAAAAACATCTTCCATCTTCTCTTTCACTGGTTGTCTGAAGATCGTTTCTTGTTACAGAACTGGCACGTGATACGGAGATAATCTCTCCTTTTTTGAGATGAGATTAAGAGAATCCTCCCCTTAAGTTTAAGGTGTCTCAGAGGTTGTCAGTGAAAGCTGATGCCATGTCATTTGGTTTGTAGGTATTTGATTTCTGTGTCATACAGAACCTTTCACAAGACTCTTTGGTGACGATTACTTCCTCAGATAGTCCTTCATAATAGTCCCAGTATTTAGGTCTGAGTTTGCGGCCAAATTTGTTGAGTAATTTGATTTGACTCTGGTATACTTCCAGAGAGATTTGATCTTTGCCTGACTGAATTTTCTTACATTGCTTTTTTAAATGCATTCTGATTTGAAGCAGAATGCTATTTTTCAGCAGATGGAGCCTTTTCTGTCATATTTATTTGTATTTTTCACATTTTCTGTGTAAAATGAAGGGAATTACTCTACCCCTCATTGTGTTTAGAGGTTTTTTCACTGGGCTTGCAGTGTTGATGCTTTTATAATTTATTTCTAGAAACCTTTTTATTTGTAGTTCTATGAAAAGCTCAAACTGCATATCTACATCAGTTTTATCTATCTGTCAGAGTCTGTCTGTCTTGAAGTACTTATTGGTGGTGAAAGAACATTCCCTGTCTAAGAGCAGTTATTGGTGATAAAAGGGCTTCTGCCAAAAAAGAAGGGAGGGGGGTATTTTACAATGAGTTGTGGAGGTATTCAGAAGAATGTTTTGTACTTGTGATTCTTGGATCCTGATGCAATTTTTATTGAAATAGTGACTTCAGAAGGATAGTATTTGGTTTCAGGCATAAAGAGTTTGTCAGGAAATAGCAAACTGAGTTGCATTTTAGGTAGGAAATGTAAGATTCCTTAGAGACTGATCTGCCATTTCTAGTACATGCTGGACTGCCATTTAAGCCGTGCTGAGTCTGGGATCCCTGAAGAATAATCAGGTTGTTTCATCCACTTCAGATTTTTTCTTTATTTTAAACAATTTGTTGTAGTGAACTGTCACTGAGTAAAGGTAGAGGCATATTTTAGGTCCTCACACCTGTTTGAAGAATCTATACTATCTGCCCAGTATTGCTGAGAATTGACTGATCTAGTGTTTTATTGCTCTGGATCATGGACAGGGAATGGTACTATACATGCTCACATGCCGTCATCCTTCATTTGATGAATACTAACAAAACATTAAAAAGTGCTGATATAATACAATGGAGAAATGTATAGGTCTCTTGATTGACAGTTTCACTTAAACAGTATTGTGACAACATAGTGTAAACCATACTTCTTAATCCTTTCAGTAGGTAACTACATAGGGTTCCCTCCCTGCCCACCCCCTCAAGGCCCCCTTGATCTCAAATGCACTTGAGTCGTCAGGGGAAAGCTCAGTGAGTTCATCAAAGCACAAGTATTGGGAGGGGAATATTATTTTCCAGAACAATTTGAATTTATGTGGCTGGAGATGTTACTGCTACCAGGTAAGCTGAATACTTAATTTGAGCCCTTTAAGTGTTTTGAGTGACCTTATGGAAATGTTTGCTACAAGTACAATGAGACAGATGCACTTCTGGACCCATTAATGCAAATGATAACCATGTGAATGGTACTATTCAAAATGCCTTTACCAAAAGCTCTGGCAGTGCTCTTTTACACTGACCAAAAGTCTACTACTAGACAAGCAACTTTTAACCAGGGAGGCCACAATGAGAGGTTGTTGTGGTATTTATGTAGATCTGTGTTTTGCAAATGAATTCATTGGTGGTTTTTTTTCCCTATCTTTATAGGTCCTATGATTCTTTTTCCTTCAGCTGTAAATGACACAGAAATTATTTCTTTCACATCAATTAATGGATATTTCTTCAATCAATTCTGAAATGTAGAGGGTTTCACCTTCAGTCCATTTAATCTTCTTCCATTTCATGAAAACAATTTACATACAAACACATGCATTAAAGAGGTTCTTGTCCATGCATGTTCTGATGTCAAGTGACAGTTTCATGAAGACTTCTATGAATGCTATTAGACTAAAGATAAGTTCCTACCTTTACCTATCTTTACTCATGTAAAATGTTAGACTAGTCATAGATTTAGATTTGGATGTCTTTATTTGCATAAGGACAGACACAGTTCCAAGAGAGAAAAAAGAGTATTTTTATTATGGGTTGTTAAAGTATAGCAAGTAACAATAAACACTTCACTGATATTTCCAGCTGAATTCTTAATTCTTTCAGAATTCTTTCGGAGATCTGTAGACACTGTGCTAAAAAAGACTGACAAAACCTAATTACAGTTGCTTCATAGTTAAACTTCCAGCTGTGCACTGAAAAATAAAATCATATTTTATATACTTTATTCATCATCCCTTCTCACTGAAGACCTATATTTGAAAGATTCATTAATGTTTTCTATAGTTATATGTGCATTCAATAAAAACTTGTTTTTACTTGATATAATTACCATTTGCATGTAGTAATTGAAATAAATTTGCTTATGTAAATCAGAATAATTCTTAGCATATAAGCTACTTTTAATAGCCATGTAATTTTATGAAGTTCTTTATTCCTTTAAATCAGCTCTTGTTTTCTAATTTGCATATGCCTAACATGCAAATTACTCGTGTTCCCCGTATCTCACTAATGTTTTACTTAGTTTTAATTGCTAAACTTCTTTTCAAGTACTTGGAATGGAAGAGTTACACTGTCTTTCACACTCCTGGCAAATAGGTTTTTATTACATGAGCGTCTACAGGATCAAGAGACTTCCCCTGAATCATGATTTGAAAAGCAGATTAAATAGCAAACCCTGCGCTACTGCTCTTCTTCCCTTCCAACAGTGTCCATGCAGTAACAAAGACAATGAGTTTAGGCATGATCCATGCACCTTCTCCCTCCAGCGGTCCCTGTAATTACACAAAGGAAGATTTTAAAAAATAGTAATAAAAGTTGCTCCTTTGTTTTCTATGTATTCCACAGCCACGTGGCTGTGTGCATGGCAGCGCACTACAACTGATGAAAGCAACAAAGCTGCTTGTTGCTTTGTTTTCTTTCTACTCGTGAGTATCTGGTGCTACTAATATAGTTACCCAGTGTAGTTGTTTGTAGATGGAATTTGTTGCTTACTGGTGCTGTAGGAAGCGAAACTGGGAGAAGACCTTTGCTGAAGAGGAACTTTGAATATTTCATCATTACCAGTCCCTTGATAATTCCTTCTTACTCAATTCTATTTTTTATGGTCTTGTTTGACGTTTTTGGCAGCTCTGTTAATTAAGCAGAAGTTATCCCTGATTAATGTACTGTAAGCTGCTTCTGAAGTGCTATAAATAATGTGGTGATTAATTGCTGTATCCAAACGCAGTCATCCCTTAGCATACTTCACAGATGGATTGTTTTGGTGAAATGATGTCCCATTCTCATACACGTTAGAGACATTGATTGCAGAAAAACTTATCACTCGGTTTTTCTGTTTTCTTCCAAATAATTTATGTCTCTTGTCCGTTAGGACAAATGGTATAGAGAAGCCATTTTGAAAATACAAATGCAATATTCGTGTGGATTCTGTACAAGATGATGCATTGCAATTGAAAGAGAATAACATAAAATGTCTGAGCTCTGAAATTTTCAACTTTTTCAGCTCTTGAAAGAAAATTTACTGACCATGCACAAAGAAAATACACTCCTAGGAGGATAAGAAAAGAGTTTAACCTCAGTTAGCAAAACAACTGTGGTTTTCACATGTTTTCTTGCAAGTAAGGCACAAAATACTCAGGCAGAAGTGTGATTTTTTTGTTTTTTAAGTTGGTAATGTCCAATTTGTGTCAGAGAAAGGGCTGAGTATACTAAATGAAAACCTTGTATTAGTATTTCTGAATAATCTTTATTTGAGATTCTGATTTTAAACATATTAACTGGAGGGAGGCTTGTAGTGCTAAAATCAGCAAAGCTTTCCAGAATTTGTCCCTTTCAGAAAAGGAATTCTCTGTACCACAACAGCAGAACTCTTCTTGTTTTTTAGATCTGCTTAACTATTTTTTTTCTACTGACATTGACAGAAAGCCAGCTATCTTTTCCCACACCTGTG
Source organism: Phalacrocorax aristotelis (assembly GCF_949628215.1). Lineage (NCBI taxonomy): Eukaryota > Metazoa > Chordata > Aves > Suliformes > Phalacrocoracidae > Phalacrocorax > Phalacrocorax aristotelis. The sequence continues at coordinate 32,247,618 of NC_134279.1, read as the reverse complement.
AACAGAGCATTTTAAATTGTGTGTGTATACATGCATGCATGCACAAAGAAATCTGTGGGAAAGAGGAATACAGACAAAGCCCTGGCTTGAAATCAGAGATCTAACAGGATAGTTGGGCATTTTCACGCAGATACCCAATTAGAGTAACCTGCTACAATGACTTTTGTACAGGGGTGGACACTATTGGTCATGGTTCTGTATTGTCCATGAAGGCCTGTCTATTTGCTTCATAGTCCACTGGATCAGACTTTGGCTGTGTTTCAAGGACTGCAGCAGTGAAACAGTGTGGTTCAGAAATTTTGGACTGTTACTCTGTGTGAGAATAGGTGTTTGTCCAGATGGGATCTCACTGAAGGACAAGTCTATGGGTTTATTATAGAGGAAGGGGTAGGGATGGCTGTTATTTATAGGAATCTTCTACTCTCAAATGCTTTGACTATCACTTTGCAGTTGATCTTACTTCCCACTTCTCAGTTAGGACTGAGTCATGAGCAGTTTGTAGTAATATAATAGTAATATAGTAAAATCAAACTTGCATTATGACCCCAATCAATAAATCTTTTGTTTAGTTCATTTAGGAATGATTTAGGATTATTATATTAGCTATTGTACAAACATTACGATTATCACATCATTTTAGAGAAGACATTTTTTGAAAATTCTTAATCTCCTAACCTCAATTTCCTCAATTTTTCTAGAAATCCAGGTGGTATATCTAAGTGCTGTCTCATCACTCAACAAGAAGTAATATCATCCCTGGTCCAGACTGTGGTGGTCTTTGTTTCTATGTGGTCTTAATGATGACAGTGGGGTTCTTTGCTGAGATGAATAAATGGCTGACAGTCTCAGCCCATTGCCTTTAAGCATCATGCTTAAGTAGTATTGTTTGGTTTAGCCCATTAATAAAGGTGTCTTGATTCTAACATAAAACCAGAATTGAACTCTTTCTCTTGCTCTCAAGAAAAAAAAAACAACACCACCAAAACAAACCCCCCAAAAACCCCACAAACTAAAAAAAAAGGCACAACCAAACACAACCACACAAAAACCTGACCTCTCTTTATGACTCAATAGCAACAATCTTAAAGATGATTGTGTCTCGATTTGGAGACTGTCTTCACAGTCCAAATTTGTACCATAATCATCTTTTCCAGTAAGAGAGGAGAAATGTATTTCCGTAATTGTCCTGGGTAATTCAGAGAACAGAGGAAAATGAACCACTGGCATGTCCTTTTTTATAAAGTGGTGATGTTTCCTTTTTTTAGTATCTTGGTATCGTGTTTGTATTGATGTGCAAAATGAGTTACCTGAAAATGGTGAAGTTAAGTCTTCTTGCGTTTGCAATCACAAAAATCATTGAGAAAAGGTAACATGGAAAACTAGGGAACTCTCAGTTTAATGATTTGTAGGAAAGTGTAGGTGTTGTGCCATTTGAAATAGCCTCAGTTGTTGTTATACTTCTAGCTGATCTGTTCTTACCTTTAGTGTAATTATTAAGTCTGTGTGCTGATCTCAACTTTTCACTTTTTTCTGTACATTTGAGGAAGTATGCTAGTACTGATTCAAAAGTTCCCCCCTCATTTGAGTAGATTTTACAACAGATATAGTAAATGTGTAATTATATAGAGAAAGAATATTAAAATATTCCATCAAGTATTTCCTGAATTGATACAACCAATATAGAGCTCTTTGTACATTTTAGAATCTGCCCTACATTTGAAAGTACTCTCATACAATATTTATTATAGATGTTTATAGTGGACTAATGTACTTCTGTTCATAAAGTGCAAACAGATAACCTTGAGAGCACTGTGGACAAAATATTTAAGAAAAATGTGTGTATTATAGCATATTTATTTCTATGCTTCTTTTAAGCCTCAGGAATATCTTTCCATGCATTTTACAGGCACCATTTAGATCAGTAATTTATGAAAACATCAAGTGTAACACACATTCAAACTGCAAACACAGCTGTTAATAAGAAGGGCAGTATATTTGCAAACAGGCATTGCACTCAACCAAAAAAGTCTTCCTGTCTTCACAGATGCCCTCCTCTTTCTAAGAGGAATTAAAAGACAGCCTGTAGGAGTTCAGCCAGCAGGTATTCTTCACCAGTTGTCTGTTGTTATTGACCGTTTCTCCCATTAGTGCTCTCCTTGTGACCATAGGACAAAATCCCATTGCCTTGTCAGTCTATATATAAGAAAACAGAGAAAAATCCTAAATCTTATGAAAAGTGCTCTTCCCCTCCCTAAGAGAGAGATATTGTGGGGTATATCCTAGAAGTGAGCCATAGAAATTGAAGTCTAAAATCACTTCAGTCATTTCACAAGCTCTGCTTCTCACAAATAATGTCAAGTGCTACAGAAAGTTTGAGACAACTGAAATGTGAAAACTTACTGAGAAGATGTTTTTCAGCTGAGGACAAAGCCATGAGATCAATTACTAAACTAAGGGTGTAGTGTCACATTTAGTGGGTAGGGAGATAAAAGATTAACTATGAAGAATGACTTAGTGATTGTAAGACTGTATCAGGGAGGAAAGGGCATGAAAGGGCTTGTGATACAATATATATAATTTCTGTACTGAAATGTACAAAAAGAAATTATGTGAATGCAGCTGATAGCTGTTAACTGTGAAATAACATAGGTAATGCTGAATGTCTGAGTAGAAAGAAACACTTCAGAGTGCAAATCCGGTGATCCTTGAAGAAATAATGTTGGCCCATAATGCAAGTACCATTAAGAAATGAACAATACTATGCTACTGTGGGAGGCATGCTGTACATAAAACCAACTTGTCTTGCGGTGAGTTACACCTTAGCAAGAGGTATTGTGTTTCACTGCACCTGTACTGGAGCTTATGGGGTAATAAGGAATGTGATATTTTGAAGGCGTTCACTTAAGAGTTGCCAGTTGTCTCAAGAGATATGTGCTATAAGAAACAGAGGAAACTGGGTGGGATTTTTTAGGATTTTTTTTTTAGGTTGGGTGTTTTTGTTGTTGATTTGTTTGTTTGTTTTAATTAAGCCAGTATTTGATAATCTTAGTTTTGCTACTTTATGTTGATGTGTACCTTATGAATTTCCTGGCAAAACCTGTGTTAGGTTTCTCCTGTTGAAGGGATTCAGATCTTTCCCCTTATTGGTGTAATTGTTTAAAATAATTAGTTTGTTTTCTACCATCTTGGGAAGTCAGAAATGCAGGTAAACTAAGCTTTTTAATTAACTGTTAAAAAAATTAGTTGTTTTATGTGAACACCAAACTATTGCATATACTTTTCTAAAAGCTAGGATTAAACACACCTATCTTTGCCAAGTGTCCTAATTTGTGGTCTAAAATGCAGTAGATACACTGTCAAATATCAATATATTTTTTAAAATCGTCACCCAGAAAGAAGTTTTACATACTCATCTTTCTGAAATTTAGAATTCAAGGTCAAATTAATTTTAAGACATAGTGTGGAAGTAAAGTTTTATTGAAACAGCTTTTATAAAGGTGACACCTCTTACAGTGGCCTTTTTAAATTGAAAGAATGTAAATTACACATTTCTGAGGGCATAAAAGTTATGGCCAAACTGCATTTCCTGGAATAAGGACACTTAGTTTCTCTTGCAGATGGGAATTTATATTTTGCAGTACACTGTCAGAGAATTAGTAAAACTCAATTTCAAGTCATATTTAACACTTCACTTTTTCAGTTTTTTCTACCTGATGGGCGGGTTAGTAGAGCCTGTAGGAAAACTGAAATCCAATGGCAATTGTAAGACACACATGGAATCGTTCTGTTGTGGTAGAAGGAATTTATTTCCCTTAGTCAGCAAAGAAAATGCACTTAAACTGGAATAAAATGTGTGCTTTTAAATATCAGGTTAAAACAGTTAAGTTCTGTATCTTATTTTTACTTTCAGGTAAACCACTCCCCAAACATTCCCCAGGTATCTCTGTAAGAAATGAAGAATCAGATCATAATCATCTGCCTTACTTTAAATTCTGAGTAGCTAACTTGAATCATTAAGTTGTTCTTCTGAAGTGGGATTATCTGCTTAAAATGAATCATGTTTTTATGTATTTTGTAATCTTAATTTGCAAGAACACTGAAGTCTTCTGACTTTTAAAGCCAAAGTTAATATCCATTATGTATGTCTGTCACATAAGTATGAAAAATATTACCATAGCTGCAACGTTAGGTAACATTTTCAAATTTACACAAGGAATGTGCAGTCTAATATTCAGTTTTATGTGTATGGTGCTCACATGGGGCAGCATATGAGGAGAAAAAAAATATCACCAGTTCTGTGAGGAGAAATGTTCCCCTAACTCAGAGTGTTGCAGTCAATGAGAATTTACCTTTCTGTATCTGCAGCACACGGCCTTCATGTTACTACTCTGTCTGTGGTGGGTTGGATGGCTGCCGGATGCCCACCTGGCCCCTGTCTCACTCCCCCTCCTCAACAGGAGAGGGGGAGACAAGAAGATGAGACAGCTTTTGGGTCAAGATAAAGACACGGAGATTGCTTACCTATTATGTCGTGGGCAAAACAGACATGACTTGGGGAAAATATTTAATGTTCTGCCAATTAAAAATAGAGTAGGATGGTGAGAAACAAAAATAATTTTAAAATTAAAACACCTTTCCTCCTGCCAACCCCAGCTTCTTCCTCAGCTCAACTTCACTCCTTCGTTCCTGGCTCTTCTTTCTGCTGCCCCTGAGTGGTGCAGGGGGATGGGGAGGGTGTTTTGCAGTCAGTCCTTAACAGCTCCTCTCTTCTGCTCCTTCCTCCTCACACTGTTCCCCTGCTCCAGCGTGGGTTCTCTGTGGGCTGCGGTCCTTCAGGGTAAACCTGCTCCAGCAAGGGCTCTCCATGGGCCTCAACATGGATATCTGCTCAGGTGCCTGGAGCAGGTTGTCCCTCTCCTCCTGCATTGACCTTGGTGTTTGCAGGCCTGTTTTTCCCACTTTTTTCTTCCTAACTCTTCTCTACTGACTGCTACACAGGTTGGGGTTTGGTGGTTCGTTGGCTGTTTTTCTTTTTACACCCTTTCTTAAACAAACTTTCCCTGAGGCACCACTAGTGTGGCTGTGGGGCTCAGCCATGCCCTGCGGTGGGCGGGTTGGAGCCGGCTGGAACTGGCTGTGTCCAGCCTGGGGCAGCCCCGGCTGCTCCGCTCCTCACAGAGGCCGCCCTGCAGCCCCCACTCCCAGCGCCCGGGCGCCTGAACCCAGGACAGCATCCAACCTCTTCCATCAGCTGCTGGTAGTTTATTGTCTTTTGTAGGTTTTATTATGGAGTTTTTAATGAAATGTTCCTCCTTTTAAGCATTCATGTACAGTGGGGAGCAAAATAAAATCTTCAGAGCATGATTTGACAACAGCAAAAACAAGCGGATAGTGTGTAAAAAATAAATACTGTGTTGTTTTTCCATGATCACATATTGATGAAGGTGGGAGGCATTTTTTTGAGGTGTTTTGGACATCACAAAGGCAACCAGAGAATATTTTTCAGAGAGTGTAGAAAGATTTTCCTCATTTTTGGAAAGAAAAGAACAGTATTAAGTTGTGTCAGTGGCTTGACAAAGTAACGGAAGCCAAAATACTGAAGAAAGCATCACTAGTGAACTGACCAAATCAGGAATAATTGCACAGGTATACCTGAGGTAGCTATTAGGATTTCTACATTTAACAAATGAAATACTGTTGTAAAGCTCTATCTTAGGCTGACACGAAAAATTGTGATTTCCTCCAAATCTTCTTGTCTGTTTGGTGCTTTACCCAGGAAAGACTGAGATGAGGTATTATGTTGATATTTATTTACAGCAAAAATCAGGCCCACCACTGCAACAACTGCTTTATGACTAGCCAATTAATAGCTGTAGATAGATGTTGTCGATAGGACACAGTCAAATTTTGAAGCTGAATGGCTGAAAGCCAGAGATCATGCTGCTTCTGGGCCCCTGCCAAGCCTCAGCAGGACTGTGGCAATATTGGCTGTTTCTTCAGAAGAAAAGGATGTTGGGGTTTTTATGTGAAAAACAAATGAACGAACCTTTATATTTTGCAAACACTAACTACTTAGAGTTATAAATTCAGCAAAACTGTTATTTCCTGAACTAACCTAAGTAATTGGTAATAAGTGAATTTTTGTTAGCTCTAGGAATGGACTTCTTCCCCTCCACTGAAAGCACTGATAGCACTGAGTGAAACACAGTAAGATGCAAAATGTTTTACCTTAAAATAACTGCAATTTAAAAAATAATGTTATTTCTAATATCACAAATGCCTTACAAAATTAAGAGTTATAAGTAATAGTTATAGTCTGTCATTTCTTCTTCAAGTAGCCCTTAATAGGGATTTATTATGGAAGATAGTAAGATTTCTCTCCCCAGCTTTGGACAGTTGGACCTAGAATGGACGGAAGTTTCTGTACTTGTAGTATAGCAAGGTGCAGGCCAGGGTACAGCTTGATATCCCAGTGTTAGGTGGGAAGGGCTGAAGAATAACAAAAAACAAGACGACACTTTTGGCCAGATGCACAGAGTGCAATCGAAAATCATGTGCAAAATGTGTTGGCATACCAAAATGTATGTTAACATTCTCCTCTCTCCATCAGAGAGCTCTAGCATGTGTATTTCTAGACAGAAGACAAAATGGTTCTGTTTTAATCCTGAAATTCATGATTCTTTCATTTTCTGTCTGAAGGTGAAAAAATGAGAACTGAGCCCCAACCATATTAATTTGTTTGTTAAATTGTGCAGTAGATTAATGCCCCCATTTTCGACACTGGGATATTAGGAAAATCGGTATTTCTATGAAAAAGTAATCCCATAAATCAAACCAGCCTATCAGAGATCATTTTTATCTGTGATGTAAAGCAGAGTATAAACAACATAAATTTTATAAGCATATTTTTATGTGCATCTTCTATATTAATCTTTATGCTGATCAGAATCATAATCTTTATGCTGCATTACCTGTTTCAAATTAACATATACGTTAAATGCGCTTTAGTCATGCATTTCTAGATTTATTTGCATATAAGTTATAAATAACATGGGTAGGGGAGATGACAATTTTGAGACAAAAATGATACCTGGAGAAGTGGGGTTATTTGCTTGTTATCAGGGCATGTAATTAACAAGCATTGGCATTTATGTTTTCCTTAGAAACAGAAAAAAATAATTTAGTATAAAAGATTTCAAAACAATTAAAACAGGATAGTTTTTAAAAGTTTATGGATAAGTTACTAGAAGCAGTTGGTGATATGTGCATGAGTGGGCAGCTTTCATGGTTAAGATTTAATCCAATTATTTTTTTTCCTATTCTAACGAAGATATACAATTGATGACTGAAACTTTGATTTCTTTCCATTAGTTAAGACTTTCCATGCTTCCTTTTTTGAACTTGAAGTCCTACCCCACGATATGGAGGGGAAAAAATAGGAACCATTTTTTCAACATTGCAACAGAACAATTTTTGAAAGATTTTTCATCTGTTGAGGCAACCGATCAGCCAGAATTTCTAGTACTTGAGATGCTACTGCCAAGTGGCATTGACTGACAAGTGTAGGATCTGCTTAAATGGTTGAGGCTGTGGTATGTCTTTGGGTATGGGATCTTCTGTATCAGCAAAAATCTCAAAAAAGTGAACATTTCCCAAAGACAATATTTCTTCACTTGTCTTCAGCTGTAGCTTATAATTTGCATCACTTAGATACAGATCACCCAACTTATTTTAATGTTTTTTTTTTTTTCCTGTGGTTTTAATAGAGAATAGGAAATGCTTCTCTGTAGCTTCTTGTCCTTAGCTTCCTTTCATTCAATTGATCTATTTATTATTTTTTCTTATGAACTGTTTTAAAGGGCATTGTTAGCATAATGAAGTAAATGTTATGCATTGGTGGTAGAGCATTCTTTGAAAAAAAGTATTTGAAAAAAATTCTTTTTTTCATCTGGACCAAGACAACATCTCACCATGAGTGAGATGATACTTTAAAATGCCTAGACACAAATTTCAGAGGCAAAAGTACCTTAGAATTTATTACAGTATAATTTGATTCAGGAAACTGGTCATCTGGTTAGAAAAAAAAATGTTATGACCTGTGAAGGACAGAATATCCTTAAGATGTTGAAATCCTCATAAATAAGCTGTTTCTTTCATGATGCTGGTTTTATTCAGAAGGTAACAGAATGACACCTGTGATGATCATATATTAATAATGAAGAGTAAACAGATGTTCTGCAAAATGGATTTCATGTGAAATGTTAGATTTGTTTAAGGAAAGAAAACAGGGTCAGTTCCTCATCTAATATAAATTGTTGTAGCTCTGTGGCGAACAGTAATATAGATGCTGAAAAGTAATTCTGTAGGTATTTTTAGCACACAGCAGAATAGCAATAGCATTAAATGGTCAAAATATAACTTTATTTAATACAACCAGACTTATGTTTACATAATGAAATTGTGAAGTATTTAGTTATGTGCTGCCTTATTATTTCCTGTGCAGTTGTCATTACTTTTAAATTAATTTATTTTGGCATGAGTGGAAAGAAGAGCAGGGAAGTTAATTCTGAAGTCAAGACTATTTGTAACTTCAAAGTAATTGTTCAGCATTTGGTATTGGCTTGGTTTTGCTTATTTATTCCCTTTTAGATATTTGCCTGACTGGTATATCTAAAGCTCACACAGTGTGACCCTTACATATTATGCTGAGCAATCTTTTCCTTTCTGGTAGTAAGAGACAACCTGGAAGTCGTTGGTTTAGCCCTAGTTAATTAAAGGTCGAATTTGTTAATTGTACGTTTAGACTGAAAGTTTGTATTTCCACCACTCTTAAGTGCTCTTTTAACTTGTATCTGGAGATGTTTTTTAACCTACATCACTTGGCATCATTGCCACTGTATTGTCCTCTAGCTGTACAGGCTACCATTTATTAGTTGTTGGAAACAGATGTGATTCCTGTAATAACTGACTAAAGAAAGCCCTACAGCTACTTTCAGCCCATCTCAGTATAATAATTTTGGCTAAAATACAAGATAAATTAGTGCTGATTGAATTTAATTATGACTGTACAAGACCCAATCTGCAAGGGCAGAATGACTATGCAAAGGAGCATAGTACCACTGTTGCTGTGGCTGGCTTTATGGGGATATTTTATGTGTGGTGCATAAAGCTGCAAGTATATTTACATTAATGGAGCTGGGCATGACCTAAAATATACTTTGATTTGTTATGTTACATGGGAAAGAGCAAATTTTGGTCAAAGTGCTCCGATCAGTCAAAGCACTGCTTAAATTGTTTGCCTGGTGGAGTTCTACAGACCCAGAAAGTGATATTTTAACCATGTCCCCAGTCTTCAACCATCCTGGATATGCGTGAAATATATAACATTTACATGTGTAGAGTGTTAAGGTTGTTTCCTTTGTATAAAGAATGAAAAATACTGCTTTTTCTTGATAGAGCGTGATAATGTCTGTGGTTGTGATGAGAAATGGTAATATTTCTACAGAAATTATTTCAGTACAGCTTATGAACTTATAGCCTTTAAACACAGCCATTTAATCATGTTAGTATTACAGAGGATTTTGGATGTAGCCTTCTTAAACTTGGGGGCTGGGGAGCACATAATGTATGTACCAGAGTGCACTGTGTATTCCTGTCTGCTCTTTTCACACACCCTTGAATTTAGGAGTGGGATGACAATATAGCATTATGCTCTGGTTAATTGTACACATCCCAGGAGCAGAAGCAAAACAGCGAGTTGCTGTGGCTTTATTATGAAGTACGGCATAATTAAAAACATTATTTAAATAAAGATACTTTAGATTCAGTGTGTTGTCACTGAAGTCCAGATACCCATAGAGGCTACATTCAGTACAAGCACAGACTTGGAAGTGGAGAATTAAATTGGGGTGGGGGGGAGGAAGAAAGGGAGAGAGAAAACAACAGATGTAACAACGAAAAAAAAAAATTCTCCAGAGATATCTATGGTAACAGTTTTAAAAGTAGCCTTTATCTAGATGTGTTAGAGACCTTCTGTATGCTTTTGGGAAGAATTCTCAGGCTAAACCAGCTGAAGGGTATGGAGTGCCTCTGCTAGTCTTTCTTTTCTGCCTTTCTGTTTGTACCTCGAGTCAGGTAATGTATTTTATTTTTTGCTAGCACACACAAATTTTTATCTTGCATCCACATGCAGCAGGTTCATTTTAGCTTGCTTCTCTGTCACCTGCTCTGTATCTTGGCTAGTATGCATTAAACTTTCCACCTACAGGTAACTGTAGATTAAATCAAACCTTGCAGCTCTCTATCTTATTTAAAGTTGGGGGTTTTTTTTACTCATGTTTTTGGTAAATAAAATCTAACCAATGTCTCAGTTTCTAGCTGTATGGAAAAAAAAAAGTTGTTATTAAACATACACAGTAAATATGTGTACTTCTGCTAGGTGTATTCCTGTTAGACTGAGATCCATGTATTCATGGTTGCTTGTTGTGATCAGGTCACAATTGTTTAGATCCCCAATGGTTGCAGGATTAAAGAATAAATTTAAATGCCAATTCAAATAAGTGGTTGTTCATAATCCATTATTTTACGTGTGTTGTCCTTATCTTCTTTTGAAGGACAAAAGCAATTTTGTATAAGCAGCACATTAAAATATTAGTGAAAATATGACCTAGATTCCAGTGGACCAAATCATTTAAAATGTAGAAATCAGCAATAGGGCAGTGGCAATTTATGCCAGCTGAAGAGTCTCATCAGAGGAATCTGACTAGGCAAGGACTTAGCATATGTTAACTTGCAAGTAGATGCAAAAAATCTGTACAGAAGCTGTGTCTTCATAACTTCTGTCTGCTAATAATATTGTCTTCCTGAAACACCAGAATAGTACTGATCTTATGGAATATATGACATATTGAGGTAAAGAAGAAGGTTTGCGTGGATTGGATTCTGTGATCAATCAAAGATGATAGTTTCAGTTTTCTTCCTGCTGTTGTTGTTCTCCCCCAAAATAAATATACACATTAGCTCAAATGGAAGAGATTGTCATTCACAGCCATTCTTAGAGCGTGCAGAGGGAATATATTCTAAATGATTCTCCATATTTTCAGGGCAAGGCTGCTCTCTGCCAGCTCTGTATTAAAAGGCGGTTGTGGCCAGTTGTGCTGTTGGTGACTCTCATGCCCCAGCGTGTAAGTCATGAGCTACTGCTAGTGAAGTGCGCCCTCACTCTCAGCCTGCCGTAACATTCCCCCTTCCTGATGGCTGCTTGCACTCTGGCTCCACATCCATAGAAGACCCGTTGTAAGCATTCTTTCCCATTACATACACTTAACACACAGTGTTAAAGGTTTTGGCTCCTTAACAGAGAATGCCTATGTCCACACTTTCTTAGCAGAGTCAGTGCTAAATAAACCGCACTGTCTTTATCTTCAAAATGTTATGAATTGCCCTGTATTACTAATAACTGCATTGTGCATCCAAACATGCGTTGAGTTCTTTGAGGATACTGTAATTGGATTAGCAAAATTCAGGCTTAATTAATTCATCATTGTAAGCAGGTTACTAAATAATTCACGATGCTCTTTATAACTTAACTCTGAGTGAATGATAAATTACTTCTTATGAAGGATTAAAGAATAGCTGACCCTGCTTTGGGCAGGAGGTTGGACCAGATGACCTGCTGAGGTCCCTTTGAACCTGAATTATTCTATGATTCTGTGGAAAACTACTAGCATACATTTCCAAATGCCAGATTTCCTTCAGAAACAATAAGCCCAGGTCACTTCACACTTACCCTGAATTTTTATGTCACTAATGACTTTTTTTTAACTAGCAAATTTTGATTGTCATACTGTGTCCTAATGAATATGTCTTTCATCTGGGGCCTTAAATTATGCTATAAATATTAGTTATGCCTCAGGATTCTTTGCAGTATTATAAAATACCATAGACTCCAGTTGTAAAATAATCAGTGGCACAGCTAGGAAAAGAATCCAGGAGTCCTAAACCTTAATTTCCAGCTATAATCAGTTAACTACACTTTCTCAACACCAGCCATCATGCTGATTTGCTGTGCATCAGGATATGTATGCTGCTCACTGCATTCTGTGTAAACAACCATCTTTATTCAAAATTTATATTAGATGTATACTGACTTAAAAAAAAAACAACTTCGCACCACAGGCACAGTAACTTTTTCAAATGTGAAAATTATATAACTGTCATGCACTATGACATTCGGTATAGTACTTCATGACACGCAACATTGGCATATGTGAAAACTCTGGAAAAAAATATGCATAAGGGCAAAGACATACTCCTTACATTTTGCTTGTGCTAGTTTTGTATTTTCTGTCTCAAAATTGTCATTGTAGGCCTAGAAAGAGCCTTTGATGTTTAAAACACACAATGTGTCACAAGAACAGCCTGAGGAAGGAGATGCAAAGGCAAAGGAAGAAGGATCGTTCTCTGTTTGCCCTTTGCATTCATCAGCATCTTTGTCTTGTGTCCGCCAGCAAAAGTTAGGGGTAAAATGGTGTCAAGATGAAACAAAGCTTTCGTGAGTCCAGCTGTCATCCAAAACCAATATCACCTCCTTCAAACTACTGAGAGTTTCACACAACCCACCTATTGGAAAACCTTGTTAGGAGCTGCTCAATGATCCAGACAGATTTTATGTTGCCTTACAGCTACTCACAGTTCAGCCTTAATTTTTGCCCCTTTGAGTCTGAAAAAGTTAAAGACCACTAACTGTGGGAAATAGAGTAGGGATTTTCTAGTCTGCTAGAAATTTGTTACCTTGGTTCTTAATGAAATGCACTTTCAGCTGTTACTGCCATCTTTGACTAAGTCGCCACTTTGGCTGACTCCCAGACCAGATGCAAAGTTGCCTTTGTCCTTATTGGTCCTACAGCAAAGTGAATACTACAGAGTGCTTGCCCTTGATAATGTCTACATCCCTTTTATGTCATAATTATTCCTGGTCTCTTTTGGGTGGGTGTTTTTGTTTGATTTTGGTACAGACTAACCAAAATAATGTGAAGCCTGTGTTGCAGTCTGCTAAAGTTTTATTTTTGAAGCAAGAGAACAAGGGTAGGTGTTACATACCATGGGACTTGGTATAAGGATGCATGAAAGTGTTTGAGGCACAGAGCTCTCTGGGAACGTGTTGGAAAAAAATGTTCTAGGTGTGCATGGGGGGTCAAATGAGGTATAATCTTGTCCACACTGCACATGGGAAATAGTGTCTGGACCAAAATTGTCTCAGAGGGAGATGGTTTACTTGCTTGTAAAGGCAATTTGTAAGTGTGGAAAATTAAAGACCAGGATTCAGGAGCTTGGTTCCATGATGACACAGTTATTGATAATGGGAGCTTGAAGATACACTGAAAACCCCAATGAGTTTTTCAAGCTCTCTTGAATGTGTCTTGAAAATTTAAATGGGGTAAATGTGTAGGATGGTGTCGTGGCTTGGTTAAACCAGCCAGAAACTAAACACTACACAAGCTGCTCGCTCGTTCCTCTCCCCCAGTAGGATAGGAAAGAGAATCAGAAGAGTAAAAGCGAGAAAACTCTTGGGTTGAGATAAAAATAGTTTAGTAGCCAAAGCAAAAGCCGCATGTACAAGCAAAGCAAAACAAGGAATTCATTCACTACTCCCCATCAGCAGGCAGGTGTTCAGCCATCTCCAGGAAAGCAGGGCTACATAATTCGTAACAGTGACTTGGAGAGACAAACAGCGTCATTCCAAACATTCCCCCCTTTCCTCCTCCTTCGCTCAAGCTGTATATGCTGAGCATGATGTCATACGGTGTGGAATATCCCTTTGGTCAGTTGGGGTCTGCTGTCCCAGCTGTGTCCCCTCCCAGCTGCTTGTGCACACCCAGCCCACTCACTTGGTGGGGTGGGGTGAGGAGCACAATAGGCCTTGACTTTGTGTAAGCGCTGCTCAGGTGTAACAAAAACACCCCTGTGTTATCAACGCTGTTTCCAGCAGAAATCCAAAACACAGCCCCATACTGGCTACTGTGAAGAAAATTAACTCTATCCAGGCCAAAACCAGCACAGATGGAAATAGATGTCCTCTTCCACCCAATGTGATGAGGCTCCTAAAAAGTCAGGCTCTTTTCTGAAGACATTAGACAAGAGGAGGGAATAGGAGCTTTTCTTAACTCCATTTGCCAATATAGTACATTACGAAGTAGAAGAAAAAAATTTAAGGAAGAGGAAGAAAACCTGATAGTACATTTTTATTCTTATATAAAGCATGAAGATTATTATTGTCACACCTTATATAAGAAGTTAAAACTGACCCTTTTTTCTGATTTCTCCTTGAAAAATACATTCAATGAGATTTGCTTCTATTATGGGAAACTTAGCCCTGAATAGCTTACTTAAAACACTGTATTATTTTTCAAATATCCATTTGCTATTCCAAAGAAAATCCTGTGTCACTAGTTTGCTAACAGCAAGTGTTGCCTTCTGTTTTTCTCAAAGCATCTCTAAAAATACTGCTGCTTTAATTCCATTTCCACTAACTTCTTTATAGTACATTGTTGGCTCTTTTTGCCTAGAAATCTTGGACAAAACCAAAAAATAGTAAAAATAATGGATTTTAATGTTTTCCTTACTTCTTACTTACTAAAGCTGACTAAAACTTCTATTTTCTTGGTTTTCCCTTTCTCTTTTGTTCTGGTTTTTAGTAGTTAGTAAAGATTAACTATTTAGTAGTAATAGAAATTGGTCTCACTTTAATGACATATACTCTTTATTTCAACAATAGTCACAGGCCTTTTCCTATAATAACGTTTTTCTTAGTTCTAAATATTGTTTTGTACCTCGTATTTACTTCTGTTGAAGTCTTGGAAAGTTAGCTTTTACATTTATTTCCACTCTTGAAATGTTGTTATAACTCTCCCAGATGTTTTCTGTTCTGTGAGAGGAAGGGGAAGGAAGAGGCAGAAATTTAAAAACCATCATTTGCATTGTTACATAGAAGTATGCATTTTTTAAAATGTTGTTTATTTTTCCTTCCTACAGAATTAATTACGTCTGTTCCATTGAGAACACTTGTCAACTTAAAGCTGTTAAAGTTTTATAGTCAAGCAATTAACAAGAGACTTGGATACTGTCATTTGTGTTAACAGTTTCATGATGAACGTTACTTAGTGTAAAATTACCTTACACCATTCCTATCCACTTCGCTGCTGCAGGAGTTTATCCACTTTACAATCAAAGGAAGTGAGCACGACTTGCTCCTTGTAGAACAGAACAATAGTTGTAATAAAGTGCAAATTTTCAATAACTGCTAAAATCGCAGCAACTGAGCTTCATCTTCTACCTGACGATGGCCTGTGGTATAAAGTTTTCTCTGAGGGTACCTCCCTGTTACAACTTACTCTCTGAAATAGGAGTTACAAATAAGAGAGGATCTAAAAAGTGGGTGTTGCTGCATCATGACAGAGTGTGATAGAAGCACACTGGTCAAATGGTACACACCATTTTTTTTCATTAAGACCCTGTAAAGCAGTTTCTGCTGTGTAGAAGTAGTGGAGGAGGATCCTCTGGAATAAGGCTTAGTGTGGTTTGTTTGGGGTTTTTTTGTGGTGACTTCTCTGTGAGGACACAGTTTCTGCTGGTGCAGAAGGGAGGAAGGTGTGATGTGAATACATCTCAGCTCATTTATATGAGTATTGTCACAACTTATTTATGGTAAGTGAGTTTCATTCCCAGATGCTATTTATTTCACTGTCTGAGAGATAAGTCCTTTGGTGAAGGCTGCAGAGGGAGGCAAGGAAGTCCTGGGGAAAAAAAACCAATCAGATATCTCTAAGCCTCAGTTCAGTATGTGAAACCCCCTTTTTTTCTAGTAAAAGACCTTATACTTCCTGTGTTGTGTACATATGAGTAAAAATGGAAGTTACTCAATGTAACTGTTATGTTAGCATGCATAAAACAGATGCTTGAGTCTGTTGTACATGTTTAGAGGTATTCAGGTCTGAGTCCAAACTATTTCTTGAAATGAATTTATTGATATCTAGCTTACTGTCCTTTCTGCTGCAGAATGTGAACTCAATTGTTACAAAATTTCTTCTCTAAATCTACTATGATTTGTGAAGGCAAAATAAGACATGGTGGGACAGTGGCTTTTGACTTTATGCCAAGGGCACGTAAAACACTCCAGCCATCACTTTGTAATATGCATGACCAAAATACTGTATTGATTGAATTTGAGCACTTTAAATGGCACAACTGGTGCTTAAATTAATAGGAGTAGGGAGGCACTTTCACAAAGATGTATTTGGCCTTGGCATGTCAGAATGGTATATAAGCCAAGCTTATTTGCTTTTTCCTGCGTCTACTTCCCCTGCCTTCCCTCCCTGTGCCAGAAACATTGTTCAGATGCCAAATTTGCCATTTGTGTCCATCCTCTACTTTGCCTCAGCTGTATAATTAACATCGCTACCTAGATAACAGCTGAATTAGGTTTAAATATCTTACTCAAGGCTATTTTTGGTCAGTTTGGTTCTTTGTGCTTTTTAAGTGAGCTGAAAAAGAACCTCTCCTGGTTTAGTCCAGGCATTCAAATTTAGTCTACACACTTCAACTCCATTTCTTTTTTTCCCAAGATTTTTTTTTTTCTCGAGACAAGAATGACTTCTCTGGTCTTCTTTATATAAGACACAGTCACCCAAACGAGTCAATTTGGTACTGCTTTCAAACCCTGGGCCAGTGTTTCAGCTTTCTGAGTTAGTTGTCTTATCTGGACCCAGTTTTATATCTTGCATGGGCAGGTAGTGCAATGCCAGGAATGTGCTTTGGAGTTCAAACCAACACCCTTTCTACCTAGCTCTTCCAATTCACCACATATTTACTACAGTTCCCTAAAGACATGGAGGTGAAAACCTACTCCCCTTCCAATGGTACTTTTAAATAGTGTGATATAATGCTTCCTTTTTTCTAAAGGGGACCTAAAAAAACAAGTAGACAGCATTTGCTATCAGTTAACTGTTCCTAGAGCTGTTCAGTTAGCATAATATCTCAGCTTAATGAAACATTTTGGTTAGGAGAAATGTTGGCCACAAATTCAATTCTGCTCTGCTGCAACATGTCCTCAGAAAATGTTTTGCTCAAGCCTCTTCCTCCACCTTCAGTTTTAGATATGTAATTTGCAAAATAAATACATTTGCCAGCAGAGTTCCGGTTGGATTAAAGACAGAATTAAGCTAAACTAAATGAGATTTTATATACTGCAATTGTTGGTCTTAATATGGCGAGGTTAGTTTTACTTGGTGGTACCTTGAGCATAACATCTACCATCTTCTGAGAATGAAAAATGCGTTCTGCTCTGACTAGGGCTTTCAAATGTTACTTTCAGAACTAGATTGTAGTTTTGCCCATATTCGCTCCAATCTTGTGTTTTTCTCTTGTTACCAGATATTGTCTCTTTTCTCCACTGCTTTGTACAGAAGAAAGAAGCCACAATTAAGTGTGTATCAGGTTGTTATTAGAATGATTTTTCTGTTTAATCAATACAATTTTGTTCTTGGTAGCAGTGCAGGGCTTTGGATTGCTTTTTGATAAAGCTTACTGGAAATCAGTTTTCCTCATTATCTGACCAGCAGAGGTGTAGAAAAAAGGTGGCTGTCATAGTCACTGCAAGCGATCTCTGGGAAAATTTTTTCTCTGAGCAACACCCCAGCCTAGAAAATAAGTGGGCCTAAATAATATATAACCAAGCGTGTTGTCCTAGAGTGAAAGTGAGACTTTTGTTCTCACTTTTACCTCTTTTTGTATCTAATTCAGCAGTATTTAAACTGCGGAATTTTAAGTGCATGAGAGTCCAATTGATTTCACATGCTGAAGTACCTTAAACTCTAGGGCAATGTGCTTGGCCTTTTATTCCTTTTGAGAAAAGAAACATTGGTGTTTGGGACAGCACAAGAATTACGTTTAAATTCTAAGGAATTGAAGGCATTCCTGCCAGGAGAATATTCATCAGAATTACATTTGTTGCCTTGAAGTGAGAGTTATTACCAGCAAGTAGTTTTTGATGTCAGAAATAGTAATACTTTATGGAAGTAATTAAAGAATGATTGTTTATTCATTTTTCTTTTTTTAATTTTCTTTTTCACAAAGCAAGTATGATGATATTGTGATATCTTTTAGCTACTGCACTTCAGTCTCCTTATAATGCAAGGGGTCTTCTGGGAAAATGCTGTCTTTTGATCTCTGATAGGAATAGTGTTCAACAAATGTCAGAGATGATGTTTTCGTTTTGTGATTTTGTTTGTTTTTTTCTGTACACCACCCATCCCCCCACCCCCGTGATGAGAAAGGCTCTTGTACAATTCCTTGAAAAATGTGAGGCTTTCAGGAAAGCAGGAATGAGGAGGATATTTGAAGTCCATAGGACTATCACAGCCCGTGTGAAATAAGTACATTTGTTTGTTTGTGGAGAGGTATGTTCTGCACTGTGCTGCAGGGAAGCCAGTGTCAGGACAAGGCATTCATTTATACTTCTGTGAACCTTGTTTTGTTTTCAGTGATAAATTATTCATTGCATATAGAATATTTTTTTCTTTGCTTGTCATTGCATGAATTAATGTATATCATATGTAACCTTAAAGCACTGGAAAAACCCCAAGTGAATCGGTACATTTCAGGAATAACTCATGTCTGCACTGATTAAAGTTTGAGAACAACCTTAGTATTTTGCATTTTAATAATAAGGCTGTATCACCTTCCTACAGAATATCAGCATACATGCTCCGGGAAATTCTGTGGATACAGCGTTGGTTTGTGCAGTATTAGGACCAGCTCTAGAAAAATTACTGTTGTAGCAGTTGGAGGTAAATATTAGAAAGACATGAAAATCAGTTTGAGTTAAAATGAACATTTCAAAGTTTGCTTCCTGTCTTTTCATTCCTATCTGTTCCTTCCTGCATTCCACAAGACAAAAAGTCATAGTTTGGGGTGAAATAAGAGTATATAACTTTTTTTTTTTTAACCTCTTATTTAGTTTACTTGTTGTTTTACTGGCCTTTCAAGTAAGGAGATATATTTGTGTGTTAGACTGTGTATTTTCTGAGAGCAACCAAGCTACATAGCATGTGAGAGTTAGCAGGAAATTTAGCCTGCTCCTTGTATTTGCTGGTGATTCAGATGTTTCTATTCTTCATACAACATTAATGATGATTTTTGCTAAATAGCCTCTCCAAAATAAATAATGCTAGAGAAATGAGAAACTTTCTTCTCCTATTTTGATGGTAGCATAGTCAAATATGTTAGTCCCTGAATCTGTTGTTCAGATGTTTGAAAAGACAGCTTCATTAGAAGTACAAGGGTTATAAAAATAATCATGCAGAAAGCATTTTTTTGCTGTGCTTTCTAAGGAGTTTCTATGTTTCATTTTGGTTTCATGATGCAGAATTGCAGAGTCACTGAGGCCAGAAGAGATCTCAGGAGGTCCCTAGTCCAAGGACCTGCTCAAAGCACATTCAGCATTAAACTCAGACCATGTTGTCCAGGGCTCTAAAGTCTCTGAAGGCAGACCTTCCACAACCTCTCTGGGTTATGATGCTTCACTATCCTCATAGTGAAACACTTTTTTGTCCCCAATTTATCCAGTGGGAACCACCCATTTATGGTTGTTGTCTCTCAACTTTCCATTCTGCACTACCATGAATAACCTGCCTCTGATTTCTCAATAGCCTCCTTGGTGGTGGTGGGGGTCTGCTGTTAAGCCCCCTGGAGCCTTTTCTCTTCAAGGCTGAACAAATCCTGTTTTCTCCAGCAGGACAGAGAGATAAGCCTGAGGGAGGCACACCAATATCTGAGGGACAGTGTTCTAGTGAGGTCTTTTGGTCTGTTGTCTCAGTGGAGGTAGGGGGTGGAGATCCATGTGGCAGCAAAAATGCAAGGGTTATTGATGTGTGAGAAACCACAGAAGTACCTGAGAACAGTCACATAGGAATTAAGGCTTCTTCCCCAAAAAAAGTGATGGGATTGATAGCCCAAATGAAGTGTATCTACACCAATGCACACAGCGTGGGCAACAAACAAGGAGAGCTGGAAGCCATTGTGCAGCAGGAAAACTATGACATAGTTGCCACCATGGAAACATGGTGGGATGACTTGCACAACTGGAGTGCTTCAATGGATGGCTATAAACTCTTCAGAAGGGATAAGCAAGGAAGGAGATGCTGTGGGTTAGCCCCGTGTGTTAGGGAGTGCTTTGACTGTTTAGAGCTTAATGATGGTGATGATAGGGTTGAGTGTTTATGGGTAAGAATCAGGGGAAGGCCAACAGGGTGGATAACATGGTGGGGGTATGTTATAGAAACAGGATAGAGAGGCAGTAAAAAAATTCTATAAACAGCTGAGAGAAGTCAGAAGTCTCATAACAGCTAACCTTTGTTCTCATGGGCTTACCAGCAGACAACTTACCAGATGTCTGCTAGAAATAGCACACAGAGAGGAGACAGTTTAGGGGTGTGTGGAAGATGTCTTCCTGACACAGCTGGTGAGGGAAGGCACCCTGCTGGACCTGTTGTTTGCAAACAGAGAAGGACTTGTGGGTAATGTGATGGTTGGAGGTCTTCTTGGGCACAGTGATCACGAAATGATAGAGTTTTCTATCCTTGGAGAAGTAAGGAAGCAGAACCGCCACCTTGGGCTTCTGGAGGGCAGACTTGGGCCTGCTTTGGGGCCTGGTTGACAGAGTCCCTCGGGAGGCAGGCCTGAAGGGCAAAGGGGGCCAGGAAGGCTGGACATTCTTCAAGGAGGAGCTCCGAAAGGCACAGGAGCAGGCTGTCCCCATGTGCTGAAAGACGAGCCGGTGAGGGAGAAGACCAGCCTGGCAGAACAGAGAGCTTTGGCTGGAACTCAGGAAAAAAAACCCAGCGAGCTTATGTCCTTTGGCAGAAGGGGCAGGCCATTCAAGAGGATGTTGTGAGATTATGCAGGGAGAAAAGTAGAAGGGCCAAAGCCCAGCTACAACTTAATCTGGCTATAAAAGACAATAAAGATGTTTCTATAAATACATAGGCAACAAAAAGAGGGCCAAGGAGAACCTCCATCCTTTATTGGATGCGGGGGGAACAGAGTGACAAAGGATGAGGAAAAGGCTGAGATACTTAATACTTTTTTTGCCTCACACTTTAAGAGTAAGATGAGCGTTCTCTGGGTACCCAGCCCCCTGAGCTGGAAGGCAGGGACGGGGAGCAGAATGAAGCTCCCATAATCCAAGGGGAAATGGTTAGTGACCTGCTAGAGCACTTGGACACAGACAAGTCTGTGGGCCCAGATGGTACCCACCCAAGGGGACCGAGGGATCTGGCGGACGTGCTCACCAAGGCACTTTCCATCATTTATCAGCAGTCCTGGCTAACTGGGGAGCTCCCAGCTGACTGGAGGTTAGCAAATGTGTCACCCAACTACAAGAAGGGCCGGAAGGAGGATCCGGGGAACTACAGGCCTGTCAGCCCGACCTCGTTGCCAGGGAAGGTTATGGAGCAGATCATAGTGAGTGCTGTCACATCTCACGTACAGGACAACCAGGCGATGAGGCCCAGTCAGCAAGGGTCCATGAACAGCAAGTCCTGTTTGACTAACCTGACCTCCTTCTATGACAAGGTGACCCACTTAGGAGATGAGGGAAAGGCTGTGGATGTTGTCTACCTAGACTTTAGTAAAGCCTTTGGCACCGTTTCCCACAGCATTCTCCTGGAGAAAACAGCTGCTCATTGCTTGGATGGGTGTATACTTAGCTGGGTAAAATAATGTCTGGTTGGCTGGGCCAAAAATGCTGTGGTGAATGGAGTTAAATCCAGTTGGTGGCCAGTCACAAGTGCTGTTCCCCAGGCTCAGTAGTAGGGCCAGTTCTCTTTAATATCTTCATCAGTGATCTGGACAATGGGATTGAGTGCACCCTCAGTAAGTTTGCAGGTGACACAAAGTTGGGCAGGAGCGTTGATCTGCTCGAAGGGAGGAAGGCTTTACAGAGGGATCTGGACAGGCTTTATTGATAGGCTGAGGCCAATTGTATGAGGTTCAACAAGGCTCAATGCTGGGTCCTGCACTTGGGTCACAACAATGCCACACAACACTCCAGGCTTGGGGAAGGGTGGCTGGAAAGCTGCCCAGCGGAAAAGGGCCTGGGGGTGCCGGTTGACAGCTGGCTGAACATGAGCCAGCAGTGTGCCCAGGTGGCCAAGAAGGCCAACAGCATCCTGGCTTGTATCAGAACGAGTGTGGCCAGCAGGAGTAGGGAAGTGATTGTGCCCCTGTACTTGGCATTGGTGAGGCTGCACCTCAAATACTGTGTTCAGTTTTGAGGCCCTCACTACAGGAAAGACATTGAGGTGCTGGAGTGTGTCCAGAGAAGGGCAATGAAGCTGGTGAAGAGTCTAGAGCACAAGTCTTCTGAGGAGCAGCTGAGCGAACTGGGGTTGTTTAACCTGGAAAAAGAGGTTGAAGGGAGACCTCATTCTCTACAACTACCTGAAAGGAGGTTGTAGCAAGGTGGGTGTCTCTTCTACCAAGTAACAAGTGATAGGACAAGAGAAAATGGCCTCAAGTTGTACCAGGGGAGATTTAGATTGGATGATATTATGAAAAATTTCTTCTCCAAAAGGCTTGTCAAGCATTGGAACAGGCTGCCCAGAGGGGTGCTTGAGTCAGCATCCCTGGAGGTATTTCAAAGATGTGTAGATGTAGTGTTTAGGGACATGGTTTAGTGTGGTGGACTTGGCAGTGCTAGTTTAACAGTTGGACTTGATGATCTTAAAGGCCTTTTCCAACCTAAGCGATTTTGTGATTCCATGATCTCGGTGGTCCTCCAATGGTTTCACTCAAGTTTACCATAACCTTTCTTATAGCCCAGTAGTCTGTCAGCCTTCATTTATTATGGAGTCCACTGTTAGCTCATCTTTAGCCAAACATCCATAAGGACCCCTGGATCCTTCTCAACAAAGCTCCTAACCAGGGACTGACTTCCAGTATGTCCAGTACCAGTGGAAAGGGTCAGACCACCCCAGGTGCAGGACTTTGCTTTGCCCTTGTTGAATTTCATGAGGCTCCTCACGCAATATTTATTTAAATAACAATAGTATATCGTTATTTAATTTGTCCTTTGTTGTACAGTGTGTCTTACAACCTATTTTCACAAAAATACCATAGAAGGGTAGACCAGGAAAAATCTCAGGAAATTTTCCAATGCATTCTATCTGCTTGGGGCAGGATTATGATGCTATTGTATGATGATGCCGAGAAATACCACACATCTATTTTTTTAAAATTTCATGTAGTAGTATGCATTAACTGGGGAAACATTTTTTGCAGCACTACATATTAAGCGTTATCACTGTGAGAGGAGAGAAACAATGGCTTAGTAGACAAGACATTGACTTGCAAATTAAGAGACTTGTACCTTGTCACTGACCTTTTATCTACCGTTAAGAAAGATTCTGCTTGTATTTCTCACTTTTTTTTATCATCAAGTTGTGAAGTTATGACACTCCTCCTGCCACCTCTAGTGAGAGAGTAGTAGAATTGTGGCATCTTCTTGCTTTAGAACTTAGTAGAGTATCGAACCTTGATTCTCAATGTTTATGTTTATGTTTTCCAATGGCTTACAAGATGGGGTAGGGGGTAACAGAGAAAAATAAATAATGACTTTAACTGAGGTGAAAGAATGCATCTTTAAGCAGATCATGGTTATACCGAAATTTAGAAAACCAACAGAAAAATCAGAAATTACTCTTTCTAGTTGGTACTGTGGGATGCTTTCTTAGGCAACATTTGGAAGAGGTGGTTGCCACTGCGAATAAAAACTTAATTTCTTGTAGACTCTGTGCTTTTAGATCAATCATACTGATTACCATTTTTAACCAGGTTCTACAACTGACATATTTTTTCTCGAATTTCTGCTTGACCTTACCAGTCATTAGCATAATCAATTGTTTTTCATTTTTCTTTGACTTTATTTTCATTTCAAAGAACGTCAGAAGTGCTCTATCATCCCAGTAGTGATTAAGATCCCTTGATGTGCTAGATTTTTTACAGAAATATGTAACCAAGTTTCCTTGCACTCTTGGAAATCGGTACTACTGTGTGTAACTACTCTTGTTTGCCTTCTGTCTCTTCTGTCTTTATTGGAGAATGTACAGACATGGTACATTGTACTTGTGACAGATTCTGTCCTATTGTAAGACTTAGAGTAATTGATCTGCCTTGCCAAATATGGCCAGTGAGTCTTAGCTGAGTCACTTTTTAGATTATAGTGGTGGCAAAGATTATAAGAATACCTTTCAGGAATAGGTTAGTTCATGCAAAACTTAGTCTGAGTGTTAGTCTTGCTTTAATGCCAGGTATGACCTATTCGGCCAGGAGTTCCTCTGACGGAGAGGAGGAGGATATTTTGAAAAGATGATGTTCAGTTGCATATATTTGCTGTCATTGAATAGGAGAGAGGAAAAAAAGGAGAGGGGTAAGTGAGGAAAACTGAACTGAGTGGGTGTTTGGTAGACAGAAGGATCTAAGTCTTCCACATAAGTGGCCATATCATCCTGGAGGCACTAACATTCACAGAACTACCCACTGCTAACATGTTGGACTCTGAAGATGGAAGAGAGTCACTTATTCAGAAAATGAGTGCTACTCTTTTTGAAAGAGAAAATCCTACCCGTAATCGCTGTAGTGCTTGGTTTTCTTACTGTATCCTTATTTCTGATTATTTCTTCTTACATGATCTAAAGTTGTTTCTTTCTTTTATCATTTTATAAGGCACTTTTAAACCCACTTAGGAGGAGGGGAGGTGCTTTCAAATGGATTCATAAAGGATTATGCTTTGAATCAATTTTTAGGTCAGGAGTTAATTCAGAAGCCTTAGACAGCTCACAATAGCCATCACCTGTAAGCCAGTATGTCTAAATTGACTTTCTCCGGTTTACAGGGCAGTCTTTCCCTGAGAGCTTTAAAATGGTGAGTAAGTTAGGAGGATGTGTTATTCACTCTACCAATGCTGTATTGACTCAGCAGTATTGCCCTATTCACAGTGGGCAATTTCAGTTCATTATCCATAACAAGCTCGTGTTTATGCTCTTCTTCCTAGTTAGATATTTTTGTACATATTGGCATTTACAAATTAAAAGGTCTATTTCTGACAGATTGGAAAATGCATGTAATTTCTTAGCATTTTTGTCCCCCACTCCTTCTTGTCTGTCTCTGCAGATTATTTTGTTTTTTAAAAGCAAGCAATTGTCGCTGTGTTGAAAAAGGAAACAAATAGCAACATGCATTACAGCAGTTGATCACTAAAACAAAATATAATTGATTTCAGTGTGTGGGAGCTCGGGAAGGGAGAAATGCTGTCTCTCTATTCCATTCCAGAAGGTGGAAATTCCATTTGTGGAGTGTAAAGCTAAAAATATCAATGCTGGGTAAGCTCTCCACGCCCTCCCCCTGCCCCCCCATCCTGCCCCACCCCCATATTCTACAGTTCCACCCCCATTCCCCTCCCATATTCCAGGGATTGTCCTGGTTATGGGACATTTAAATGATTGTTTATATCTCTGTATACATGTTGTATTTAATTAATCTTGTGTTTTGAACCAGTTTCTGGCTTGTAGAATTATCAGCTGCTTTCTGAGACAAAACTGTCAAGCAGTGTCACTGATGACAGTAAAAAAGGCCAAAAAGAGCCAAATGACTAAAAGCCAGGCTTACCTTTTAAAGTCCAACAAAGTACTTTGTGTCAAAGGTAAAACCAGCTGATGCACTCTCTCCTGTTAGCACTCACTGTTTCTCTTTAGATGGAAATAGGAGTGGTTTGATTACCATAATGGATTTCCCTATTGAGGCAAGAACGGGGTGGCATCTTATTTCTGTGAACATTGAGACCTGAAAATGATTGTGTTTAGCACTTCAGATGCATGTGAAATTACGGAGGAATTTTACAAGGTATCCTAAGAAAATGAAGAGCATGCAAAAATCTGCAAGCAAGGTTTGTAGACTATTAATAAGGTAGGCTTTGATCTTTAAAATTATTCTTCTAATGCCTAGTCCAGAAATGTGAAAATACAAGGTTGTAAAGAATAGCATCTGAAGTCCCTAAAATTTTTCTTATTGATTTCAAAGTATCACACACAGACTCAAAGAATGGTTGGGGTTAGAAGATGGAGGTCATCTAGTCCAAGAGCCTGCTCAGAGCAGGATCACCTAGAGCTGTTTGCTCAGGACTATGTCCAGCTGGGTTTTGAATATCACCAAGGATGGAGACTCTGATACCCCTTTGGGCAACCTGTGCCCAGAGATTTCAACCACCTTCACAGTGAATAAGTGTTTTCTTATGTTTAAATTAGGTTTCCTGGATATCAATTTGTGTCCGTTGCCTTCGGTCTTTTCTCTGCACACCACTGAGAAGAGTCTGGCTCCATCCTTTTACTGCCCAACACCACATGTTTATATACATCCAGAAGATCCCTGTGAGCCTTCTTTTGAGGTTCTTTGCTAGATTCTTGCCAGCGTGCCCGTGTCTGTGTGGTACTGGGGAGTGCAGAACTAGACTGAGTGCTCTAGGTGTGGCTTCACCAGTGCTGAGCAGTGGTGAAGGCTTTTACCTCCCTTGACCTGCTGGCAATGTCCTACCTAATGCAGCCCAGGATTCTTTGCTGCAAGGGCACATTGCTGGTTCATGTTCATCTTCTCATCCACCAGGACTCCCAAGTCTTTCTCCTTGGTTTCTTATGTTCCATATGCTATTCTTGTACACTGCTCTTGCAGGGCCTCATATTTCTGAATCGGGCAGAGAGCAGCAGTGCAGTTGAGGGGCACAAATCCAAACAGGAACTGGGGGTACTCAGCCCATGCTACTTGACAATTAGCATGATTGGGTCCTTAGGAAAGGACTGGCACACCAAACAAAAACACCTCGATAGTCTAGTGCTAGCAGTTGCTGCCTGATTTTCTTTTTAGGCTGTGCTCTGGATTCTTTGACAAAATTTCTCTATTTGTGCTTAAGGTATGCTAGAGGTTGTCCTATGGCGACAAAGAGGTTAAGGGTGGTGATTTTTTTTTTTTTAAAGCAGACCTTAATGGAGAAGTGGTAATAGGAAAGAAGCTTAATTTTTTATTTTTTTTTTAACAGTGATGGCTTAATAATAGCTTGGGTTGTTTCAGGAACTATCTAACTGTTCAAGGTGTCCTTTTTATTTAATTTTTCCAAAGTGTGAAAGTACTTCTTGTTTCTTTTTGAACTGGCAATGATCAGCTTTAGGTTAATTGAACCTTTTAAAAATCTTCAAAACATATTCCTGTCAACTATGTATAGGTAGTTCACAGAGCATTGTACTTGTATTTGACATATACTTCCACTTTGTCATGGTTCGAAATTGGCTGAGGTTATTACAAATAATGAGCTTGGGAAAAGCTAATTCAGAGGTTTGCCCAGTTTACTGCTGGTTTACACTAATGTGAAAAGCTCTAATTTTATTTGCATAGGTCTTGATTTATAGATCTACTTACAGTTTGCTACACAAAACAGGAAATTTCATTGTTTGACATGAATTGTGAATTGAGAGGGCTTGTGAAGGGAAGACTCTGTGGGAAACCAAAATACTCTAGAACAAGAAAATCAATTAACATTGAAATGAAGAAATAATTACAGAACTTCCTGTCATAAAAGTCACAATATTTTTCACTGGTCTTTATTTTACCATGGAAGTGTCTTGTTTTGCTTTAGTGTATATATAATGAATAATTTTTCCCCTACAGAAAAATTTGATTTTTGTTCACTTGGAAGGAAATCATAAGAAGGAAAATGTGGAACGTGGTTACAACACTGAAGAAAATGGTATTCTGTTTTTCCCTATTTTATTTAATCACTTTAATTTTTAGAAAACTTTATTTTAATATTTGGCTTTTTATATTATTTTATTATTTTATTGCATAATCCTTGTTTCAATACTACATGTAACTTCCATAAATGTTTCTAAAGTCTATAAACAAAATGTCTATAGATTTTATACTAAAAATAGGCCCTAAATATACTAACCTTGAAGATTTTACAGGAAGTGCAATAGGATGGTAAAGCACCAGTAAGAGTCTGGGGCAATTGCTGTTTTGCAGAACGCAGTTTTTCTCAGGACTAGATCTTTGAAATAACAATTAAATGATTTCTTCTGCACTTGTCTCCTTTTCTCAAACTATCTTATGCACAAATTTATTGAGTTAACACTGAAACTTAGATATGCTCAATGTAATCGTAGAATCATAGAATTGTTAAGGTTGGAAAAGAACCTTAAGATCATCGAGTCCGACCACTAACCACTGCCAAGTCCACCACTAAACCATATCCTCAAGCACCATGTGTACCCTTCTTTTAAATACCTCCAGGGATGGAGACTTCACTACCTCCCTGGGCAGCCTGTTCCAATGCCTGACTACTGAAGTTACAGTATTTTTTATTCAAGCATAGTAAGTTCTTTTTAAGTCAAGTGGGATTTTGCTCTGGGTTACTCAAGCACTTCACGTTGCAAGGTATCGGGGAGTATATCATGACATGGTTGCAGTTGTGCAAGCTGTGCAGTTGTCCCCACTCTTCCCCCATGCAGAGACAGTGTTAGGTTCTGTGAAGAAAACTAAGATGATGCTATTTTCTGAAAGCCTAATACCTTCTATATTCAAGCTGTATTTCGTTTAGAAGTTTGCTTCTGTTTTAATTCTGGAATCCTGGGGATAATGCATCCAGTGTCTGAGTCCAGTAAAAATGGGGAAAGAATTCTCCTTTTCTGCCTTACTGTCAATAAACATTCCTTCATCTCTTACTGGCTTAGTGTTATTTCCATGCAAGAGAACAACTTTGGCATTTAACCAGCATTTTCTATGGTGTTCAGTCATCTGACCTCCATGCTTGTAAGTGAGCATGCACATATTGAAACACAGTGACTGTAACTTCTGGAATTGAAAATTATTGGGAATTGGGCAATCGAATTGAATGTTCTGAAACTGAAATTTGGATAAAGCTCCACACACTATGCTGCCTTACATTCTTTAGTGTTCTCTCATTGTAGCTGGCAAGAGGAAAGAAAAGTAGTATGTTCTCATTTACATGGCATTAATTGAAATTCAAGCATATGGTGTCAAAAAGGTAACATCTTGCTGAAAGTTCAGGTTTACTTACTAAGGTAAATGAAAATACTTGTATGAAAAGTGGCTGTAAAACTATAACTTTATAAATAATCTCATTATACATAGTGTATCCGAAGAAATGGCACAGATAAAAGGTTGCTTCTGATGTTCTGTTTTACAAGACTATTCTGCGGCTGGATGGTATATTTAAATTGTTTTGGTAAATTACATTTCCATTAGTATAGTACTGATAACGTTGAAAGTACATCTCACTATCTTGATCATAAATCAAGAAAACAGTATTATTAAATGCAAGTGCTTAAAAATCGCAATGGAACTATTTACTTGTTGAATATTTTACGGTTCATATTTGACTGACTATTAGATTATATTACAGCAATAGTAAATATAAAGCGGTTGGAGAATATCTTCTGTTTGCATAAATGTACAGCTTTCATTAAAGGAAGAAAATGTTTGAGTTTTTAATACAGAGCTACTGTTTTCTAGGGTTAGCCATACTTAAAAAAAAAAATCTGCGATTCTTTGTGTATTTCCACTTAAATGTTATTAGCTGTATGGTTATGATTGGATATCTTACACACTGACGTTGTACAACTTGATCAATTTCTCCATTTTCCATCTCACACCACAGTTATGTTGTTATTCTTAACCTCCATTATGCTAGTCTGACAAACTACTCTTCCTCCTAAACAGCCAGTATATAGCTTTAACTTGGGCCATAAATACATACACAGCTGTGCAGATTTTACTCTACACCTTCATAAAGCATGTTCACCGCTGCAGGAGGAGGTAAGACTTAAAATATATAGATTGGGGTGGGGGAGTGAAAAAGATATAGGTGAGATTGGAAAGAGGAACTGATGAGTGGAAAGTGAAGTGTTCAGTGATTTAGCCGCTTGTCTCTTTTCTTCCTTTAATTGATATCTTGGGTACATGCTGGCTATATAGTAAATCGATACTTTTGCATAGGAAGCAGGTTTCTACTTACATGTAATTTTATGACTTTTTTTAGCCCTTGGATTTAACAGACTTAAGTCTGTAGGTAAGGAAGACACTATAAGTAAATGACACAGGTACGAAATGAGGGTTGTCACAAATGTGCCAATGATCATAATTGTGAAAATAGAGGGAAATGACCATGACTCAAACAATTGACAAAGATTAAACTGCATCATTTTCAATATAACCTGTTCATATTTTGCTTGTATACATTATTATGCTTTGTAGTTTGCTGTATTAGCTACAGGGTATTCCTCAAAGTACATCTTGTATACGTCATGGCAGACTGAAAGTGATGAATGAGACAGATGGAGAATGAAAGGTTGACGTGATAATACAGCAATGAACATACATCTCAGCTCAGCACCATGTTGATGCAGATGCTTATTTAGAAAGCAAATAAGGCTTTAAAATAATTGCAGGTGATTCATTTTTGTAATATATGCTCCTTGTCAAATGGTCTTTGAGCTATTTCAAAAGCATACTTTTTTCTTCTGTAATTCAATAAAGCATTAGGTGATGATTTTAATCCTGACTGCCAAAATACAAAAGCAGCCTATAATAGTTTTAAGTGAATCTTTTCCATATTTGTTTAAATTTATCTCTTTTAATAATGTGAACAATAGAATATATGACGCATCAGCTGTGCCTATATTATAATAGCATACCTGAATGTGAAGTTCTGGGTACTCAATTGTAGCAGATTGTTTGAATGTAACATTAGATAGCAATAAAATCTGCAGCTTCTAAAGTGCAACTGATATGTTCTTTCTGACTAATAGGCTAACAGAGACTGTAATGATTCATATAGGAAAGGATAAACCTACATTTTAATATGCAAAAAATTCTAATTTAGAAGAGCTTGCACAAGTTGTCACACACACCCCCAGTGAAGAGTTAACAGTTCCTACTCATCTGCAATGAAGTCTATTCCAAAGACTTCATTAAAGAAGGAAACTACAGATGGCAAATTATGGTAA
Organism: Phalacrocorax aristotelis; assembly: GCF_949628215.1. Classification (NCBI taxonomy): domain Eukaryota; kingdom Metazoa; phylum Chordata; class Aves; order Suliformes; family Phalacrocoracidae; genus Phalacrocorax; species Phalacrocorax aristotelis. The sequence continues at coordinate 32,216,494 of NC_134279.1, read as the reverse complement.
CTGTGAAATAAGTTTCCTCAGGGGCACTTGGAAAACTTGAAGTTTTCATTTTTTTATTGGGGAAAGTGATGGTCAGTGTCAACAAAATGCAATTTGGTATTTTTTGCCTTTCTCTACAACTTCCTAGGCTTGGGTGTGGGGTGGGTTGTTTTTGTTTGGTGTTTTGTCATTTTTGTGTGGTTTTGCATTTTTTTTTAAGAGGTATGTCCTATGAAATTGGATCCCTTCCCCAATAAAATTACTATCATTTTACAGTTATTGCTGTTTCCATGGAAAATGATTTTCCAAATGGATTACTGAAGCTCATCAGGAGAGGAAAAAAGAGATCTAGACCGAAAGAAAAGGAAAAGGTCATATACCCAAGCACTATATTTTTGTTAGATGAGAAGGTAGGGTTTTGTCATTTATTCTTTCTGGAATTTGAGTAGTTTATTTCCCAATAATTCCTTATATTAGTCTGGAATTTTAGCTCTACTGAAATTGTGGTATGCCAAATCAGAAATATTACTTCCTAGTGTAGTGTGTAGTAGCTAGTCAACAGGACTGTGTAAAGGAATAGGGTGTTCATTTTGATCTCTAAGAACTTTATTGAGACCTTAATATATGAATCACACTGTCTCTGTCTATGATACCACAGGGCTTTTAAGCTGGGTAATTACCAGTTTAACATGAAAACGGTTGCTGCCTTGTAGACCTGCTACTCGAGAACAGGTCTTTCTGCTGCTGTGGAGTGATCGTCAGGGTGTGCACAGGCAGCTGTAGGAACTCATGGGATTTGTGTAGGGCTTCTTGTTGGGGTAACCAGTAGGTCTTAGGTGCAGCTCTCCATATTCACAGTTTAGAATACTTGACTGATTTTGTTATTCATACTGCTTCTCTAATTTCCCCAGTTCTCTCCACTCTGAGCCCTTTTGAGGGCATTATGCTACATACTGAAAAATATTTCAGAAGGGAGGAAAAGAGATCCGACTGGTCCTTCTGTGCTTGATGAAGGATGGTACCTTTTGCCTATTGCAGACCCTGAAGGTGACAGGAGAATCTTGTTGTGTTCATGCTAAATATTTCTCTTGGGGGAAAAATAGGATTTTAAAATGAAATAATATTTTAAGGTATTTTAATTAAGGATCATTGTTCTTCTTTTTAAATATCATTTGCTGCAGAAGGATTTCCTAATGTATATTTAAAAAAGCAGACTTGTAGATTGTGTTTGAAACTTGGATGTAGCAGGAACCAGGGCAGAAGTAGGAAAGCAGAGGTTGATAACACCAATGCATAGAGAGGAACTCTTGTATCTTGGGGGCTGATGTAATATGCAGTGACTAACATAGCCCAAAGTCAACAGGGCTGTGTTAGAAACACCACACTAAAATGATGTTGTCTAACTCATAAAAGGCTTAACTCAGAATGTTGTATCAGCAATGATACATCTCTTCATCTCGTGTCTTAAATATGTGAGGTATTTACCCTGTTATTAATGCAGACAGGCAACTTGTAAGTATGTGGAGAATAATAATAACTTTAAAAACATTACGTTCAGATTATACTTGTATAGACCATTTTGTAATGGGGAAGAAATTAAATAACTGGAAGGAGTGAAATAAAATGATACTAGTCCACATAAGTGAAACTGAGAATTTAGAAAATTGTCTTCAGTACTTATTTGTCCTTAATTTAATACTTTTTTGCAAGTATGCTGCCACGATATTTTTGTCACAGCTTACAACTCAAACAGGCAAAATTTTGAAGAAAGACTAGAAGCTATTACACATTTTAAAGTCTTTTCTTGAGTACTGTAATATTAGTTGTAATGGGAATAACTGAGAGATTGCTGTAGGTTGTTTGGATCTACAATTTCTTATTGTCTTATATTGTGGGAAATATCTATAAATTCCCGTTGTAATTCACTAATTAGTAGCCATCTTATTTCAGTTTTTTCCTGGGAATATATGAACTGCCTATATATTTTTCTTAAATTACTGTGTGCGGTCATGGCATCACTTTAAAATGCCCTCAGTTTTCAGCTAGTGAGAAATTTGAAGACAGGTGACAAATTACTGAAAGGAGGATTCATGTAGTTTTTCTAGATGGCCTGTCAGAAGACAGGGCCAAACATTACGTGGCACTGGCTCCTCGCGTAATTCCCAGAGCAGCCACGGAGTCTAAATTTAACATCTGACAACCTCGTCCACCTGAGGTCTGTAAGGCATTTTCCATGGGTGAAACTAGGTTGAAGATTTTGGTTTAGTTCACCAATACTAGTTAATATTGGCATATTTAGAAATGTAGTATAAACTTAAAACGTAGTAAGTCTCCAGTTTGAATGAGACTGAAGTCTGAGTTAAGTCATTTGGGAGTTTAGTAATTCAGAGGAGCGAGTGACCTTGCTTTCCATTGTTGTGTTTTTACTATAAATGTTATTGGCACAATAACAGCAGTGATGGATATTCTTTCCTAAAAGGGAGAATCTCTTAGCAGTGAGTATCCCTGAAGTTATTCTTAAAACCTCTTCAGCCATCTGTCTTTGGTGCTTAGCAAACAGTTTGAAATGCTGTTGTTGACCCTATAGTGGGAATTTGTCAATGTTCACAGTTTGGTTTGTTTTTGGGGTTTTCTTTTTTTTTTTCCTGGTGTGTGGTTTGTTTTGGATTTTGTTGTGGGTATTTTTGTTTGCTTGCTTGTTGTTTTTTTTTTTTTCCAATAATAATAATAATAATAATTTTTAAAAAGTGGTCTGATCAGGAATGAACAATGTTCTGTGATGTGCTTATTTTTGGGTGACTGCTTTTCCCATTTTTGTAGTAGAAAATCAAAGAAAGCTAATGGACTAATTTCTTAGTCTGGGTTAGGTCAACATAGTTACTTCATAGAGCAAATGTCAGTATTACTGAAGTTTATATAAAACTAGAATTTTACTATTATGATAAATGTGTCTAGAGACAGTAGCTTGTAACAGTTTTCAGCTTATTCTTCAAGAAGTGCGGTGGAATAGAGCAAGTTAAAACAATTTGAAATTTTTCACAGGCAATTTCATAAAGGTGGGCTGACTTTCAAATTGCAACTGAAAGACAATCTCAGTATTTTTTCTTTGCATGCTATGAATATTTTCTGATAATAAATGAATTAAGAACATTATCTTTTCAGTTATTTCTAGCTATCTTAGTCAAAATATTTTTTTTCTTCTATTCAATGTAAACAATACTGAATAGAGACCTGAATGTTTTGAGTAGATCAGAAAATTTTGCTTTTCTTTTAGCCAACAACTCTAATGAATCTTTTTGCTTTGGTGGGTCACCTTCGGGGTGGAGCATTTGAAATTTTTCTGGGGATGACTAATTCCAAAATGCCATTTAAAAATCTCTAAGTAATCTTGCATTCTTTTGCTCTTAGGATATTTGAGCTTTTGCAGCTCTGAAATAATAAAGCTAACCTATAAAGGAAGCTGACCGAATGAACCAGAAGGGAACAATACATGTCTCTTTCCACCTATTCTTTGTGTAGGCTGAGAGTGGAGTTAAACATACCGATTTTATCAGTTTACCAGTCTTAACTGCTGCTTCTTCTTCTTCTTCTTCTTCTTCTGCCACCTCATTATTTTGTAGTTGGGAGTTTCAAATTAGTAGAGCCTGTATGGAGGCAAACATACCCGTCCCAGTAACACAGAAAGATATTATATTGTTAAGACATAAATTTATGATCACAGCTTAAATACATGTCCTTTCAATTTAAAACCCAGCTTGCAAGGCTGTTAGAATGATATTTGCTTCCTCTGTCAGAAAATAAAAAGTTGAGTTGAACATGTAGACTTCTTAATAAAATGCTTTAAATCCTTACTTTAGAAACTTAAGTGCATCATACTTTAAATAAAGACCTTAAGCTTCTGTTGTTCCTATTTGAAGAATCACCAGTCAATAAATTTTTCAAGTAGTTTAGGGAAGTTTGAGATACCCACAATGTAGGTTTTTCAGACATGTGTTTACTGCCCTCTTCCTTTATATTCTTTTTTTTCCTGTAGTTACTCTTGATCTGAACCTGTGCACTCTTCACCTGCTAGGTTGCTTTTTCTCTCCAGTGAAGGCCACAGTTATGCTTGGAAGTCTACAGGGCAATGCTGCTGCTGTTCTAATCTTTGGCACTGGGTGGGTGTAGCAATGGCAGGGTAAAAGTTTCCATGTTGTTTTCATAGCAGGGACCTGACACCTAGAACTGATTCAGACTTTCAGACAGAACAGTTTCTTTTCAGAGATACTTCATCTAAAATACTGCATGAAATGGGTGACTCTAATTTTGACAATTTTCAATAGCAAGAAAAATCCAAATGAGTTGAGAAGCCACACTGAGAGAAAAAGGACAGAGAGTTTCCTTTGATAAAATATTTAATATTTTAATGCCAGTAAATGTAGAATATCCAGACTAAAATGAAATAAAAATGTTCTGATAAAAGTGTTAGAATGAAATGAATTGTAAATGTACAAGGAACAGAAGTTTTAGTTACTGAAATTTAGCATTTTAATCTGAAATGAATGATTCAGCAATACTAAGTTTATATTCAAATTTCAGTAGTCAAACAACGCAAATATTTTCAAAATAGAATTTCATGGGAAATTTTTATTTTTGTTTGAGTCAAAAAAAAAGCTGAAATGTTGGAATATTCTACGAAAGGCAGCTTTCTAACAAAGCTGCTGTTGGATTCTTGTTTTCTTCTTTCCACTCATGGGTAGGAATAGGAGATCCCCCTAAAATAAACAGAAGGGATCAGTCTGCCAATGTGATTATTGGCCTATCCTAGTTTTAAAGGATTTGCAAATTATTTTATGGTAACACCCATGATTTTCTGGATGTGTGTATGGCTGCAAAAATAACACACAATTCCTTTCCAAATATGCAGTCTGAATAATTGGCTTTTTAAATTTTTTTTAACCCATCAGAATAATCTCTCAATTCATGTTTCTCTCAAATGTAAATTACTGTGCGAATGAGAAGCTTGGTTTCCATTAACCTCCATCTTAAAAAAAAATAATCATATAGAATAGAATCATAGAATTATTAAGGTTGGAAAAGACCTCTAGGACCATCAAGTCCAACTACCAACCCAACACTACCATGTCTCCTAAACCATGCCCTGAAGTGCCACGTCTATACATTTTTGAACACCTCCAGGGATGGTGACCCCTCCACCTCTCTGGGCAGCTTGTTCCAACACTTCACCTCTCTTCCAGTAAAGAAAAGAAAAATGTAAAAAAAAAAAAAAAAAAGAGTCCCCAACACTGGGGCTTAAAGAAATGAAACACCGTCAACAAGAAATAGAATTATCTGCTATTGGCAAATCGAAAATATGGCAGCAGCATTCAACTTGTAGTAGGCAGACATCTGCCTGCAAGAGGGAAGACCACTTCATCCACACATATACTATCACAACACTTGAAGAATTCTGGTCCTTTTAGCAAATACAGATTTACAGTCTGTTCCTTTTTTGAAGCAGCCTTAAATTAGTGGTTATATACCATTCAAGATACCTTTCTGAATGATTTTTTAATGGCATGACCTGTTTACCCATTCTGCCTTTGCATCCAGTGAAAATGGGATGATTAATTCCTTTTAAAAGAAGACAATTAAAATGAAAAAATGCATTTACTTTCATTCTCTGCAGAGTGTCAACACTATAAATATATGTCAAGTTTATGTAAGGAAAATGTGTCAAGGAAATTCCTACTACAGTGTATGGAGCTTCTTATTTTTCTGCATTAGCAGAGTACTTTCTGGTCCTATGCTAAATCAGATTTTAAGTAACATATCAAGGGTGAAGCTTCATTAAAATAGAAGGATTAAACCATCAAAAGTTCTTCCAAGTTATGTAAGTCTCTATGACATTTTCGTTAACTGGAGCAAGTTCATGTCAGAGGCTAGGTTTCTGTCCTTCATTCTATATGTATATTTATATCAGAGAGTCATGTTATGGAAACAGTAGGACCGTGTCTCATTCCTAAGTAACAGAAAGGGTGAACACAACATGGAAAATTATTCTTCTTGACTATAATCTTCATTTATTCAAGGCTTTGAAGTTGTGTTTGGACTGCGGGTTAGTGCAGGGTAATGGAAGACAGTCAAGTTTATTTTGAATGTATTTTTAAAAAGAAATAAAAATCCAGGCCTTCAAGTTTTGATGTTGCATTGGTTTTTTCTTTTTTTTTTTTTTTTTTCTTAAATAAAAAGTAGTTTTAGTAAGGTTTGATTGTTACTTACTTATTGCTCAGTATTCTGTGGCTACATTGAGACATCCAGCATTCTGGTGTGATGAGTTCATTGTTAAATGTTGCTAAACTAAATGGTGTATAAAGCTGGTATATCACTGCAGTGTTTACTTACAAAATCATGAGGTGGGATCTCTTCTTTAATGATGGACTTCTCAGTCTCACTGGGGGAAGTATTGTTTCTTATCAAAATTATTTGAATGCTATGTGTATGTGATTACTGGGTTGTTTTTGAAATACAGTTCTGAATGTGAGAATATCGAGATGTAGAAGTCTGACTACTTCCTCTTTGATAATAAAATCCTTGATTTAGTTTTTACAAGTGTTTGATTTGCACTTTTTCACATCACAATATATTATACCACAATTTTTTTTTTTTTTTTGGTGAAAACTGGTGTTATCTAAAGTTAATGTTATGTGAATGTGGAGAGAGCTGATGACCCCAAGCTGTGGTCTGTCCAACCACTCTTGAAGGTACTACTGAAAAAAAATAAAAAAGAAATTGAAAAAACAGCTGGTTAAATAACGCGTGAAAATTTAGAGTGCTAGAGTCTTGGTTTTGAACACTGATATTTGCTTCATCACAGAAAAATGTGACATTAAGGGCAATGTCATGAACCCGTGGGCAGTATAGAGTGTCCTGCAGATCTTTGTGGTCTGCCTGCTGATTTCTGCATCATTTTTGCTGAGAGAAGTGCAGTACCATATTCTCCCACATTGAAATGGAGCTTCTCACTCTGCTTCACTACTAATGTAGTCAGTGGAAACTGCAGAACAGACTTTTTGAGTCGTAGCTTTCTGGTAACTGAGATAACTAGGAATGCATGTAATAGTACATATATTAGTAAAATATTTTGGCAATTTTGTAAATGTATTTTTCCAGCTGTGATTCCAGGGATACTGGCTTGTATAGGTGTGTGTACAGCCCTTCATCTGAGGGTATCAGTGATGTTTATCATTATACCTGCAGCATCAGTAAGACATAGTTTAAGTGTTGTATGTTATCTACATTTCAAAAAGGGCTAAAGTACCTACAAGTGATATGACTTTCATTATCATTGCTAAGGATATATTCTGGGAGGAAAAAAAAAATATATAAATATAGTAAGGCTCATTGACAAGTGCTATTCCTTTTTCTCGGTGGAAATAACAGTTTGGAAGACAACAGCAGCAACGTGATGGAAATCTGGTGGTTTGTCAAAATGCCAGTCCAGGATGGGAAAAGTGATTTGGAACTAGCATTCCATAAAGATATCTATGACATATATATAGGGATGTAAATGGATTATGGATGACTGGGAGTCAGAATTTGGCAATATTAAGAAAGAAAAAGAAAGATTTGTAAAGAATTGACTTGCTCTGGATTGCCTCTTAGATTATCTAATATCTGACCAGGCTTGCAGCCTTTTGGGGTCTATGAGACCTTGATAGAACAGAAAGGAGGTGGGGGGGTACAGGGGGCAGGAGAGACCATGTTTTTGGTGGGATGAATATCTATATCTAAATGTACAGAGAACTAGTATTTATGATCTTGTCTGTATTAATAGAGTGGGCCATAATAAAATGCTATTTTAAAAAGACTAATCTTATAAAAATATTGCATGTTTAGGCTGTTGGCTGTATCATTTACATGTGGATAGAGATAATTCCTCTTTCTTTAGCTGGAAATGACAATGCCAAGATGCATATTATTTTATCCTATCTTTCAAAGACTGTGGATATTTTGGTTTAAAGTTTTTACTTAGGTCAGTAAAATCTGCATAAATACATTACTATGAACAGCTTCTAAAATTATCTTTGTTTAATCTTGCAAGAGAGCAGTTTGCCTTCGCATGCAAACTGTATTCTTCTCCTGTCTGCAGTTCTTGCCTCTTTCACGATCCAAAATGAATACCAATGAAACTGTGATGACTGACAAGTTCCTAAGTGGAGGATGCAGTAGATTTTTGCTTTCAAACAGGAACTTAAATACAAACTTCTAAAGACTCCTGGGCTTCTTACTTTTTGTTATTTTTGTATATTCTGTTATTTCTGTCATTTTAAAAAGTATCTTCAATTACAAATGTAACCAATTAAATAATGAATTGTAATCCATAAGAAATTAAAATACATCGCTGCTGTTGAATTAACTCAGCTACACAGCAAAAAAATGTAGGGTTCTGCGGGAAAGTGTTGTGGCAAGGGATCTTTTCATGCTGAAAAGATGAACAATATGATAAACAGCCAGGTAGAGCACAAAAAGATAGAACACCAAAATCTGAAATAAAAAGGTGATAGTTTTAATGGAGTTTGGACAGAATTTGAAATCTGAAAACCATACTAAGAGTTTGTAGTTTTGTGGAGATTATGGTGATTTAAAAAGCAAGACGAGCTAGAATAAAATCAAAAGAAAAATCCTTGCAGAACACAAAGTGAACTACTGTGTTCTAAGGATTATGAAATTACCACTGTTGTCTTTGTAAATGAAAAAATTCAGCCTGATACTATTAGTCACTTCAGAAAGAAACATCTATCTGTATTAGATTAAAGTTGTATCATGGAAGCCATGGGTCTACTAAGTTAAGGGATAAGCAAGTGCATAGAGACATTTTTGCCTCCCAAGTAAGGGGTTGGTCAATCTCAATGTCTTTTTTGAGACAATAGTACTGGGGCTACTTATAGAAAAATACATAAGTTAAATATTGTCCAGAAATACACAAGCAAGATATGTGTAAAACAATGGGATTTTGATAGTTATTTTTTAAGATCAATGGTTAAAAAAAAAAAAGGTTAATTTTGACTGGAGTTGAAACCAGTAGACAGAGAAACATTCTGAGCCAATAGTCTTATGTTTTCTTCTGGAACTTTGAATTTTTGGTAAATCCCATAAATGAGAACCTGATAGTAAGAGACTTATGAAAAGTTTATATGCAGATGTCAGCAAAGACTTCCCTCCCCCACTCCCCTCCCCCCCCCCCCCCCCCCCCCCCAAAAAAAAAAAGTATATGTATTTTCTTCTGTTGTTCTTTTTTTCTGAAAGATACGTAGAGCCTAAACTTACCTAGGTTGGATTCACACATCAATAATATGATTGTGCATTCAGATGCACTTCCATGTACTCTGTGCCTGGTGAGAAACTTGTAAATACATGGGCATGTGTGTGGATTTTTTTTTTTTCCTTTTTTTTTAAGCTCAGTCTATTTAAGGAAGATTTAACACCTTCATCTGAAACATGGAATCTTTAGTGAAAACTGCAGCCACTTCTAAAATCACCTCCTTATAGCTCTGTGGGACCAGAAAAAGTGATGGGCTAACCGGAATTTCAGGTTCACGCATTGCTGCACGCTATACCACCAGAGTTGTACTTGGTCACGTCTTTCCAAATCTCCTCTTTAAATTTTAGGGTCAGTTTTTGTAGTCTTGCCTCTGACAACTCTACTTATGATGCTTTTTACTAAAACTATGTCCCACTGTAAGGGGAGGTGGTAAAAAAGGGATGCTTGATCATGCGTGGGTACAGGATCACTGTGTCTTAGGTTTGCATCAGTCTTGATAGCATTCCTCTGACTGCAATTATGAAAGTAGACTTAGCGGACAAGCTGATAGGGCAGTTCCTACCAGCTGAGTTTCCTGAGGTAACATTAAGCTGTTTTTTGGATAAGAGTTATCCATCAAAAATCATTCCATGTATCTGGTGTATTTTTTTATATTACACAGTAAATCCTGAAATGCATTGTCATCCGTCAGAAATTCTTCACATATTGGGCTGGAAGTATAAGCTTTTTCAGTAGATAACTGAAATCCTAGAACTGGAAATAGAACTGAACATAACTTGGAAAATAAGTGGAAAATTCTGCTTCCAATACCAGATAACATGACTATACAAATTGAAGCTTTCGTTATTTCACTGTTACAATTCTGAGAGAAGGCAACAGAACTGCTGCTGTGCTTGAAACAGTCTTAGAGTATAAACATGTCCTTTTATTACAGATGACACCTTTAAGATGTATACATGTTTACATGTATAAAAATGTCCTGTCCTAGAACATAAGACTTTTGCTATCTCCTCTGATTGCTTATTTCAATACCAAAGCAAGAATAAAGGGCCTCAGCATCAGTGCTGAGAGGGAGACCTAACAAAGGGGAGACTGTGTCCCCTCACAGGATTGTTTTCTATGTCCATTAAAAAACAGAAAGGCTGATCATGTTATCTGTGGGTTGTTTCAGTGAGGAGAAATCATTGATGAAAGCAGATATATCTGATGCAATCCTAGTTAAGTACAAAGGATGTATTAGGTTCAGTCTCTCCGTGCATTAGTGAAATCAAGATGGAGCTTCTTTGCTGACATCAGTCAGCATTTTTGAGGAAGCATTTGTCTTAAAACACCCCAACAATCTCTCCCTAGACTTTTTCCTAGTTTTTTCCTGTTACTTCTTAATTTTGTTTTCCTCCTTTTCTGAGATTCATTTCTCTCTTGCTAGCTTTCTCATGCTTTAGGTGTCTGAGCAATTTAATGTTTGCCTTAGTTTGTGATACCAGTAGTTGTCTAGCTCTACATAGTCTTAATAGCTGTTAGAGCCCTACATAGTATCAGGTACCTCCTTCCATAGGAGGTCCTACTGCTGTTTTAAATGATGTTGAAAATTAGTCTTCTGTTATGGTGCACAATATTATGCTTTTGGTTCTTTGAGCATTTTTCAGTCCTTTACTTGTGCTGTATGTACCCTGGTACACAGCTTGGGTTATGTCACAGTGCAAATACAGCTTTATAACTTCAAGTAAGGAATTAGAAATAGTTAAGATGATAGGGAACAATATCTCCTCTGTATGTTATTTTTTCTTCCTTTTTTTTCAATTTATTTTAGTCCTGCGGGTTTTATCCTGTTCATCCTGTAGATTCAGGGTCATACAAATTTTTCTGTCTACAGTTCTGCTATGGGCTCTTGTTTACCCATAAGGAATATATATATAGTCTGTCCAGGTCCCCTTATATAAACAGGATCAGTTCTAATAAATTCATACAAGATGGCTGTTTTGGACAGAAACAAACCTCAGAATAAAAATATAGAGCTTGATTCTGGTGTCTGACAGCTAGGTAATGATCACACAGAAATCTATTGAAGTACTAGTGACAAATGTAGTGTCTTATAGAAATGCACTCTAAACAAAAGAGTATTTTTGAGTTTTAAAGAAAAATCACCATTGATTTCTAGTTTCTAGTAGTGCCTAAAATGTGCTAGATTCGAATGGGCTCACACAAAAGACAACAGTCTATAGCAGGAAGAATTCAAATCTTGAAGGAGGGGAACAACAGGAAAAAAAAAAAAAGCAGAGTGCAATTGTGCTGTAAAGATAGATGACATACTGATAGTGGGGTCTGGTAAGAATATAAAGATTTTACTCTCACATGCTCCACAATGCTACCCCTTGCATTATTATTTTACCTGGGGTTTGTGTTTGGGTTGGGGTTTTTTTGGAGGTAGAGTGGATATTGTGATAAAGTTAACTGTTGTTGATGGGAATCCTTCCTGTGAAAGACAGGGAGTCATTATAACCAGCCCCATGAATAGCCTTCCTCTGTTACCAGTTACCTGTATTGCTTATGGTCCACTGACTTAAATTCTAATCTAGTTGAAAAGGATACATGATGTTAACACACAAAGCTTGAGTATCAATGCATTACTCCTGTACAATGTGCACTTAAGTATGAATAGAAATGAGTCACTCATACAAATACATAATTGTTCCAATTAGGTGGCTGTGTATGGTTATGCTTGCCTGCTTGCCTCCCCTTAAATGATGGATTTCCTGAACAAAAAAGGATTTTGTTAATTTGATGACTATACTTACAAACCAACTGTTGTCAGTTTTTTTATTGAGGTGTTTTCAGTGAAGGATAAGGTATTGTGCTTAGTGGTTTGTCAAGTACTTTAAGAATGATGGCCGCATGCAGTGAGGTATGTAAAGGATGCATGTTAGCAGCAAAATAGAGAGTGAAGAGTTTAGCGTTTGTTCTTTCTACATAACAGATTAATTCTGGAAGTGAACGTCTACTCAGGATTCCCTGCAGCTGCAGTGCTCTCTGAGGAATAAATAAAAGCAGCATGTGAATAATTTTCTCTTCCTCCTCCCGACCTGGCTATTCTTATTCTGTGTGTTTAGTTTTGCTGCAGAAACAATGATTGCCTATGACTTTAAATTTTTATTTCTTAAAAAAAGCATAGCAGAGGCTGAAATGGATTGGAATTTTAAAAATCTCTGCTTTCACTAGGTTTGCTTATGGGTTTTGTTATCCTGTTTTTTGACCCTAGTCAGTGGCAGGAACTGTTACTGCTTATGTTAGTACAGTTCACCCTTGATGTTAACTTGGTTAAAAGACACTGTAAAATAAAAGTGAAGTCAGAACTCTGATCTCTGCCCATTCAGTCCATGACTTTGGGCTCCTTCTGTTATGGTGGTCACTCAGGGCAGGAAAGGTGCTCTGTTGTGTGGAGTTATAGGTCAGGTCACTGCTGCACTTGCACTCCTTCTTGTAAGGCTTGTCCTCTCTTGGTTCGGTGGTTCCTGCTACAGTAAATCCCATAGCATGCAACTTAAATCCAGGGTTACAACAATAAAAAGGTGTTTCCATTAAAGTCTCCACATCTGGTCCCTTTGGACCAGACCATCGAGTTTAACATTGCAATGAACTCCTCCCCTTGCCCCTGCTCTGGCTTGGATTTATCCACAAACTACAGTCCCTTAGGAGCGTACCTGCTCCAAGCGGAGCCTTACCTATGAGCCACAGTCTCACCAGGGCACACCTGCTGCAGTGCAGACTTATCCACAGCCACAGCTGCTTTGAGGTGCACCTGTTCCAGGGTGGCCTTGTCTATGGGCCTCATTGCCTTCAGAGACATCCCTGCTCTACAGCTCTACATCCCTGCTCTACAGCTGCAGTCCCTTCAGAAGTAAACTTGTTCCAGCATGACTTTATCCATGGCTGAAGTCCCTCCAGGGGTGTACCTGGTCTGTGGAGGGCTTATCCATGGCCACACGCTTTGAGGTGCTCCAGCATGACCTCATGTACAACCACAGATGCTTCGAGGTGTACCTTCTCGGGCATGGATTTATCGTTGGGCCACAATCCTTTCAGAGGCATAGCTGCTGTGGCACAGACATAACTATGGCCACAGATGCTTCAAGATGTACCTACTCTGGCATGGGCTTATCAAAGGCTACAGATGCTTTGGGGTGTCCTGCTCCCATGTGGACTCATCCACAGGTCACAGTTCCTTCAACTGGAGTTCACACTGAAGTTCCAGCCTGACCAGTACAGCAGCACAGAAAAAGCAGCGATGTTCTGGCCATCTGCCAGCCCAGGCTCATCGCCGTTGCTGTTATCAGAATGTTCCCAGGCACAGCAGAGTCAGATGATAAGAGTACAGCAGTAGCAAAAGCAAAAAGCTGCTGCTAACGAGTACTAGACTCCAATATACAGTAAAGCAAGCAAGCCCCATGGCAAGCACGGAGGCATGTCAGTTAACACCTAAATAGGAATAACATCTATAAATTTGATCTAGCACATTCTAATCAAATCTGTTGTTATCTCAAACCCTTTAAACCCCACGTTGGGTGCCAAAAGGACTGTCATGATTTAACCCCAGCTGGCAACTAAGTCCCACACAGCTGCTTGCTCACTAGCCTCCAGTGGGATGGGGGAGAGAATTGGAATAGTAAAAGTGAGGCAGCTCTTGGGTTGAGATAAAGACATTTTAATAGCCAAAGCAAGAGCTGTGTGCGCAAGCAGAGCAAAACAAGGAATTCATTCACTGCTTCCCATGGGCAGGCAGGTGCTCAGCCATCTCCAGGAAAGCAGGGCTACATCACGTGTAACAGTTACTTAGGAAGACAAATGCCATCACTCCAAACATTCCCCCTTCCTCCTTCTTCCCCCAGCTGTATATGCTGAGCATGATGTCATACGGTGTGGAATATCCCTTTGGTCAGTTAGGGTCTGCTGTCCCAGCTGTGTCCCCTCCCAGCTGCTTGTGCACACCCAGCCCACTCACTTGGTGGGGTGGGGTGAGGAGCACAATAGGCCTTGACTTTGTGTAAGCACTGCTCAGGTGTAACTAAAACACCCCTGTGTTATCAACGCTGTTTCCAGCAGAAATCCAAAACACAGCCCCATACTGGCTACTGTGAAGAAAATGAGCTCTGTCCCAACCAAAACCAGCACAAGTTGTTAAGATCTTGAAGCCTGTTTTATGTATCTTCATTCATTTACAGCTCGTCTGTGCCATGGAAATAAAAAGGAAAAAGAATGAGAGTAAGAATGAGCTGCAGCGAGTTGGGGGAGTACCTCAAAATAGATGTATCTGTTCTTAGAGAAACTGCATCCCTTGCATTCCTCTTCCATATGTTTCTTTTTCACCTTTTAATGGTGTGGGCTCTGTGCAGTTATTCTCTAATAGAGGACCCGCTTCAAAAATAATGAACTGGTTCTAGGAGCATTTAATGTGTTGCTGTGCTGTTGTCAGGTACTACAGGCAAGATAGTAAACTTTGTAAAAATGACCAATAACAGAAAATATTTTCCACTGGGGAAAAAGAAAATCAAGGGTAAGTGAGAATATTTTTATTCTCTGGCAGGAAATCAGCTTTTTTTCTATCCCAAACCAGTCAGAATTTTTCATTGTGAGTTACAGACTATGATTTCTGACGCCTGCTGAGATCCCGCTGCATGAAGTCTGATTTTTTTTTTTAATTACTTTATGTGCTGTAGACGGCCTTAAAATCACTTTGCTTTGATAAAGAAAAAGAATTCTAATAGTAACTTCATCTGTCTTTCTGCTCCTCAATTTGGTCTTACTGTACTGTTTTGTAGAATATTTTCTGAAGGAGTTAAATTATTCTAAAAGCTTTTTACCATTGCAGATTGATCCAGACACCTTTGTTGCCAAGGTAAAAATGCTAAATGCAATTTTTTAATCTGTGCCTTATGTAACCACTGTCTCCTTTTGGATATCTTTCATCAAAGCACAAAGATCTCAAAGCAGTTTTAAAGTCAATGACTCTCCAACTTTATCACTGTTATGAACTGGCAGGGCCCTTGGCCAAACTGGGAAAAGAACTTGCTAGCATCCCATCCCATCCCCTAGCAATTATTATAAATAATATGAACAGACAGGAAGGCAAGTTTACTAAACTTATTTTTATACTGCTGAGCTCTTTAGCAATAGTAGCCATGTAGCATAAATGACACATAGAAGTTCTGGTAAGAAGCTTAAATTTTGTTCTTGGCTTCGTACTTAAGACAAGGGTAAGGGACTCAAAGGATAGGTCTGTACCATTTTACATTAATGTTTCCTTTGACGGAAACGTTGCTGGAGGGGTAGTTCCTATATAATTCATTAATATTGGTACGCTCAGCTACATGTGGATGCTGGGCAGGTCTGATAGCAGTGCACTGCAGTGAAAGGGAAAAACCTAGAAGCAGCTTGGTCTTGGAGACATGGCTAAGGAAGCAACAGTGGTTCAGAAAGGACTCGGGGGCTGATTTTCTATTATGGCATATCTGTGCAAAGTGATTGCAGATCATTCCATGTGAGGATAGAGGACCTCATAAGCAGTGGAAAGTTAGATTCTGTATATTCAGCTCTCCTCAGAGTTACTTGGAATCTCAGAAAGGTATTGATGTGGTTTTTTGGGATAAAACTGAACATGTAATGAATACATTTTGTAATGGTAATTCCAGGTAGGAAGCTCTGATTGGATTTCCTTTGCATATTGCCCACCCTGGGGGAGGAACATTCATTATAAATGTAGTTGAGCAGGAGAGTTCCAGCAGCCAGCTGAAACTGCAGCTTGTGTGTTTAAGCCTAAGGGAACTTAAATCTCAGTCTTTCTGTTGATGAAGTAGAAGAGCAACAGCAGCAAAACAGCTTGTTAACTTGGCAATAAGAGGACTTGACACATGAGTTGAAAAGCTCCTACTATAGGTAGAACAGTTTAAAGGTTCTTTGACACCAATATTGTTCTTGACTCAAAGTTTTTGGGGTTTTTTAGTGGTAACTGGTTGTCTCATTTGCATGTAAAGGATTCCTAGTGTGGGAATTGGTCTCAGTGCTTAGAACCAGAGGGAGGAGAAAGCTGGGTTTCCTTGAATCTTGGTTTAGGTTGTTTACCATGAGTGTATCCAAAGGTATGGTTTTATTTACTTATATATTTACTGAAGCTATTTCATAGAACATTCTTTCAAGCTTGCTGTAAGTGGCCTATTGTGTCTCAGGCCTTCTACTGGAAGTGAAAGAAAGTGTTATAACTGCTTTCAGTTCTTAGGCCAGGCACTACAGTCATGGTGGCATTTCAAATGGAAGTTGTCTCTCTAAGTGTGCAGATATGCTCCCATTGGCTCTCATGCCTTGCTTTGTCCATTCAGGTTTCTGAGGTGGAAGAACAATTGAAGTATGTATTTCTAGCAGGTGCCTTTCAAACCTGGCATGTGTTTGAACAGAGTTACCTCTCTGATGTCAAAGCAGCTGGAAGAGGCAAGAAGGGAAGTAAAAAAACATGAGTTGAAGACTCGCTGCCCAGGTGCTTTTTAGTAAGAAGAAAGTGGAGCTTTGTGCCATATTTGGGCAAGCATCAATACTGGAGAACTGCTAAATCTCACTAAGTGTTTTAATGGTCTCCAGGCCTCTCAAAGCTGTGCAAGCAATCTGGGAAGGTAGCGAAGAATCCCTTTCACCAGATATTTAGCAGTTTTCTTCTTACCAGGCTTCCACAGTGGGAAGTGTCGGCCTTCCTAGTGTTGCATTTAGCCTTGTTGAGAACACAGTCACAAAACTAAAAATGAAGGTGATTAATATTTTTATTAACCTATTTTGACTACAGAACCTCAAGACTGAGGTAAGTTTAGGTATATTCAGTATAATAATGCATCTAGAAAGTTCTCCTTACATTAATCTCAGCAGAGAAAAAAGCCAGTAAGCTATGTCATGCTTAGCAGTTTATTTTCAGTAATGGAGGTCCTGCCAGTTTGAGACAATCCTAAGCAGATGAGTTAAAGGCACTTTTCTGCCTATAGAAATTGGAAAGAAGTGACCAAGTAGTTGATGCACATTAAATTAATGTATGCTAATTCTACACAGGGGATGTAGAGATGGCTTTGCCTCATTGCACACGCCTAGCCTTTCTTTAGTGGCTGACTTTTAGTTTACTTGCTAACCTAACTCTCTAATTCTCAAAAAAAAAAAAAAAAAAAAAGAAAGCAAGGAAAAAAACCTCACAAGTTTCAAAGCAGGTATTTTGGTGCAGTTCTTGTACCTGTCACCAAAGCTTTTACACAACTAATTTGTTTTTTGTTATTGCTGTGGGTTTTTCTTTTCTCATTAGATGAAACATGAGTGTTACACCTTGCTTAGATCTTGTTAGTTTGCAGTGGCAATGTTCAAGAACATTGCCAAGAACAGTTTATTTCCTCAAACTATTATTTCCTTCTTATTTTTAAAAAAAGGAAAGTTAAATGGTAAATTGGTGGCAAGTAGTTCCCTGAATAAACACTGAAGACCTGTCACCATATCAAATATAAATGAGTCTGCGAATACGATACAACATAGGTACACTTCATAGCCTGTGTGTAGTAGCAGAGTGACAACTGAAAAACAGAGACAATATCCTGGAATATATATAATGCACTTGTTGCAGTGTAGTTCTGCAGTTCATAAACGCATGCTGCAGACTCCTAATTTCAGTGATCTCAGACCTGATTCTAGACATCTGCCTGAATCTAATTCTGGTGTTTGGGGTTTTGTTTGTTTGGTGGTTTGTTTTTATTTTTTTGTTTTCCCCTTTGTGTTTCTGCTTTTAGGGTGATTTTCTTTAATGTGAAAAAAACTATATTCTATGCTAGGAACACATTAGGTTAAGAGTCAAAGGAAACAGTGTGATTTTTCCTATGAATGAATAAAAAAAACCTTAGAATAAAACAAAGAGAGGACTTGATAAAATTGCATATTTAATTGTAGTTTTTGCTTTGCTTTCTAAGCACATTTTCTAGTTCATGGCAAAAGGAACGTGAACATGTGCACCTCTGTGTATGTGTGTACAGGTCTGTATAAATAAAATATATGTATAATTAAAACAAAATCTTTTTATGGATTGAAATACGCATTTAGCCAAATCATGCTGTCTAAGGGATAGATAAAAATGTAATCTGGGTAGGTGATGTGTGCTACTCAGAAGAGCTAAGAAGGGCTAAGTATATGTGCTGTGTAGGATACCTGTTTAGGATATAATTAGTCCTTTTATCAGATAATATATTAGATTCTCACCTTTTACTTCAGCAAAGTGGGATAAAATGGTGCTTCATCTCGATTAATCCATTCTGGCATTGAGGCCCTAAGTTCCAGGGGAAAACAGTGAGGCCAGTAATACCTATCTCAGCTACAGCTATAGATAATTGGTTAATTCAGTTGTTTGAAAAAAAGGGTTAAAAGGTATTATTCACCTGCTATTATTAAGAAAGTAGTAGGTACTATAGTTAATGTCAAAGATTTAGGGGCTTTTGAGCTATGCACATCAGAGGCACTTCTGAAGAGTCTCGTAAAACACAATGTCATTGTTATTCCTCTCACAATATTTGGATTCTCCTTTAGGTGTACAGATCATTAGGAAACTGTGAAGCAATCGAATAACGTAAGCCCAATGAAATGACTCATTCCATTCCTGGGCTTATAAGGGATAGTGGATATGTGGAAGTCTGGCTGCTAAGTAGAGCCTGCACTGCATAGCAAGTAGGCTTCATGTGAAGACTACAGGGTACTGAAAACTAGAGATGTGTCAGTTGACCATGGAAAGCCAAGTGCAACCTCATTTACCTTTGCTTTTTTTCGCACAAATGTAATCACGAAACAATCTGTAGCTTCAGGACTAAATGTCACTGTGTGGAAGGAGACCTAAAGAGCAAAGAAATTTAGAAATATAATTATCCGTAGTTAATAAGGCTGCCCTCACCCTTCTTTTTTATTAGAGCCATGGCTACTCTTTCCTCCTCTACCTTGTAGACCTTTCCAGTCTGCAACTAAATATTTAATTCAGAATTAATCTGTGTAATTTGAGAATGCTATGCTCCATGCTAAAATGGAGAAAGGGATGCTGAAAGAAGTGACTTCTAACTCAGGTCTTCAGGTGAGAAGAGTGATCTTTGTACTGTGAATAGGGAGCAATGTTTCCAAGAATGACAAGGTTATGATGGAGATGGATTGCTTTAGTTTAGGGGGAGTAGAAGTGTTGTGCAGTTAGGATTCCTGAGACCAGGAACTAATTTAAGCATAAGAGAAGGAAATATATCTTTTGTGATGTCCATATAGGTGAAAGTGGGCCAGCAGAGCTAAAATGAAGTAGCCACCTCAAAGACTTAACTAAAAATGTGAATTCTGGAGGTTAGGCATAGTCCAAGAGAAGGTACGAGTTTTACTGTCTTATCCATGATCAACTCACCATGGAAGAGTTAGACTCAAATAGATTATCTTTGAAAACAAATTTCTCTGAACAGTTTTTCTAGCATGATGAAATTCCCAAGAATTTTCTGAAACCATTTAATTTTTTATTCAAAGAAGGGACTAACAGTGGCAGTTATCAGATTATTTTCTTTGATTGCATTGAATTTGTTATTTCTCTCTAAAGGACTAAAAATAAATCTGTGGATCATTAACTCCACTTAATTTTCCAAATAACCAACCTAACTTCCCCTAAACTTTAGTTATGAAAACCCACTAAGATAAATGAAGGAGTTATGAGGTTATAAGGCAAAAGATGACCTTAGCGTATATCTAGTTTAGCAGAAGGAGGTTAAGATTGTCAGAGGTAAGACACATGCCAGATAATTTTAGCAACTTCTCGATAGTTTCTTGTAACACCGGACACACTTTAACCACTAGCCTACTTCTCGTCGAGGTAATTTGTGACTTGCATTTACTGGGGTACTGAAGAGCTTTAGAAAATTGTCACTGCAGCTGTGTCTCATGCTGATGCCTGTCTTTCCTTTTTTCTTGTTCAGAGCATACTCTTTTTATTCTCTTGAGGATTCTACAACACGCCAAAAGTCATACATGTCTTTATAGTTCTAACTCTTGCACTTAGACAGGGCTGTATTTGCTTAATGCTGTAAGTTGTCGTTAAATGTAACCCCTCATCTTTAGGACTCCATATCACCATTTCTCCTTCCTGCCATGGGCCCTTGCAGTTTTAACTAGTCACCGTGGTGCCATGACCATCCCTAGAGCTGTATCTTTGACTTGATACTGAATTGCTAACAAGATAATTTTTATTCATGCACAAGTGCTGAGCACTCTCAAATGAAAAAGTCTCAAGCTATGCATGAAAAACAATAATAGCAGTAGGGGACAATTATTGTTAAACTGACCACAGTTTGTTCCTAGGTGTTCCGTGGTGCTTGGATGGATGTCCTATTTGTTTTAGATGGGTACTGAGAGTCATTAAGATTCTGAGTGGAGGTTGCTAACCAAACAAATGTGACTGCAGAGCAAGCAAGGAAACTGTGTAGCTATGTCTTCGTATTTCTTGCAGAGGGGCTGCTATGGTCAGATTTTTCCTGAAATGTAGATTGTGTAAAATTGAAATTATGCAATATTAAGCCAAGTACTGTAGTGACTTTTTAGAGGCAAACAACCCCTACTACAGACTCCTGTACAGAATCATTATTCAGCTTTTTAAAATATTTCCCTAAAGTTTGTAGCTTGCTATGATCTTTCATGCCTGGGTTAGTCATTCTCTGTACCTCCTCCCTACAAAATTTCTTCAGTTGCAATATATATTTTTTAAAAACCTCACTATTGAATACAACCAGCCTCCTACATGGGGAAAGCAAATCTGAGGTCGGGGAATGGGCAAAGTCAGGGCTCAGAGCCATTTAGAAAATGTGATGTGTAGATATCACTGAAACATCAGAGGAGGGATTAAGGCACCCAGATACTGAAAGGGGCATCAGGGCGACTCAGGCGTTTCTGTAGTTTTGAAGACAAAAGAGGAAATCATAGGAGAGCCTAGTCTGTAAAAGAGGTTGTAGCGATTGCCTTGATTAGAACAGAATCTGGAGAATACTCTGTGTACGACTTTCATATAGGTAAATAGGATTTATATTATTCATGAATGATGGTGTTACAGTTAAGCCACAAGGGTATTTTCTGTAGTTCTTTTCTCATCATTAGTAATTAGAATGATATTTGCCTGTCAATATAACTCATCTCCTCACTAATTAGCACACTACTCCGATGCAATTTGTTCACCAAAGCTAAAGTAGAACCGCGTCTGTGACTCATCCAAAAATGCAACTTGGCTCAGAAAGCAGGAGGTCTATGGTGTACCATAGTTTAATCTATTAGCAGAAGAAACAAGTTAGTTCAGAAAGGAAAAGGTTTTAATGACTAAGAATCCAATAGTTCAGTCTAATCTAATGGAAAACAAATGTGAGGCTCTACTGATTTCAGTGTCATTGGGTAACTTTTGAAAATCAGTTGGGTGATTAGAAATCTTAACTTCAGGCGTTAGGAGGTTTTTTCCTTTTTTACCAATAAGTGACTATAGTAATGATTTTCCAGTAAGAGTATCTATTTTAATTGTGCATTGTGTTAATATACACATTCATATTCATGGGATATCATAGGCAGCAGAAAGGAGGCTGATCTGTTTGCTCTTCTAGTTTGAATCTTCCTTGAGATACAGAAATTTCATTGTTCTATATTTTCAATTCAGTTTTATGACAAACTTATACTGCTTCCTTTATCAAAAACCATTTGTAACCCAATTCTTTCCATGCTTTGAATTTCCTTCAGTGTAGTCATCTTCAGAGTGATGCGGTATAAACTGTTTTTAAGAAATGAGGTTTTGTTCTGTCCTTACCACTTTTTCTTCATACTTTAAATTTCTTCTCCCTGGAAGGCTTCTTCTCAGAGAGTTGAGAGATGCATACTGGTGCATTTGCTACTACGTTACGTGGTGCTATGTTCTTTGGTGAAAAGGCTGAGAGCACAGGCTCGGTAATGAACCCTGAAGATGGCAGGGGGAAAGACAGTGGAGATGAATGAATGTCAAAAATTGTACTAAAATTATAAATTTTTCAGCTTCTTAATTGTTGAAATCTTAGCCTCTTACCCTTTGGGAGCAAGTGCTTTCACTTGCTATCCAGTTGTCACAAAATCTTTTGGCTACTGATGTAGTTTCTGAGAGTGCAGCAAAGCCTGTGAGACCCAGGTGCCAGACTAAAAGAAAAAGCAAGGGAGGGAGCCAAGTATTTTTGATTGTCTGGTTGTTGGGTCTCAGTTTTATATCTCACACCATGATCTGTGCCCATGGAAGACAAATGTGACTTTAAAAACTTGGAAGAAATAAGTATTTCAAAAACAAAAAGCTGCTTAGCAGCAACAATTAGCATTTTCTGTGAAAAAAAAAAAAAAACAGGGGAAGGGTGGAAGGGAGGAATCAGTGATGCCCATGTACACATACACCTTTTGGGTGTACAGGCCTAAACACATTTTGGGTTGGATTCCCAACAGACAGACACAAAACGCAACAAATTTTGGGTTGGGGTTCTATCCCGAAGTTTTTTGGCTGTGGGTTTTTTTGGGTTTGTTTTGTTTTTAATATCTCTAAATGAAATTAAATAACTGAAATCTCAAGTTCTGCGTAATTAGAAAAGTTCTGTGTTGGCTGTTGGGTCAGAAGGCCACTGACCAGAAAGGAAATGAGTAATTGATGTTATCTGTGGCATTAAAAAGGGCTCTAAAAAAAGAGGTCTAATGGGATGTTGGCTTGAATGTAGTAAGAGTGATAAATTTCACCTATCCTGTAGAAATGTCTAACCCTTGTTTCTGTTATTCCAATTAGAGCAAGAGAGGAGGAATTTTTGCAATGCAAATAGAAGAGGTAGTGAGGCATTTTGGGCAAAAAGGAGTATTTTCCTCGAACTGTGGCCAGATTGCTCAGAGTGTACTAATAGAACTGGGTAAAAAGTAAAAAGTTAGTACAAAATTACTTGCACTGCAAAAATGTAGATTTTTTTTTAACAACACAGAAAATTAATTACTATTAAATGAATTCAGTAAATTGTTCACCCCAAACGCTTTGTTCCATTTTCATATTGTTTATTTATGACAGAGCTACGTGATTTCCAAATTCCGTTATGTTACTTACCCAATCTTTTTACAATTTCTGAATATGAATCAAAGCACATTTACATAAAACAATTGGTTTTGAGCTGTCAAAATGGTCATCTTTAGCCCAAAGAGAAATGATTTCTCTTCAACTTTTCAAAATTGCTAATGAACACCAAAATTATTAAGCATGCACTTCTAACAGACCAATTGGTTTTGAAACCTGGAATTTTAAGATAAGGAAAGTAAGAGATATTAAAGTTGGTTAGTGATGAGTTTGTTTATGGTGTCTGTAGGAATTAAGTATAATTTACTTCTCTTTGGGATTATTGTGTTGAACTCTGCTTTCTCATCAAAATATTTGGGGGGAGAAGGAAGAAAAATGTTCCAAGGATGGAGTAGAAAATTGAATAGTTAAAAATATAAGCTCACAACGTGTTTCTTTGCTTTCTTAATTTTCCTTTTGAAGGTAGAAAAGGTAGCAAAGATTATAATACAAAAGTTAATAATCATAGAAAGATATCTAAAGCTGAAACAGAGCAACTTTATACAGCATGTGAAACAATATATCAGTTGCTAGTAGCAAGTCCTGTAAAATACTTCCCCTTGTAACTCCTACTTTTCACACATCTGTAGTTTTCCTTACCATTCCCTCTCTAACATAAGATTTTCTGAGGATTTTCCTTTCAACCATTACTCATTCAAAAGAAAATGCAAGAAATATTGTCTAGATAATTTTTTCACCAAAGTTTTTTTTAATAGAGACATAAGCAAATTATTTATCATTTGAACAGGATGTATTACTAATTGAAGGTATTTGGTATTTTCAGTATAAATCCTAGGTATGATAATTGCAAGCGTTGAGTGGTTATATGAAAATTAAGATTAGATTAATTCTTTTCTTGCTTTGATATATTTTCATGGCATTGAGACCATTATCGTATGACTATTGTGGAAGCTTTTTCATCTGTAATCAGATCAAATGTTAGTCTTAGATGTTTCAAGGGATCTC
This sequence comes from Phalacrocorax aristotelis, assembly GCF_949628215.1. Classification (NCBI taxonomy): domain Eukaryota; kingdom Metazoa; phylum Chordata; class Aves; order Suliformes; family Phalacrocoracidae; genus Phalacrocorax; species Phalacrocorax aristotelis. The sequence goes on along the minus strand of NC_134279.1, from coordinate 32,192,099 downwards.
TAAAGCTTTTGTGAGTATGCTGTCAGGATTTGGATTGTGTGAATAAATTAATCTCTGATGGTTTTTTCCCTGAGGGTGATTTCAGGGTAAGGGAGGCAGGCTATAAGGCATTCTGTTTCTGGAGTACAATGCGGTGGTTGTCAGTCTTGGGATCCTGGGCCATTCTGTCAATGCGCAGCAAATGAATGTTTCATGATCACTCTGTATCCTCACGCCCAAGCAGATTTTGTTTTGTTTTGTAAAATCATAATAGGATTAGAAAGGACCTGAAGAGGTCAGGCACTCATCTCTTCTGAATCTTAACACAAAAGTTGTTACGTTTTTATGGTGGGTAAATAAAGCAAGTTGAAAATAAATAAAAATAGAAAATAGCGTGAAGGGAACTCTGTATGAATTTTCTTTAAACCCAGTGAAAAACCCTTAATGTCCTGTCTTCAGAAGTCAGAGAAGCAGCCAGAATGATTTTCCTTCACAGTGGCTATTTTTCGTTCTCCAGGATTAGTTATGTTGCTGGAGAATTTGGGTACTTCAAGGGCATAACCACACAAGCACAAATTAAGACAGGCTGTACAGAAGCTTTATTAACTGTGGTCATATTGAGAGAACACTGGGAAAGCACCTCCCCCTCTGTGCCCCTGTCCTCTGCCAAGCGTTTGCAGAGGCCCAAGCTATAGACTGTTTCAGGAAAAAAGAAAGAGGTGAGGAAAAACTTAGAATCATAGAATGTCCTGAGTTGGAAGGGACCCACAAGGATCATCAAGTCCAACTCCTGTCCCTGCACAGGACAACCCCAGAATTCACATCACGTGTCTGAGGGTGTTGTCCAAGTGCTTCTTGAATATTGTCAGGCTTGGTGCCGTGACTGCCTCCCTGGGAGCCTGTTCCAGTGCTCCACCACCCTCTGGGTGAAGAACCTTTTCCTAATATCCAACCTGAGCATCCCCTGGCACATCTTACTGCTGTTCCTTCGGATCCTGACACTCACACAAACAATCATTTCAGTCTTAACAAAGCCAGATACCCATCCCTGGGAGGGATGGAATCAAGTAGCTTGTTAACTGCCACAGTTCAAAGAAAGAATAAAACACTAAATAAGGTGGCACTGTGGGGAGATGGCTCTTGGTGGAGCCTATAGGAGTGGCACACCTGGTAGTACCTTAGCTCAGAAGTGGGGAGTTGGAAACAATCAGTCTCTTAGTTTTTAGTTAAAAGGAATAATATTTTAGTAATGATAACTTCTTAGTCAGGCCTCTCAAATAATAAATATTAATAATTTTACCACCAGGCTATATTTCCTTCAGTCTTTCCTCATAGATCAGGCTTTCTAGGTTTCATTGTCCTCACTGATGTCTTGGTTTTGTGTTGTGGTGTGGTTTGCATTTTCTTTTGTTATTGGTTTGGTTTGGTTTGGTTTTTGTTTGGTTGATTTTTTTGTTTTGCTGAGTGTTCTTTTTTCCTCCACAGAGGACCATCTTATGGTCCATCACTAGACTTAAATTTTTCATTAAGTAATGCGTGCAAAGTGGAACGCACTTCTGCAGCTTCCTTGAGAGCACTCTGCAGAGTGAAAGAATTAACTGATGTCTTTTATAGGCTAAACATCACTTTGTACCTCTCAGTGTGATGTATATCTTTCTCATAACTGTTTACTTTTGTTGAGTTTGTGATTCATTATAATATGTAAATTGTATTCTGCAAAAATATTGCCTAACTTGTAATTTTTCATCTTCTATTATGGAAAATATGCTGCACCCAATGGGGCAATAGACTTTTAAGAATTCATATGTTTATAATTATGCTAAACAATTAAGAGCTTATATGACATTTCTGCTTTCAAGATTAGAGGCTTGCTTTCTGTGTGTTTCCCTCCTCTTTTTTCAAAGGAAATTATGTTTTGTTTCTGTAGCGACTCCCATCCCAGACCTCAACATATTTTACAAGCAGTAACTAGCAAACCTCAGCACTGAATTTTTTCAGAGATTCTCGGTCCTTAGGGGGAATGATTTCTTTATTATTAGTGCAAACAGGTCAAACAATTTCCCATATGTTGTCTAGCATTAGTCAGTGATCTATAAAGTTTAGCATAATTTTTATTCCCAGTGAAGCTAATGAGATTAGTCATAGAAAACAGTCTTTCTTAGCTGAAAGGATATTACCTCTGTAAGGGCTTGACCAGCAGTTGAAAGCCATCTTTACAGGCTTGTGTGATTATTATCTTGGTACTGTTAATCACATCAATCATTAATAATGTCTTGTTTTCAGAATCCACCTTCTGAATGTCTTGGATTAGCAAAGAAAATACAGTATTAACAAATAAACCCAACCTTCTCAACAACTCTCTTGGGGGCTTGAATTTTTTTCTCTTTTTTTGAGAACTGTGGAGGGGTTTTTGTTTCTGTTGGGTAGGGGTTTTTTGTTGCCCTGTTGTTTTTTTTCCTAAAGGTTCTTTTAGTTTCAAAGCATGAAGCACCACCATAATGTCATACCTAATGTGCCAAATAACTTATATGGGCTGGGCTTCATCTATGAAACCCAAAATGTTGTTATTCTCTCAGTGATATAAAATTTGTTGTAATCTTTTTCCATCCTTATTTATTATAATCTCTCCTTCTACCCCAAAAGTGTTGTGGAATTTATAGCAGGTCTGTTGTGTCCTTATCTGGTATTTGGACCCTCAGGTTTTTTTCATCAATGACAGAAGTTTCAACTGCTTGAGCAGTGCAGAAGGCAATAAATACTGAACTTGCATTCAGTTTTACCCTTTTGTTGGCATTGTGCATTGCTTCTAGCTGAAGAAGATGCAAAAGAATTGACATGTTGCAGAGGTCTAGCTGTGGGCTCTTCTGTAGTCAGTTGAGAACAGTCTATTTGATACCAAGGGTGAAATCTCCTAGATGTCATCTTAGGAGTCATCACTACATTTCTTCAAATGCGTTTTCTTATCAACATAACAGGACTTCATGCAATGAAAGGAACGTTGAATTGAGACACTAGATTACATTTTAATAATACTTGACCCAGAATGCACCAAAGATGTTTCTTACTCAGTGAAGTACGGCACTCTGATCCCAATCTTTCCTCTAATTTCGAAAGCTGTGGTGCTGACTTGAGAGGACTGTAATTTGAACGCTTAGAATCCAAGCTCTGGTGATATAAAACCAGCAAAATGTAAGTGGTAGCAAAAGCATGCCTGTTCAGACTGCATTTACTTACTTGTAATCAAATTTTTCCATCAGGTATATTTTAACTTTCTCAGTTTCCTTTATGTAATGTTTAATTCAGGCCTTAATCTTTGTTACTGTTAAATATTTATTTTTTATTATTGTATTTTGTGGCTTAAATCCTTCACGTAGACTGTGTTTTTGTTACACTAGACCCTGTTCAACTAGCTAGGAAGGGTGCTGTCCTGTGCTATTCAGAGTCTAGGCAAATTTAGAAAAAAACATTCAAGACTTGGTTGGACAGAATATATTGTTCTCTGGTCCCTCAGTCCATGAATACAGCACAGTATTTCTCATAGTTGCTCATTATTATCCAGTTGCAAGGGGACTAATCTATTATTTGCTCAAATATTGAGTTGAGTGGTGAAATGCTTAGAAATATTTGAAAAAGTAAAGATTATATATTTGAACTTTGACAATGCACTTTTATTTGCAGCTGGTAATGCACAGATTAATTCTGAAAGATACCACTCTGTCTACAGTGTAATAGGAAAAAATGTTTGTTTCTAGATAACTGACTTTTTCATATGCTACATGCTGTGACAAAATCACTCAAACAAGAAGTAATTTTTAAATCCCAAATACAGAGTATCAGAAACTTTCTTTCCTTGGGAATTTTTTGGAAAGCTTCCAAAAGGGTTTCCAAATTTCAGGATGCACTTCATTTTGTTGGCCATCAATGTAAGGCAGTGTTGAAGCAAGGTATAACAAGGTGGGTTACCTTTGTACACTTGCAACTGGGGCCTTACAGCATTTTTTCAGCTAATACCAATAAAATACAAGAGCAATAATACCATTTTTGTATGTTAGCTGAGGAGTTCCCAATGCCTCCTTAGGGGTGATGCAAACTGTAATGAAAAACATTTACCTCCTGGTTGAACACTGTTTATTTTCCAGTATTCTGCAATATTTTTTTGATATTTTTAAAAATTGTTTCTAATAGATACAGAAGTTTGTGGTTTTAAAAAAACACTGAAGTGAAAGTTACATCAGAGACTTCATTACAGGTTTTTTTGTCTTCTTTAACTGTTATCTACATGTGCATCATTCCAACTTAAAAAAAACCCAGAGAACCCAAACAAGTGAGAGATTTCAGGTAGTTGTATATAGTACTAATCAAATGCTTGATTTTGCATTTTTATTTGAGTGAAGATGTGACCTAATCTGCTACATCCACTTGCTCTTAGCCTCCTTCCCCAATGAACTCTTTGTCATATAAGAATCTCTTTTTTTCAGTTCTAGGATCATCTTTTTGAGATACTGTGATCATAGCTGCATGAGGTATTCATTATGTGGCTACACTAAGGATTTGCAGAATATGAAAATAATTTCTGTTTTATTCCCTCTTTCTGTCTGAAGAATTTAGTCAGCTGATGTATTCATAAAATTTGCTACAATATTGTGTGCTAGGAGGTTTCACACACTTTGTAGTAGGAAGTTATACAGCTTTCCCCAAAAAGTTTTTCTATGATCTTATTAAATATGTGGAACTTACTATGTCAATTCCTACCTGAAAAGCAGGATCAGCAAAAATGTATTCACTGTGTAAACACACTTGTGAAGTGTACTAAATACTGTGAAGGCAGTTTCACTCTAAAGCTGGCTCCACATCAAACAGTTTTAGGGATTGATTTAAAAAATGAAGATATATTGAAGTAATAAGTGTAAACTTATCATAATAGATTTGTACATGGAAGGATATTTGATGTGCACAGCTGAGATCAAAGTACCTGATTTGCTAAAAGAATTAGTGTTTGCTAAAAACACCTTGAAATAAATTTAATTTTCTCTGTATTTCCTGCAAACAAAGGTGACCTGCTAAGGTGGAGAAAATAACCAAGGGAGCAACTATTTCAGACTTGGTTCTAACAAATAGCAAGGATAGAGCTCAGAGTCTGAAAGCAGAAGGCCATTAGGATGAAAGTGTTCTGAAAACACCTTAGAAACATAATACTTCAAAGGACCACTTGGACCACTGAGTACCATCTCTCTGACTATACGAAAAAGAAGGAATGATAGCAGAAAATCAGCAGCAGTGAGCATTGAAAAGTCGACTTCAGCCAACTTATAAAATAATTAGATAGAAGATGTTATTTAAGGGATAAAGGTCTTGGGAAAGGTTCCTTAAAGAGGCAATATACAAAGAACAACACAAGATTCTTTTCATGTATGACACAGATAGGAAGTATATTAAGAGAGAAATACAGTTTAATCAGAGCTTTCTAAAATCAGGAAGAACTATACTGTAAGTGGTAATAATACCATCTTGCTAATATAAAAAGGCAACACAAACATGTAGGGACAAAATTTAAAAGATGTAGAAAGTTCCAGTGACTAAAGGACATTAAAATGCCATAAAAGTGTTCTGTTCAGCGTATTAGGTGTGGAAAGAAAACTAAGGAACACCATAAATCCATTGCTTAATTGGGCGCAAGAGAAAATAATGTATAGCTCAAACGAAGCTAAAATGCTCAATTTTCTTTGCTGTTTTGGCCTTTTTAAAAAAAGTTACTTATAAAAATTTAATATAATTAAAATCAACAGTAGGATGAGAACATAGGCCAGAAGAGGAAAACCACAAGTCAAAGGATATTTATCCCAGCTCAGTGTATTTAATTCAACTAGGTCTGATGAGGTTTACGTACAATCCCACAGGAGCTAACTGAATCAATGGCTCAGAAACCAGTGGTGTTTATCTTCAAGAGCTCATAGAGGATGGGTTGGCCCCAGAGGGCTGAAGAAGGGCAAACATAGTAATTAATCTTTCAAAGGAGGAAAAGCAAGCGTGACTGATCTAACAGTCTTTCTTTCCTAACTTCAAGAGTTGAAAAGAGGCTAGAGCAAATTAACAAACAACCGGTTCTTAAGAACCTAGAGAACAAGAATAAGCTAATATGAATTTACAAATAAAAAATAACATCAAACCAATGTGACTTCCTTCTGTGTAGGAAAGTTTGCCTAGCACATGTGATATGGTGTGTTCTTTGGTAGTCTTGTACATGACCTTCAAAAAAAGAAAATTGTAAATAACGCAAATGCAAGATGATTCTAAGATAATTACACCTCACTGGTAACCCAGTTTATAGTAATCATCACTAGTTCTCTGTTTTTTCATTAAGAAACAGGAATCACAGTCCCAAAGGATGTAATATTATAAATGTTCAGAGATAATCTTAGATCAGTAACATGAAATTGAATAAAAGCAAATATAAAAGGTTTACTTATTCCTACTTAGGAATAAAACCCCCTAGACTCAACAGTGCAAAAGGGAATAGCTGGGTTGAAAACAATATGATAGAAAATAATCTGGGACCTGGTGTTGGAAAGGAAATAATGGAGTAGAAACTACATGACAAGTTAATAGGGTAATGACAGCCACCCCTCCCACCCCACCCCCCACCCCCAACAAAAACCCAAAACAAAAGAAGGGTTTAATTAAGGTGTGTAGAGTCAAATGTAAGGCTGCAAACACTTCACTCTTTTCATCAGCAGCGGAAAAGCTAATGCAGAGTTTTCTGTTTCATTCTGGTTTCGGGAGTTCAAGAAAAGGTTGGACAAAGTCCATAAGAAGTTGTCAAAAGTAAGAGTGCTAGAAAACGTGGGGTTTTTGAGGACTGTGGGATATCTGCATTTGAAGTTTGGAATAGAAAATGTTGGGATGAGATGTGATTGTCTTATGTGTAAGACAAAACTGGAAAGTATTCCATTTTTTATTTGAGGAATGAGCTGCCATAGCCAAAGTGCGATTTAGTTAAGGCATATGGAAAAAAACTTCTAGGTTGGAGAAATTGGACGTAAAGAGGAGACTTTTTGGTGCAAGAATGGCTAAGTAATGGGCTAGGATGTGAATTCTCTGTGCTTGGAGAGGATGTTGGAACGGGTAAAACAAGCACAGGATCATCTGACTTTTTTAGTGAGGGAGATAGGTGAAGTGAGTTATTTGAGGTACTTTCTAGTATGTTTCTTTGTCTCTTTTTCTAACTTATAAAACCAAGGTAGAAGATACAATTTAGTATTATCTCATTCTAAGGGTAATGCATTTTTCTGTATTTTTATTCCTACCCCCTGATGATGTGAGTTGATCTTTGAATGCAAATCATTGTACCTGGAATTGGCATGGGGGCTGAAACATGCTTTTGCTCAGGGCCTTTGCCATAAACAGGTGGATTTTTTTCCTTTTTTTTTTTTTTTTTTAAACATCTAATGGTCAGCATTCACTGTTTTAATAGCACCTGCTAAATAGATGCCATCAAAAGTGATGGTCAGCTTTCACCTTTTCTGTAAAGGCACCTCCACAGCTTTCAACAGTGTTGTACTTCAGAAGGATCACTATGAAGGCACAGCAGAAGAAAACCATACGTAATCTGCTTTAGGTTCACTTAAAGCATGCCTTTTTGCTATTAAAATAGCTTCCTGTTATAATAACAATTTTATTGGACCCTGCAGCAATCATAGAGGCAGAATTCAAATGCCTTCTAAAGGAAGAGAAACCTGCTTTTTTTGTGTAATTTTTGGAAGGGCACATTTTTCTAACTGTAGCTTATATTTTAGTTTTCTCTGTATTCTTGTCTTGACATTATACTTCAGTTTCTTTCTGTTCACAAAATGGCAGTTGGAAGTAGCAAGGATCATTTTATGTACAGTTAGGGAGCAACATTTTGCTTGTGTTTTTTGAGGACCTGCATAGCTTCCCCCCAACCCCAACAGCCAAGGTGCTGGATCTGCGAGCAAGACCAGGGAGGGAGCTAGACACACTGAATATTTATGGAATGTGATAAAAATGAAGGAGGAGAGATTTCTCCTGGAGATGGAAAGAATTTACTACAAACCACCAAATCAGGAAGCCAAAGCCTGACCGAGACCTGAATCTAGGCAACTAGGCAAATAGGTCATCACCACGGCTACTTATGGTCTGGTTTAGATTCCACTGCTACTCACAGACCAGCTCATATGCAACCTCTCCGTTTTGTTTTTATGAGAATGGATAATGGCATTTATCTTATCTCTCTGTAAATATTAATATGCTAAAGGAGGTATCATGGCTAAGAAGCTTCAGTAAAAGGAGTCTTTGCTAGATAGTGGGAACTTGCCAACACATCTTCATAAACTGTCAAGCATAGCTGGTCTAAAGAGTGAAATTAAGAAACACAAAACATGGAAATCGTGTGTTTTTTCACACTACTTCAGAAATTTGTTTACTACAATCAAATATGTATGCGTATACACACATGCATATACATGCACAGGTGGGTGTATATACAGATACAAATATGTATGCATACACACACAGTTTTTTTGCATGTATATATCTGTATCTGCACACACACAGAGGCTGACAGAGGAAAAGAGAAAATACATACTAATGGTGCTTCAACAGCCGTTTCCTGCATGTAAAAATAAAACATCCAGTAAGAGCTTAAGGCTTCAGCAGAGGACTAGATTGGAAAGGTAGAAAGTGATATATAAAATTAAAATAAATCCAAGAAATGACAGAATGATTGCAAGAAACATTGTTAATTTTAATGAGAAAAGTGTAATAGAAATATTTTTGGACCACGTGGGTACTGGAATTTCCTGAACTCCCCACTCAATGTTGGAAAGTAGGAGGTCAGGAAGCAATCAAGTTAGAATACTAAAAATTGCAAAACAGACTCTAGTCCCCCAAAATACCAAGACAGCAGAATCATGATACTATTCTGAATAAAATTTGAGACGTATTAATCACTATGCTCCATAAGTCAGGATCATTGAGGCAGAGGCAATGAGGAGGTTGGAATAATCCTTTATGATTATGCTCATCTACATGATGGGCACAGCAGGCAAACAGAAGTAACAACTAACTGATTTGTATAAGGGCCCAGGGGAATATACGTACTTTGACACTGCTGAAAAAGCAGAGTCTAACCCAGAACATTGTACATGTGGAAAAGTGAGAAGAAACTTTTGCCTTTTTCTAATTGAGTTGAGACAAATATCCTAATGGCAGAAGATATATTGCTGTAAGTCATTTGGATAGCTTTATGTAAGCCTCTATATATAAAAAATAGATTTTTGTTTTTGTTTTTTTTTTTTAAATGTCAGTTCAGTGCTTTGTAAGGATCTGACTTGATATATCAAGTAAAGCTACTATGGAGGCTTTGAGGAAAAGTTATGAAGAACAAGGAAGTTGTGTTGCCTTCTGGTAGCATCTAAGTATGATACATGTTTACTCTACAGAAATAACATATCCTTTGGTAAATTAATTTGTTTTAGTTTGGTGCTCATCCCAGTAATCATTTCTGAAAGGGTTACTTGAAACATGGCTAACTCTGTTTTAACAGCAGCCTTCATTCACAGGGTCATTCAAGCACCTCTTTTCTCCTGTTCTGTCTCAAGGACTTACGTTTTGTCCTGCAGTTAAATATTTCACCTTCAAGATACTTCAGTTCTTGTAATAGGTTTCGGCTGTGTTTAAGGCTGTGGCAACCTTTTGCTGTAGTTAGCTGTAGACCAGTGCTGGATAGTTATGATGTCATTCATATAGTGGATGTCTGTCTTTTCTCTGTTAAGTTGTTTGTATTTAAATTGTTGCAGCAAAGAAAACTGATTTTTATTTTGTGCTTATGTTTATCAGTGTTGCAAAAGAAATATTTTCCACTTGGCAGAGTATTTCTCAAGCAGTGATATAGGTTTGACAGTTACAAAGAAGATTGGTACTGAGATTGGCAGTCACTATGCAAGGGAGACTGACCTCAGGAGGCTGAAAACCCTATAGCTATTTTTAAAGTTTTCAGAAGCTCCTTTTGCACTAAGGAAAGTCTGCCTGAATGTTTGTTTAAATGGATTTTCCAGTAGGAATAAACCTTTAAAGCTTTCAAATGACTGTGAGGGCTTTCTCCTTTGGAAGACAGAATTCAAGATAACTTTTGCTGGCAAACACATTTTGAAGATTAGGATTTTTCACTTGAAAAATCAAAATAAGGCTCTTACAATTTAAATGACCACAGGGAATTTCCTCTTCCTATGCTTTTGCTCTCAGACAGCATAGCACCCAGAACTATTGTGTGAATGAGTAGGGGATCTAGATTATTAGTATTTCATGTGTGTGACTAGCTGGGATTTTTTTTTGTTTTATTTTATTTTTTACTTTAAGACCTATTGCTAGGTAACTCAACCCAACCAACATGATTAAAAAAAAAAAAAAACAAACTGTCTTCCTGCTCCTCTCCCATAGTTGGTAACTGTAGCTTCAATAACTCAGTCACTAGAGGATGTGCAGGAATATGAGAAATATTAGGATGCTCTCTTCCTTGAAATTAATCTTACCATCATCTCTGCTTTTATATCACTGCGACTTTTTAAAACAAAAGGAATCTCCAGAGAGTAGAGAAATAAATACAAGGGGCATAATTTATTTACAGGGACTGGCATTCTTACTGAACTGCCTTGAAGGATTCAAAAGTAGAAGCTGATAACTTGAAAGACCAAGAAGGTATTGAGTGCAATTAAATAGGAAAAGAATTAACACTGAAGTAAAGCAACTCACAGCCTGAATTATAACTATTACTTCCTCCTTCTTAGCCTTTGGTTATCTTGGCCCTTGAATTCAAAGTGACACTGGTGATGCCAGCTTGATACTAGAGTTCTGCTTTCCTCTGTGGAAGAAGTGTCACCACCTACTGTATAAATTTAGCATGCTTCACTGGGATAGAAGCTGCCAGGCTTTACTTAATTTACTTTTGTTCTCCTTCACAGAGTTCATATTCTTTGCATTTTAAGTTTCCTTGATAATAGGATGATTCCGGCTTAAAGTTGCATGGCACCTCTCCATATCATTTTCTGCCAGCGCAATTCTGTATTCTTAGCTGCTCAGACAAGATTGCAACATCCTGACACTTCTGTCACAAAAAAAACCTGGACCAAAAAACTTTGTTCTTACATAATGCAAGTGCTTTAAGGAATCAATCTTACCTGCAGCTAATGTTCATCTGCCGTTGAGGATAATTTGAATTTAAATCTGCATTAGATTGCAGTGTATTTTATTTTTTTTTTAGTTGACAAAGCAAACTACATATATACATGTAACATATCTCAGTATTAGGGACAAATTGTGCTGGCTTTTGAAGAAAGCAAGTAATCAAGTACTCAAATTATGTATTTTTCTGTGCTCCACACACTCCCTTGTGAACATATACCCAGAAGGTACTGTTGACTCATGGTTTTAGAATGACATTGGAGCTCCTTAAATCTGTTCCCCACTGAGCCACTTATGTGTTTTATGACCTTTGGCAAATCATATGATTTTTCTCTCTTTCTTCTTTTTTTAATTTATCTCCTGTGATGGAAAGAGAGGTTTAGCAGGGATGTCCAGGTGAGTGTAATGTACTTCAACCTCAGGATTATACCATCTGAATTTTTCAAGCCAATATTGCAGCTAATCAAATTCTTTTTTGTTTTCTGATGATTCTTTAAGTTGCAACTGTGTAACACACACATAAAATTAACGGATTTGTAATTTTAATGCATCATGGACAGTGCGCTCAACTCTATGCTGTCATTCTCAGGGCTAAGTTTGCATTTTCAGGATACAAAATTAAAAAGTCTGAGACAAGACCAACATAAAGATGGGGGGGGAAAAGTCAAATAATGACTGCTAATCCACAGTCTGTCATCCAAACCTAATGGATATTTTCAGTCTCATGAATATATTCTTTGTAACTCTTACGTAGTACTAAATCAGTCATGAAGGTTATAAATTGTGAAAATGAAATGCACTAATGTAGTGTTTAAAATTTTTATACCAGTTTGAGTACTTGCATGACCTTTACAAGATAAAATAAGCTTTCTGGGTTTGGTATGCACAATTCAACACGCAGGTCAACTTCCAGGTCTAATGAGAGAGGGAGAAAGAGAAATCTATCAATCCGTTGGATGCGTTAACTGATAACTTGGCATTTGTGTGCCATCTTATGCACTCAGATATTGATAGGTGAACTGTAGATGCGTAGTCATGTCCTACTGAATTTCTAGCAGAGCACCTTGGGTTTTTTCTGCAGATAAAAAGATTATGTCTCAGAGGAGACTTTATAGGTAGAGGCTGTTTTGATATTGACCTGAACTTTCCTGTATTCACTCAGGACGAAGAAAAAAACCACGTCTTTTTAAATCAAGGGAACTGACCTGTAGGTCACTTGATGAAGTTCTGCTGATGTAAAAGAGGTTTCACTTTTAACATGAATCAGGTAGCCTAGGTAACTAACCAATATCTGTAAATCATGCAAGTACTTACTACCTATATTTAAATTTATGATCTCGCTGGGACTGTGGAAGCTTCTAGAAACAGCAAAGTGACAGGTTAACAGTCATTGTAACTTTCACAAAAACATTTTATCAACTTAATAGGACAGTGTCTGCAAAATTAGTCATAGTACTTGCTCTCACATATTGTGAGATCTTAGTGGTTTTCATTAGGTCTTTACTGTTTACATACTCTCAATTTTACTCATTTTTGTGACTGTCGCTATCTTTTTGCATAGCATTAAGCCTCCTGATAAGTAATATTTTGTCAAGATTTTGTGATGGTTTTTCTTATGAACGGTAACACGTGCAGTTCATTAATTGTTTCTGTTTCTCTTCATAGTTAAGATCATAACTAAACAATACATATAAATTAATCATGTCCAGTTTTTCTAGCTATGCACGCAGAGTTGATAGCCATTAACAGCTCAGTTTATTTGGCATGCATGCATTTATACAACTATGTTAGTTTGTATTCTTTTTACATTTTACTTCCATTTACATGTTAGAATATGTATGCAATTAAAAATCCAAACAACAGTGGACCTTCTTGGTGTTGTGACAAAAAAACATGGAGTATGTCTTTGTTTGTGTCACCCAAAGTTACAAATTTAGATATGGACCAGCATAAATGTCAGAGTATCATAGAAAGTTAAAATCCCATGATGATGAATGTGGCCTGTTTGCAGTATTATTGAACTCTTGAGAGAGTAAAGTGCCTCTTAAGTATCTCCAATTGCCAAGACTTCTGGTCTGATGAAAAGTGCTGTGTGCTTTGAGGCATGGATAGCCTAATATTTGCCATTCTGGATGATGTTTTGTGGAGAGGGTCTAGTAATGCTGCATAACAGCATGTCTCTCGCTGCATAGGTACTGTACACTCAGCTGTGTGTTTATCTCCTGCTTTTTCAGCTTCAGATTTTCAATGCTGGAAGATCTGGGGATTTTAAAACTGCATTTTATTAAAATGATGCACAGATGTAAATATATAGAGGACTTTCTGCACAGAATAATATTCCTTTCTCAGAGCAGACCACTCTAAAGAGAGGAAGCAAGTCACAATTTTGGCCCAAAATCTGGTTTAGTTGAGCCATGCAAGATGTTGTCAACAAACTCTGAGTCATTAAATTTACTTACAGATTTCAGGACAGCACAAGGGATAAATCTAAGGACTATAAATAATCTACAAATAGTATACAGTTCACCATAGTGTTCTCCCTGTTCTTAATACTACAGTCCCTCCAGAGCAATGGAGTGAGTGATTTCCATTTATTATTAATTGCTCAGAAGATCATTGTCTTGCTGATACTGTGCTTTGCCTTTTCTTCATTAACATCCCGAAAAGCTTCTGGTTACCAGATAGTTGCCAAATAAACCCACATGTTAAAAAATGGGGTTTTCTGATGGTTTGGTTTTTTTTTCAGGTGGTGGGGTTTTTTTAGCTAGTGAAGTAGCTGGCCTACAGAGCTTACAGTTTCAACTAAGATTTTTCTGGTATGTTACATTCTGTCCCTGGAGTCAGCCAGTTCTAAAGGCGCTTGTGTAGAGAAAGGAAACAGAAACTTTTGCAGACTGTTCTTTGAACAAGCATTATAAAACTGTTAGGGGAACCATCTAAAAAAGAAATCTGTCAGAATTAAGATACAGCTTTATAGGAGAAGAATCTTGGCTTAAACTTGAAAGCTATTTTCAATCCTCAGCCAAATCAGATTTTATTTTATTTTATTTTATTTTATTTTATTTTATTTTATTTTATTTTATTTTATTTTATTGGTACCCTTTGGGTTGCATTTCTTAGTAGCACATTCTCTGAAGAAGTTGGTTTTTAATGCCAATGCCATGATAAAAAATAGGGTGAGGCTCTTTAAAGTAGCAACAATACATAAGATATATTAAGTATTCTGATTCTTTTTTTCATTCTCTCTATAAGTTTTCTTCAGATACTATTTCTGATTGCTTTCCAGGTGTTCTGAAAAGCCCAGAGGCATAAGAAATACTATATTTTGGGCTAAAGTTAATAAATGGTCCTAACTGTTGCAAAATTATGTGCTAGTTTCGTAACATTGGCAGAAAGAACAATTAAAAGTATAAAAGTGAAATGAATTAGTAAATATGGATTTTTAAAAGGTCATCTTGAGAGAGAAACCAGAAATTAGAAAACATCCTTTCATTCATGCAGTCACGTACTAAATGTGAGGAGCTGTGAGTAAGGAGCTAGTTCCATTTGGACAAACCACACTGAAACAAAAGCTCAGTATTTGTATGATTCATGTCTAGTGTAGCTCACAGTAAATGTTTTACTATGCTTTTAAAATATGGAATAAAATGTACCTATTTAAAATCTACAGAGGAAATAATTGTAGCTAAGCTAATGATCCATGGTTATTGCTATACTTTTTATTAATGTTGCATTTGTTCAAATTAAATTTTGCTGACAGTCTTCTCAGGCAATTTCCTTAGAGCTTCATATGAAAGTATGTATAACATTTTAATACACTTTTATGGGAAGAAGTGTGTATAAATATTAGTGTAAATTTGAGGAACTGTTGAAAAACTATTGTATAAAGGAGTGAAATGTTGGGCCGCAGACCCTTCTTGTTCCCCAGATTCAGTTGCATCCATTTCTTCCCTCACAATTTATTTTTCCTCTTCTACCTATCAGAATCTTATGTCTGCTGCTTCTGCTGTTGTTGACCAGGTATTAGGGATGGTTGGGTTCTCATTTGTAGCATGGAAGACTTGTTAGTGCATGAAAAGTTTGTGTTGTCTACTCCGTTTCTCTGCCTCCTGCCTCATTCTCTGACATCACTTCGGTCCCTTCAAATATCTGGGAATTCAACTAATTAATGGTGTATCTGTTTTTCATAGGGTGACCACCAAGAGCTCAAGCATCTCAGATTATATGTTATTATATAATTTGGTGCAAATTAGCTGACAACTGCTCAGTTTAATGCTATTTTCATTCATAGGTACTTTGGGCTGAGTGTTGAGACAACAGAGAAATGTCTGAGCTAAAAGTGCGGAGGAAAGTCTTGCTTGAGGGCTTTGAAGCATATCCAGACCTGAAACCTCAAAGCAAGTGCTGTGGTTTTTTGATCCTGTGACTATGTAGATTGCATTGTGGACAAAAACTCTCAGTCAAGCCTGTTCCACTGGTTAAAGTCTCTTGGAATAGTTGACTGATACGTTGCTTGGCTCTTTTCACATAACCAGCCTCAGTCTCTGTACTTAGATGTAGATTTTACTTATCATTATATCAACTTATATATATACACACACATGTTGTGGTAATAACTGTTTATGGGAAGACATTCTTTACATTTCAAAAATAACATGAGAGCTTATCTAGAACACACAGCATTAGTCCAGTAATTAAAAAAAAAGAAAAAAAAGAAAAAAAAACGAGTAAAATGTTTCCTGTCTCCTCCTACCTTGTGCAATTATCCTTTCAGAACAGAAAAATAGACCAAGTCAAAGATTAACTTCTCAACATGGTAGCATAGGCAACATGACATCTGGAACATATTTCCAAAACCCCCTTATGCACTGCTTACTGTTTCTCCTCGCTGCAAGTAATTACTGCTCTGAGATGTTTTCCTCTAATTTAAGTACAAGAAGAAAGAAATTATGGTAAGCAAATACAGCGAGATGCATGGGATGGGGGAAAAAACATTGAAAAAAACATGATGAGCTTGATCTATAACTTTCAAAGGTTTTCCAGAAAGCACCATTTTCTTTCTCAGGTATTAGTGGATTTGAGTTTCTTAAATATATTTTAGTTTCCCTCAAGCAAACGGATTGTAACGTCGCGTTCTCAGTTTCGTTGCTGCCTATAGCCATCATGTTTTAATGAGCAGTTTGAAATCTTGGGGGACTAGTTGAACTGTTAGCTCTTAGAAGCCTATCAAATCTGGAATTCAGCTGTCAAAGAGTTTTAAAGACAGCTCTAGAAGGCGAAATACAACTGGGGGAGTGAACAGTTAAAAGCAGTTCTCTGCTGCTTTCTTACATGTATTTGGTTTGGGTTTTCATTATTATTATTTTTGTTATTAATACAAGTAACTAAGAATTAGATTGAACAAGAGAGAGTCATGAGGTATTGCTAAGTGTAATTCAACTAAGTTGATGCAGCATCCTCTTCCAGGTCTGAAATACAGCTGGGCTGAAGAGTTCGGGTTCATATTTACATAGAGTGCATTTGACTGTTGACTCTGAATTTAATTTCTGACAACCCTAAATGCCTTAATGGAATACAGACATAAGAGCAAAGACTACTTGCTTTTAACAGCTCATCCTGTGAGGCACACAACCCTTGGGTGATGCATGTAGAAAAACACTCAAAGGCTGAGCCAGTTTTGTTTCCTGCCATTCTTCTGAAGGGAAAGTGTGTTACTGTGTACTACTGTGTCCTTAGGGCTGCACTGTTCTGTGATGGCATTAAGCCTGATCTGAATCCAAAGACCGCTGATAAAAATGGTAAAACAAAGGATGGTCAGGCTGAGAGAAAGAGCTGAAAATAACTTGAAACAAAAGGAGGGGAATGAAGTGTTTCTATGCTGTATTCTTTTTGGTTTTGATTTTGCTTCTTTATGATGTAGGCCTAGAAGGTTTAGATTATTTTTTAATTTCTTTTTTTCTTACCAGTTTTATCAGTTCTTTTGCTGGAGATCATCCCAGTGCTCATAGCTCCTTTGGCCCTTAATCACAAGGATTTCCTTCCAACTGCTTTGCCAGATGTCCGAGTTCAATATGTGTTCACCAAAACAGAATATTTAAGAAACCTGAATAAAAGTCACTTTCCTGCTTATTGAGTCAAATATCACTTCATTGTTCTGAAGACATAACCCTTACAAGATTTCCAATGCATATTCATCTGAGGAAAAAAAATCCTCCAGATTTTTTTTAAAGGCCTTTCTGTGTCTTTCCAGAGACACTCATTATTGGCTCACTTTAAAATACAGAAAGATTTAAATAATTTACTACTTCTTACTTCTGCACATCACTCAGATAACCATGTAAAAAATTGGGATATTTTTGCCAAGGGAGTTTCTTAGCTTGCAAGTACCATCAAGTTTAGACCTGCACTAAGCAGATTTGGCCCCCAGAGTTCTTAACGATAGGATGAGCAAGAATCAGGCATTTTAATTCATTAAAAGCTTTCTTTTTAGTATTTATTTTCAGTCCGTATTGGAAGAAACTAATAAATGAAAGGGAAAAACATTTTGAGGTAACCAATAGAGAATATCATCTGAAGGATCCTGCTCCAAATCTGGACTGAGTCTTTAGCTCTGTCTCAACCAGAATTTTCATTCTGGGCTTCAGAGGCTTTTTTTAACTGATTATTGTCCAAACAAAGGCATTAAATCTGAAGGACTGGCACTGTTTGGAGAAAATGTGTCCTTGAAAAACTTTGAGATGTAATAGGAGAGTACAATAGATACAACTAAGCTAATCAGAGCAGGTGATAGCATTTGTATGTCATTGCTTCTCAAGTCAGTGTTAAATCCAGTGAGCAGTTGATTTCAGGTGCATTTAGCAGATTAAATCTGTTTGGTGTTTCAAAGCATTTGCTGGATTTCCAGGTTAGAGTGCAGCCTGGGTCATTAAAAATCATTGAGCATTTGTATCTTGGCTTGCAGGAAGGCAGGGTGCTTTGATGTCAGACTCTGAATGTTATGCCAGTTCACTCCTGGCCTCTTGTCATGGAAGAGAGCACCTGGGGCTTTGAGGTGGGCACATTGCTGGCATAAAATTTTGGCAAAAGCCAAGCTCCTCTTGGTAGTGTCTGTGGGACTGCTAGCAGAGGTGTTAATGCTGTTCAGGTTTGGATCCAGACAAGTGCCAGTAGCTCTGTATGCCCACCTTCTGCGGTGCTCTGCCAGCTGTCAGCCTTGGGGTGGTTACGGGCTTCCTAGTCTGATGTTCAAAAGTCATCTGAACACTTGTGAAGGTTTCAAATATTTTTCATGGTCTTCCAGAAAATGATGTGTTTCCCTGTCCATTCTTACAAGTGAATATCAGATCATCTCCCAGCTGTACTTGGATCAGGAAGAAATGAGCTTCGAGACCCAGTTCTATGAAGACACTATTTTATTTGTTCTCTTGGTACTTTTTGAAAGCTCTCAGAAACATTCTCACTGTTTTTCTCAACCTAAAATTTAGCCCGTCAGTGTGGCTGTACTGAAAATGAGCAGGGAAAAAAAAAAACCAAATGCAAGCCAAAACATAAGAGAACAAAAAGCCATAGAGTAGAAAGGCAATGAGCATCAGTATAGAAAACACAAGAGTCCTATTTGTTTTACACTGACAGTTCGAACTACTCCTTGAAGAAAGGTTTAGCAACTGTCACTGTCATTTGAGTCGGTTTGCTGGAAGAGCTAAGAAAATACATCTCAGTTATAACTCTCTGACTTTTGTTTCCTTCTGTGGTAGTAGGAGCAGTACCATCAAGGTTTCTAGTATTTAAGGTTTCTGGCCCCCACCAAGAGCACCTTTTTTTCCTGCTTGGAAGTTTGGATGTGTTTTTTTTATTTGTTGTTATAATGCATTGATGCCCAACCATGCTAATAAGTTTTCGGAAATAAGTAAGTCACTTCACCTACAAAGTCCAGTGCATTATATTATAAGATTTTCTTTTCCCAACAGTCTTCCTTATCCCCATGAAACCCTGCTGACATCAGAAAGCCAGCTAAATAGTAAATGTACTTTCAGCTTTACAGTTCCAATTATGATGGGGCAAGCATCATCTTGTTTGGATTGGGAAGCAAGAACAAGGGCCACTGCTTACCACTGAACAGTAGAAAAAAGCATTTTTCTATTCCTAGTCCCCATGGCCAGCTTTGGTCTTTTAGCACTCCCACGCTACACAGAGTTCCAGCTGTCCTTTTTTTACCCTTTTGTTTTTGGCACAAGGTCATCCCACAGAAAACAGCCACAGGGAAAGATTTTACAATATTCATGCAGAATTAATGCAGATCTATAGAAGAATTTCTATGTAAAGCAGAGCCTAGTTCTAATATTTATTTTTATTTTTTACTTTGGGTCATTTATTTCTGGTTAGAAGGTAATGTTCAGGCATCAAGACCAACTTTTGCCTGCTGTTCTGGTGTCAGTTGTTTCTCTTGCTGCCTAAGAATGTAAGCTATAGTTTTGAGTTTTGCAGCTGAGAATACACTACAGTAATATTTACTACCAATTAGTCATGTTAATTACAAAAACACATAAGTTTAGATAGGATACAGGCATCTCTGCTTTGTGATGCATATCCTTACACTAAATGAGTTTTCTTTGATTTATGTTAATACAATTAATAAGATAGGAATTAAATACATGCAGACTATTGTTTCTATGTTGTTAAGTATTTGTGTTTGGTGTTACAGAATGTATTGTCATTTAAAATCTATTCTGTTTGTTCTTTTTTCTTTTTTTTGTTTATCTACATTTCAGGCTTCTCAGGCAAAAATCATTAGCTAATTCTCAGACTGAGTTTTTCCCATTTCCCTCTCTAATTGATGCATACAAACCACCCTTCTAACAAATTTCTTTGTGACCCATTCAACCCACCTGATGGTTAACCTGAACAGATGTCCAGAATTTTACCTATTATAGCAGATGGCTATCATCCTTAATCACTTACTGGTGTTGATGATGAGCCATTTTTGTTGAGGAAGAGAGAAAAAGGAAGAAGAGATTTGCCTGCTGCTTGTTAGGCTGACCTTTAAGATGATCTTTATTATTGGAATTTCCCACCTTTTGAGTGTTTTGTTCAGAATATATTATCTGGTGCCAGCAATAGTGCAGTAACTTAACAACAAGCTGGTAGAGCCAGTTGAAGATTTAGCTGCCCCAAAATGAGATATCTGTTCCCACCTGAAGACAGTTTTGAGAGACAAGTATTCTTAATATGTGCTAATGTATACTTATAATAAAACGGTCTTCTCTTGATGCCACATCTATTGTGTTAGTTTGCAAAAATGTAGAGAAAAAGAATCAGACAGAGAGATGGGTGACTTAGGGTCAAGCTGACCATGGCTGTACATTACCTGAAGCTGTACATGCCCCAAACTTAAGTACTTTTATATTCAGTGCAGTTGTAAGGGCTTCTGGTTCCAACACACCGTGGCAGACAATTAAAAGAGAGAGCTGACAGCAGGACTGGTTGCGAATGCAATGAAATAGCTCTTTTTATTCTAAAAAAGGCATGCCTACCCTCCAGGCTTATCTCTAGAAGTCAGTGTTGTTGGCTATCAGCTAAGATGTACCATGCAGGGTTGCATTCTTGATCCATTCTTGGACCAACCTAGTGACAAAAGCATTCAAGAAACATAGCACTGAGAAGAAACATTTTCTCAGACCATTAGCAGTCATGGCAGTGCTCAGGTAAGCTGAGTATCCAAGTTCTTTCTGGTTTGACTGACAGCTTTTTTTTTTAAATTTAATATGACGAGAGACCAGAATTCTGATATTGGCTTGCTAGTGAAGCAAATGTAGGAGTATTTCTAGGAAGGCGGCTATTCATGATCTGGATAACCCACCTATACCCATACTTAAACTGTTTTTATATGTTATGGTAAGGATTTACACCTTCATCTAGGCTGTAGGGTGAGAGAAAATATATCCTCATGACATTTTGAACTGAAATCTATATACGTTTTAAGGTTTTTCTATAAACTCCTTTATTAATATACACCCTTTGAAGAGCTAATTATATCTGAGTGAATCCTGCAATTTTCCCCTCCTAGGGTTTGCACTCATTCTGCAATGCAGAAAGGGATGTTAGCTGAGTTTTATGCTGGTTATTTTGTGTTTGCCAGGTAGCAAGTGTTTGCTTTACTCTTGTCTGAATTATATTTTAATGGGAAAGACACATGCTGCAACAGCACAGCTAACTGGAAAATAAAGGCCTTTTTACTTCATTAATGAAGTGTATGAGAGAAAACTGAAACACTATGATTTTTTTCATGCTGTAATCTGTTGGCAAACCTCTATTTTATCAGTGGGTGAACTGCCCTGAAATGCTGTGAGTTGGTTAATATCTGAATGAGAAGTGCAGGGCTTCTGGCTGCATTTTTTCTATTTTTTTTTTTTTTTTTTTCTTCAGAGCATTATTTTATTCTTTCAAATAGAAGCTGAAAGCTGAAATCCTGCATAGTTATATACTGTAAGTGTGGTGCTCAGTTTATTGTACGTGAATGATGATAACGTGGTATTTTAGAAATGTTCGCAGGAGAAGGTATCCATAAGTTTTGTGTAGTTGAAGAACAGCAAAACTGGGTTGTGTATTATTTTCAGTTTATTATACAGAACCAGTATAAGCAACTGAATTCAAAGGACAGATCTTTAGCTACTCTTCCCTAATTGTGATGATAAAAAACAAAATGCCACGAGGGCTTCATAGATCATGTTAAGTCCCTCAAGATTTGATCACAATTGGGTCTGAATAATTGACATCAATTTATGTTTCATTTTTATTTCGATTAAAGTAAACCATCGACGATATATCCCAGGTGACCGCATGAGTTACAGTTTAAAATCTTCGAGTATACAGGCATATACAGATCAATGGTAGACTAATCACGTCTGACTATGTTTTAATTATTTATACTGTTATACAGCAATGGAGGATTATATAATCTGGTAAAATTACCTTCTCCGAAGCTTGTGAAAAACCACATTCTACTATGTGGCAAACCTTGTCCTGTCTCAGACAGTTATGCAGTTTAGTGGTCTAATGAAAGTAGCAAAATGGAAGCATTCACCACCTTTTTTAATGGGGTTGGCTAATGTATGCCTGGATACTTGTGCTCCGTGTCTTTTTCTTTTACTTTTAACTTTGATTCCCCTTTTAACCTTACCGTGACATTAATTTATAATGTAATTCTTTCTCTGTGCTTTATAACAGGTGGGAAGTAGTACTTTAAAGGGACATTGACAATTCAAAATCTTGTCATTTTCAAAATGATCATTTTTACAGTGGTTTCAGAAACTGCATCCATTTCTGAGTCACCCTGCCAATTTTGTTGTGTTTTTATAAATGCAATTTGATGTTTTATCTCCCTTGCTGTGTTGTTTAAAATAGTAATTTAACAATGAAAATGAAAGCTGACTTCCTGACTGTAAAAGGAGCTGTGGCAATTACTGTATAAGGAACTATGTGTAGGTCATAAAGTTAATGTAAGGAATAAAAGAATACCTGATTTATTTTTTTTTACCATCGGTATTTTTAGATACAGTTAATATAGTGTGTTTGTGACACAGATAAAGTGGCACTCACCTCTTCAAATGAACAACAACCTTTTTTAACTGAGGAAAATTCATTCAGTACTTTATGTTTGTAAATGACTAACTATGACTAAAGGTTAATACATCTTCAAACTGTAATAAAGTTCCTTGGACTGGCCATCTGAAGAGGGAGAACTGTTGGCCCCTTTGTTTGGAAACGTGAACCTTTATTTCTTGAGCTAGAAGGCAAGCCTGGTAATTTAGAGACTGCAGTTTGAGATTCATAAAATGTCTTTGGGATTTACTGAAAAGAGAATGGTGTGCTGGGTCAGTTGAAGTTGTACTCGTTCACCTTAATGCAGAAGCCTTGCAAGTCTCAGTCTGATTCTGTTCTGTACAAAGGGAAAATAGTTTCGCAGTGAGGGCGGAAAGATATTTCTAACCTGGAGCAATTCACAGTACGAGTCATTTAAGGCTTGGTAAACTGCACTCAGCATCAGGTTGACTTTGTTTAGAGTAAAGAAAAAAAAAAAAGGAGTTAGTATTTTCTACAGAAACCAGCCAACTGCAAGAT
Organism: Phalacrocorax aristotelis; assembly: GCF_949628215.1. NCBI lineage: Eukaryota > Metazoa > Chordata > Aves > Suliformes > Phalacrocoracidae > Phalacrocorax > Phalacrocorax aristotelis. The sequence continues at coordinate 32,168,807 of NC_134279.1, read as the reverse complement.
GTTTCAATTTTGATAAACTGATGGCGATGAAAACTGCATAGAAGCCAGGCAAGGTTCCAACAGGAACGTTCCTATTGGAGAGGAGGTACCATCAGAAACTTGCCTAGTTTCTTGGCAATTCTTTTTCTGCATGCTTGGCAACTGGCCTGAATGATTGTAGAGTTTATTCTTTGTCACCATCCAAATCTACTCCTGGCCAATCTCCTTCACCTATGTGTTCCTCTAATCTATGAGCCCGTTTATGGAACTAGTGGGAGTCTGCTTTTCATTGGCTTGACTCCTCATTCTTCTGAGTGGAAAAAACTTGCTTTCAGTTCCTTCAAACCCCTCCATGCCCTACTGATGCAGAGCACAGGGTTTGCAATCAGTAGGCTCAGTGTTTCTCAGACAAGAAATATATTCTCCAAAGGTGCTGGAACTCTCTAGTCTTTATATTCAGTAACATTTTTACCCAGGGTCTTCCCATCTGAAGACCTACCAGTTTGTTTCAGATGTTCTGCACTTCCTCTGTAAGACAATGAAAATTTTTAAGTAAGAGGTGGATGAGGTGGTCTTAGTACTGCCACACCTACTCTGGACAATGATGCAAGAAGGATAAAAATAGAAACCCAGAAGAATCTAGCATTATGGAGGTGTTCCCCAGAATTTGTCTTTGAAGACTTGACTCGGGAATCAAAGAAGCAGTGAGCTAGCTCTGCTGTGGAACAGAAATACTTCTCTTGCAGCTACTCAGTCTTGGCAGGAAACAGAGTTAAGGTGAATCAAAGCAAGAGGAGAGTAAAAAATGAACCTAAACCAAATGAAAGAGATTAAATTTCTGTAATCCAGTCCTTACTGGAACATAGCTGTATAGAAGAAGAAGGTTTCTAAAAAGAATACTCTGCAAGAAATCTTTCACGATAGAATTACTTACATTGATCTTAACTCTCTAGAGTGTGCCAGCACAGAGGAGCCTTTGACAAAGAAATTGTTTAGCGTGCAATATTGATCTGATGGTTAGAGGTGCTGAGTACCCAGCATCTCACACAGAAAGGGTGAATGGTGCACATCTCAAATGCCTTCTAAAAACACTGCTTGCATAGAAGTGTATGCCTGACTTTGGAAATCAGAGCAATACTGATTTTACTAAGAACACTTCCTGAAGTTCAGTACACATTATCCTTTCTTATTAGGAAAGAAAACGCTGAGTCTGTGTTACACCTGTCAGATATGAGGCAGAGCAAGGGAGGTGTTTCAGGTTCCAAGTATGAGGGGTTTCAGAGAAAAGTGATAAATATGTTTGCAGATGAAGGTGTTCTATAAGGAAAAAGGCAGAGAGTGTCCAGACAGCGTTGTGCAGTGATACAAAGATTATTTGGTGTCTAAATGAGGTAATTTGAATATTAGACCTTACACGTGTTTTAATATTTCATTAGGCTTAATCTGGCTGGGAAAGTATATACTCTGAGTTAGTACACTGTACTGAGGCTATAGGCTGAGTGACTTGCAGTTAATTTCCATCTGTGTTAGTATGTTATCAGTAGACTAGAAGACTCTAGGTCCTTGATTGCAAAGGTTAATATTTACTAGGTTTTCAATAAACCTTGTAGCTATTGAGTTAGAGAGAAATCTAAAAGCTTGTCTTCAAAGGCAAGTTTACTTTTGTAAATTTAATGGTACCTGGGTTTTTATATAAATATATATATGACTTTTTCCACAGAATCATCTATTCCCAAATGAGTGGAGGTGAAATTCACACAATGCAGGGTGTCTAAACTGATGACACAAATTCTATTAGAGCAGCATGCCCTCAGGAAGAAAGACAGACAGGAATTTTTAATCTCTTCTGTCTGCTGGAGGGGTGAGTTGGGAGGTGGTAAAGATCTATCCTGTTGTTACTTTGATTTCATAGTCAACAGAAAATGAAACTTTTCATAAACTTGGGCTGAAAAATTCCCACTTGGAATCAATGCTTGTAAAGCCATGCCAGAATGTTGCCTCTTGGTAACCAGAAATAACAGCGAGTACTAACCTTTAATGGATCAAGAAAAGTCACCGCGTACGCTTCTAATGACAGCAACAGAATATTGTCTGGAGTCTGAAAGCTTTTCAGAAGGTTATGAAATTGTGCCTGATGGGCAGGCTTCAGCGGTAGGTGAGCGCTTTGGGCAATTTTGTCATCAGCTGTTTGCTGTGTGCTGTTCTTTCCCATGTTAACTTCATTAAGGTCTGACACATCGAGGAGAATTACATTGACCGATCTGCAGTAACAGCCTGATTCAATGCCCAGTGAAGCTAATGGATGTCTTTACACAGGCATAAGTTGATTTTTAGATTCCAGATGCTCTTCATTGCATATTGTAATTAGCACCATTGTTCTCAGAAAAGAGAAATGACATCTCTGAAATTGGAAACAGCAAATCTGCAAAATGATAGAAATTTTTGCTGTTGCATTGGGACTGATTTATTTCAGTCTTGATGTAGTAGTTCTGTTTAAATTAAATAACACCAGACTAAGTCTAATGATGTAAAATGCTTTTTTGAAGTCCTTCTGGAATAAGTAAAAACATATACTCCACATTACTAAATCTTTATATAAAAATCCTTACAACTTATTTCATTATTAATACCTAATATTGGAATCATTGAGCTAACCTGTAACATCATATTAGCAATGCTGCAGGAAGTCATAACAGTAATTATTACAGCTAAAATCTTCTCCTGATAAAATGGCAAGTATGCAATCATTAGAAGTTCATATATGGGGCAAGTCTGGCCTAGTGCACTTCTGAAAAAGAAAACTGATAACTATGCTAATGCTTTTCTGATTTTAGCTATTGGATGATAACCACAAACAAATGCTCCAGAGAGAAATCCAGGCTAAGCTTTCCCGACTTCCTGAATTCTCGCTTTGATAGATTCATTTGCATTCCCATAGAATATGGTCATTTACAGCTTTTCTTTGAGTTGCTAGACAAATCTGAGGTCAAGAAAAACTCTACCTTAGCACTCCAGTGATGATGCACGATACTTAGCCCAGACCACTGTAGTATCAAAAGATTGCACAGTTCTTCATGTACTTATCTTCATACAATTTCTGTGGGATTAGAAAGCTACTATTTTCAGAAGCCTTTGGAAAAATGTTATTTTCCTTTCAAAAAATAGGGCCAAAATATAAATTATGACCTGTTATGCTCTTATTTCCATTTGCAAGAACCAATTATAATTTAATTATGTTGATTTAAATCTGATGTAGGCTCCTGAATTGAGTTGATTTGTAAAAATAGAGTTTTCTCTTAATGCTTGTGCTCCTTTCCTGAAACCTCCATTTACTTCTCCACCTACTTATTGGTGTTTAGGTGCAAGAAAGTGGATGTAGGAGTGCAACAATTAGGGTTTGTTATGGAAAATAAATAGATATGCAACTCTAAGGTAATACTACAACTGGAGATGAGGGAAACCAGTCACAATTTCTTTTAAATAGCTTTGTTTCGAAGAATTCGCTGTAAATGTGTACCTGAGAATAAAAGTTTGTGATGGAAAATAGAAAATATATAGAAGTGATTAGGATTATTTTGTCACCTTTTCCTATTTCATTTTTAGGCATTGTGTTTACATTCTAAAGGCAGACTAGGAGCTACAGATATGATTGAAAAAATTGCTACTGAGAGAGACTGGAAAAGCTTAGTGGATGAAGTTAGGAATAGATGGGGGATAGTGTGGTAAATGGAGCAGAGAAAAAAATTGGAGCTAAGGCTGAAAGGGAAAGAGAAGGTGAGAAGAGAGAGTGCAATGAGGATCCAGGCATCAGTAAACAGAACAATGAAAACCAAGACTAAAGAAGAAATTAATGAGACTTTTTAAGAGGACCCTTGCTTTATTGTGTCATAGTCTGAGGTCAAATAACAAGTTTCTTCCAGGGAAACCATATGAAAATGATATTATTTGGTAATCAGTGCTATTACCCAGTTAGAAAGTTAAAGTTGAAGCATATAGCTGTGGAAAAACTGCCAAGGGGAATTTGTTCTTCTGATTCCAAACTCTGCATATAGTGCATCCCAGAAATATCAGGATATTTTGCTCAATAATCCCTTAAAAATACAGGGAATTTTTGTCATTTGTTTGTTGGTTCTTTCTTTTTTTTTAAAAAATAATTTGCAGTGGGTCATGATCACTGCAGAATGCACTGTCCAGTTTTAAATACCATCCAAAACATTTGTCAAAGAACTCAACCTTGGCAAGCCATTTCGTTTTTCCCTATTTCTTCATAAATTTGTAGTGTTTTAAGTAAAATGGGACTACTCAATAATCTAGCAAATCATTTGTACTTCAGTGGTGTCATCAAAAGCAGCATAAGGTTGGGAAGCAGCAGCAGTAAGGTTTAAAAATCTCTCGATGCATAACCTGCTGATCATGGATAGCCTGTTAAGTTCTGTAACCTTAAGTGAACATGTCCTTCCCTCCCTCCACCCAGGAGGAGCTACGGTGTTTATTCAAATTCCGGATGTCACTTTTAGGATATCTTGCAGCTTTTTTTTTTTTTTTGTGTGTGTGTATGCCCAAACTTTCCTGAAACAGATAGATAGACCTCTGTTTTTTTTATCCCACTTTCCCCAACATCACTTATTTCTTGTTTGATTCCCTGTCATTGCAGTAACCTAGGGGTCTTTAGATGCCTGCCTGCCTTCCTGAAGCTTGAGGGTTAAAGAGAGTAATGCAATACAGTCTGTGTGATTGATAAAGAATAGCTATCTCAGTCTTTCCTATTTTGTCTAGCAGGGTGACTTTCTGCCTTCCATTGCTTTGACAGCCTCTCCCTGTAGGTTGTAATTTCAGTCTTCCTTCAAATATGTGTAGGTCAGAACCCTAGCAACTTATCTGTTTATCATCTTTTGATTTCATGCATAGTGGCTGTGGTATAAGCATCTCTTTAGGCAGTTCCTTCACTTGGCCACAGGGAAGGCAAGAGATGGCATTCCCTACACCAACACACGTGTTGCTTTCCCTAAGGGGAAACCTGAAAGAAACCAGTATGCAGCATGCATACATTTTGTTGTTGTTCTTTAAGCTCAAGGCTACTTGCCAGTTTAATCTGTTTTGAAGATGGGAAAAAAAAAAAACCAAAACCAAAGCTGCCTTCTGGCTTGTCATTGACTTTTAAGGTCTTGCAAGTCACTGTCCTTGCTCCAGAAGCTCTGAGCGTGAATCTCTGTTAAGCCTTATGCATCTTTGAAGGATCATTCACAAGTTATTCATTTACCACTAGAAAAAAAAAATCTGAATAAGGTCCAGACCTACCTGAAGTCTTGGACAGAGTTAGTGTTTTTTCAGGAAATGTGTCTGTTTGTGACACTGCAGGTAAAATATTTTCCTAGATGATAACATATTTTTTTTCTTGCATTCACCTCATAATTTATAAATCTTTTTACAAGATAAACCAGTTTTCATTAGCATTTACTAAGTTTAATTTTATTTTTTAACACTTTATTTTGGCTTAAAGAATTATTTCTTTACCTGGATGTGAAAAAAATGTAGAAAATCTGCAGTTTTTCATTAAAAGTGGTAGAACAGGAATTGTCTCAGATACCTGTAGCACATTCAGACTTTGCCCATATTTGAATCCCAACTTGTGTGTCCCATGTTGAGGTTTCTAACTCAACATTGAGCTCTTTCTGCCCACAAACACAGAGCTGGCTTAGGCTGAGTTATTGACCAAATGACAGGTCAGGCTGCCTAGCTTTAAAAAGAGCATGATTAAATTTTGGGATACTGCTCCCTTCAGAACCTAGTCGTCGTAAAGCAGTAATAATAAATGCACACCTACATGTATACTTGTATATGTGTGAGTATGGCAGCACACATGCATGCATTGGAGAGGTGTGTCCCCCCAGCCAGAGCCTTCTTTTGAGACTCTTTCATCCTTGTCTTGAGGCAGGAACACATTGAATTTCCTCAAGACACTAGTTTAGTTTCAAAAGGGGAAAAACACTTCCTGCTTCCTAGAGGGTTATTTTTGGAGTCTCTTTGAAAAAAAAAAAATTAAATGTGCATGTGTTTCTTTAAAAGAGCGGCTCCGGCAGATGCAGCATGGTTCGCAGCATATTCTTGAATCCAACGGGATGAGTGTAAGTTGCCAACAACAGCAACAAAAGATGGTGGTGGGGGGAGGCAGAGGGAGAAACAGAAAATGTGTTGACAGTGGATCTGACCGACATAGCCCAAAACAATAGGATGCATGTTTAGCATGACTGGCTCTATTCATTCTCCTGTCAGCACTTGGCATGCCTGCCTCTCAAAGGCAGCAAAGCTGCAGGAAGTATCTCTTCCTCACACAATATATAGAGGAATTTCCTTGACACTAGATTCTTCAGCTGCAAATGGATGGTCCTGGTGGGTTTTTGATTAGCGAGCAGCTTTAAAAGTTCTGGTAACTTAATAGTAATGATGCTAAAGAATAACATGCATGCATGAGAAAGGCCTGTTACATAAATCAGCCTAGTGGATGTTGACTGGGTAAGCTTTTCTGTTGTGCTGCACAGCACAGAGTTTGAGTCCGCACCCTATAAATGCTGCTTTTCTGGTTCAGATTACCTCAACTACATGGAGTCCTAAGATGCGTATGATCAGCTGCTCTTCAAGAATGTGTTTACCTGCAGCTGACGTGCAGCCCATGCCACATTTTCTTTTAAGTACAACCTCAGGCCACTATTTAATCACCTGCCAAGCCCTTTAATTTGCCAAGAGAGATGCTTGAAAATGACATGTAAAAAGTGAACCTCCAATTACTCTGTATTTTCTGTACTTCAGCACAGTACTTCACTAGCACAATAGCATTCTGTTGCAAAACAATTGCAGCCACTTCAGGTTGCCTGGATAATGCCTGCAACCCCACTGCAAATCCATGGGAAGTAATATAAAGATAGAAACTCTTTTTTAGTAACTTGCTTGCCATTTCTCCGTCTTTTTTTTTTTAATCTTCCAGAGCTGCTCTTTTCACGCTGACTCCTGTTTGTAGGATTTGAAATTAAAAAAGTAAATATATTCCACATATATTCCAATATATAAAAATATATATTCAAATGCATTCAATTCATTTGTAGTGTAACTTACACTAATGGACGTATGAGGAGGGTTCCCGATGAAAGGTTTTAGTCTGTATCTTCTGGTAATTTGTTGCTCCCTGGAGTAAGAGCTAAGGCCTTAGCATTGGTTTCCCATGGTTGATAAAAACCTTTGTTTAATTTGCACACCCCACCAGCAATGAGTCTCCAGTGCTTGGTGAGAATGTGAGTTTCAGTGTTTTTGTTTTAAAGATATGCACTCAAGCCGTGCGAAGATATCGAGCAGTCCTGCGTGTGTTGATAATCTATTGAAGAATGTGGGCCAAGTGTCAGGCTCTTCCTGAAACCCACAGAGTTTTTCAGGTTTCTCAGGAAACATGTCACAAATAATCTTTCTGAAAATTAGTTCTAGTTTCTCAAAGAAGCACTTGATTATATCCCTACCAAGACTGTTACAGTATATGAACAGCCTAAGTAGGTGAAAGGCAGGTTGGCCTGTCTGCAGTGATTATCACGATTGCTTTCCTGCTTGCTGCTTGAAAAATTTCTTTTACAGGCTCTTTTTTATTGAAGTGGTAATAAATATTTTTTTTAAAACCGCCCATACTATTTTCAGTATCTGAGAGTAACCTGTTACTTGTGTGCTCTGCAGTAGAGCTGCCACACACTCGTTGAAACTTGGTTCTGCACCCCTTTACTTTCAGAAAATGATACCAAGATTTTGATACGGTTGATAAAAACTGAATATAGTATTCAATAGTGAAAAGGATGCAAAATGCAGCCCAGGAGATTATGGAAGATATTTGATAATTCAGGTTTATTTATTAATTAAATGAGAGAAGAATTTCAGATTGCAATTGATTCTTCAACTGTTTTTGGAAGCACAGGTTACAAAATAAAGCAGTGCCAATGAAAGGTTTATGAACAGCTACTGGATTCTTAGAAAATCTTTTTCAGATTTGCTGCTTCTTCACTTTTTGGTCCTTGTTCTTTGGGGTTATAACTATCTCTGAAAAATGAGGCTTGAGACATGGACTCATATATGATGGACTATATATGCTAACACTGAAGAATTGTAAAGGAATAGTTAGTCTTTGTTAACTTGGTCATTCTTACACATTCTAAGGTAGAGCTTATAAATCCCAAATGACCTCTACCTGACCAATTTTGATTATTGAAGGCTCTTGCCTCACTTTGAAAATATGATGTGCCATTTCTCTTTAAGGAAATACATTCTTTTGCTCCTTCACTCTCTTTCAGAGGCTGTGTATGCATGAGTATGCACAGATGATAATTCTGTATGGTGTTCTCCTTCTGTGAGATTGTACATGCGGTTTCTTTTTTTTAATCAAAGTTTCAATGAATTTCATATTCCACGCTGGCTTACTGCAAACTGTAAATATAACAATGTGACCTTTTAGAGTGATGCTTTTATTTATATACCCTGCATAGATAGGAAAGGGAACTTCCCTGCCACCTTACGTAAAGAAATATTGAGGGATTTTCTAAAATAATTAAGAGAAGCAGAATACAGTAAGTAGTTAATCTTCAAGCCCGACTAATAGTTTTCTTCCCAATTTGCTGCGCGTATGTATTCAGACACAGAGAAATAAGCAGAAATAGGCACATCTGAGGATAAGTAATTATTCCAAAGCCAGCTTATATGAGGTGGAATAGGCAGCTGTATGTGTTTAACAGGCTAAAATTACCCAGGCATCAAACTTGTATCAGCTACTGGGGCTTAGATCAGAAACACTCATGGTCTGCATGTGTGTATTGTGGTTTTTTCTTCTGAGCTGACCAAAGAGGAAAGCTGAAACATCAGCCATAATATGTTTTCGTTTTCTAAGCATAGCTGATGACAAAGGTGTGCTTTCAAGCCTGGCTCTTTCCTGAGTTTTGAGAAGCAGAGAAGTATAGTATGAAAGTCCTTTTAGATTTCCAGCCTTGAATCTTCTACAGGAGTCAGGTGCATGAACTCCTTTACCTATGAAACACAGTAGAATGTTGTAGTGGAATGTTGTAATTTCCTCTGTTATGCATGGATATTATTGAAGATCTTGCATTAAGTGCTTAAGATCTCTGCTCAGTTTTATTCTGTCCCAGGAGTTTAAACTATGTCCCATGAAAACGTCTCTGCCGCCATCACAGCATCCTGGCACTTTGCAGCAGATATATTTACAGCACTGTTGAAGATGTTCTACTGTCCTGAAAATAACTGAAAGATTATTGATGCAAAGCCCATGAAAGTGAAGGAGGGATGGGAAGAGAAATGTGGGAAGATTCTGTAGGGTAATGACTCATCTGGCAGGGCTCTGCATTTTTGTCCCTTCTTCAGTGCCTGGTATAAATTTTACCTTATGCTTCAAGGAGTCTTCTTTTGGCATTCTATTTCTAAGAACAAAGAGGAAAAATATTTTGTCTTTATGGGGGGGGGGGGGAAGTGGAAATGCGTATGCATGAATGGTATGTAAGATGCTTTGCGAGGCTTATTTTTCTTCCACCTGTAAAATGAGCCATCAGGATATGTTTTGCTGGGATGACTAGAAGCTAGAAGGGTAATACTGAAGGAAAATCCTTTACAGTCCAAGAATCATGAAAATACTTTTTACTTGCCCTGTCAATCAAATGGATAATACTTTTTTTTCTGTAGATTATTAGCTGTTTTTGAGTTTTGATTCCCCCCCCCCGCCGCCACCCACCCAAGGGGAAAGAAATTTAATTTTTGCTCATGGCACTGTGGATTGCAACCTATGATTTGATTTTAGAGCTGTATATCTGAATACAGACTCATATCTGGAAGGCAGGGTATGGAAGAAAAGATCTGGATGTGAATACTTGCTGTAGTCCCATTTGTTCAGTAAATGTTCCTCTTCATTAAGCGCCAGTTTAGTATATGAACTCTGTTATTATGCAGCATGTAAAAAGCTCTCAAATCCTGGGCAGTACAGTTTTCCTCTTCCTCAGGAATTTTATCTTACAGTAAACTTCACTTTGTTACAAACAGTAAATGATTGCACAGTGCTGATGTAGCATGGGAAATCATGACTTCAGTAAAGAAATAACCCGCTTTTAAGAATGAATGATTTGGAGTCATGCCTGCAGCAGCGATCTAATTCCTAGAAATGCTTTTTCTGTTACTACTAAATATAGGATATTTAGATATCCTCTTTTTGCATGGAAGCAGGCCAACAAGGCAAATATATTGAAAAAAAAAATATTCTAAGAAACCAGTTGTGTTTGGAACAGTCTGTTGGGGAATCCCTGTAGCAGTGCTTAGTTTTGCAGGGTTTTTACTAACCTCTGGTAAGGAAATCAAGTACCAGGAGTTATGGGGGCAAGAGTTATTTATATTAGATAGAATTCTAGCAAAGTCTTGTGGAGTAATTTGACAACAAATTGGATTAATTAATTCAACATTCTCTTAGATAAAATGTGCCACAATATACTCAAGGTATTATGTATTAATTGATAATAATACAGTAATAATTAATTAAAATGATGCAGTAATAATTAAGTGATACAATAATAACGAGATTCAAAACCTGTAGACAAATTTGAAAGCTTTATGCCTAATCATGTGACAGGCCTGCAGGCAAAGTCAGTGTGGGCTAAGTTTACTTATCTTTTCCCAAACCATAAAAGGACTTGATTAAGGCAGAAATAACTGGAAAATGGAGCTAAATGTACCCACAGAAGTATTTAAGTGCAAAGTAGGGCAGATTTTGGATTCTAGGGTTGAACATAACATGAGCCTTTCTGCATTGTAAAATTATTTCCCAATTTCATTTAATGTTCATATTTCCTATGTACAGTGATTACCGGCGTTGTCTTCTCAAAGTTGCAGTAGTAGTTTATAAGAAATGTCTTTTCTTAATCTATTGAGCTGGGAGAGTTGCTAGTACTAAAAGTGACTACAAGAAGAATAGTATGAAGGTTATGCTTCTTGCATGGGTTTCCCTGTACATTCATCACTTGGGTACTTACCAATTATGACAGAAAATAAAATGCACATTTTTTACAGATACTGTTCTGCTGACTCAAAGAAAACCAAATATTGATCTGTTCCCAGGATGCTGGTAACAGGAACTATTTTAGGTTATATTAGTGTTTTGCTAATAGCAAATCTATTTTTTATGATAGTGGGGGGTTTGCTTATTCTTTTTTATCACTTTTGTAAATTAGTAAGAAAATTTTCTCAAAATGATCTGCTGGTTACAACTGGCTGCTGTTAAAGTGGTTCTCTCTCTCTTTGGCTCCTCACAAACTTGAACTGATCAGTAGGATCGTGCACTAATAACAACAATTTTTATCCCTCCACAAGTATCACTTCTGGATTTTTTTTTAATTCATTTTCGAGTCTCTACATTGGATGTTTAAATTTGAATATGGTTAATGACACAATATTTTTCTTGGTTTTCCTGTATGATTTTAACATTTATTTTCTTTAGCTACTTTCCAGCTTGCATTTTTTTTCTAATTTCAATAAGGTGTTAAAATTTAAAAAAAAAAGTCTGCCTGAGTTGCTGGCTATGAAATCTGTTCAAGTTAGAATAATTTTCAAGACATTACACACAAGGTTTTTGTCACCTTCAGTTTCTTATTTCTTCAGTTTCTTATTTTGTTACATTTCAGCTTACTTTAAAAAAAAAAGAAGGCAAACCAAAGCAGCCCCTCCTCCTAAAACTCTCCAAACAAAAAGACCCAAACCTCTTTCCTATTGAATTTTCAGATAAAGTATGCTATAATATTAGCATACCTACTGTTATTTAATATCAGTGTTCCAAGATTATATGTGTTAAGTGATAGAAATAAAGACAGGTACTTTGAATAATCAGGTTTTTTATTAGATTCTTCTAATTTTGACAGGCGGCTAATTACTGAGTGTCTGAGCAAGTCACTGCACATCTGCTTAATATTGCTTAATCTCTAAAATGAGAATATAATTATTCACTTGCATATGGCTTTTTATAAGTGATTCTTGACAGGAGATAACCTAAACAAAATACATGGTTCTAAGTTTCATTTTAAAAAAATCAAAGGTCAGACTAGTTTCTCAAAAATATTGTGAACTTGGTCTGCTTTGAGTTTATAGCAACTGTGGACCTGGAGGTTGACATTATGCTTTGTTTCTTTCTTCTGTGATTATTTCTTTAAATGGTGGAGCAGTAGGTTTGCAGCCTCAGGGTTGTTAAGTAGCCTATTGCATAGTACTATCTTAGGAAGCCTTCTACTAATGTGGGAAAGAGGAAGGGAATATTTGGGTTGAAAGTGGTGTCTGACACATCCACAGTTTATAGAAATAGCTCAGCTGCTGCCTCACTTTTACCTTTTAATTTTGTCTTCTAAGAGCACAAAAATAATAGAAGCCAATGGAGGAAACAGCTGTTCTTCATTCCTCACACAGTTTCTTTCTTAAAATCAGAAAATATGGCTTGATTTTAAAAAATCTTTTTAACAGACATATATTGCACCCTGGAAACTACTTTTTAGCAGAACTTGACTATATTTAATTCACTCGCAGTGAGGCTTTGGGAAATGTAAACTCACAGGCATGTCATATGACAGCATTATAATTTTCAAAGAGCTTTATATTGCTGAAGAACTGTAGGTTTATTAAAAACAAAGCATGAAGTCAAATTGCAGCAGAGAATTGAAAGAATTTAAAGCAGGCCTTTTTGGTCATATCTGGTGTGTCTCCTGTAGAATGACATTAAGCTTTCCCTATTCTGCACTTCTTCTCTTGCCCTTTCTGAAACAGAAGCATCTTTACCAGAATTTATTGGGTGAAATTTCTGAAATAAAAAGCTTAACTCAGTTTATCTGCAAATTATATTGTGAGAGTCTATTGTTTTTATACACATGTATAAACTATGAGTTATGAAAGTAATGTGTGTTGCCCTCTAACATAAATAAGAACTACAAAGATGATATGTCACTACCTTCTATCAAAAATGGCAAGGAATTTAAGTATTCAACGTCCATGATCATGAAGTCACTTTGAGCCCGTAGCCCTGAATATTTGGAGATCAAATTTTAGAGCAGCATGGGTTGTCCTTTTACCAAAATAATAAAATACAAAGCTTACTATTAAGGGGAATAGCACTAGTTCAGCAAAATCTGTACTGAAAAGTAAATAAGAAATGTGTTAGTAGAAACAGGGTCATTTTTTGTGTTGACATTGGAAACTGATTGCTTCCGGATTTGTTACCCTCTGCGTGACATAAGAGTGAAAGAGTTTTCATATGTTAATTTTCAACTGGAATGTAAATTGCACTCTACAGGATGGTCCTGCATTGGCAAGAAAATGGGCTTAGATGACTATGAGACTAATTTGTTTGGTTTCTTCCATTACCATTCAAAGAGTGTGTTTGTGTGTAGATTTGCTGAGTGCCTCTTCTTCAGCAGAATAAAAACCCGCTCTAAACCGAAAAGAAAAGCGGTTTAAGAAAAGGATTAATTTCAGAGTCAGCCTTTGCATTTTCAGACAGGCACACAAAACAGGTTTTCACCTCTGCGTTCCTCACTGCTGTTATTTTGTTCTTGACTGTGGCATTCATAACACTACGTGTGGGATCAGGTGGATTTTTAAAAGCAATATATTTAACAGGTATCTGTACTTCTGTATGATACCCTGAGAAGGTGTGGATGCCCCATCGCTGGAAGTGTTCAAGGTCAGGTTGGACAGGGCTCTGAGCAACCTGATCTAGTGAAAGATTTCTCTGCCCATGGCAGAGGGTTTGAACTAGATGGTCCTTAAAGGTCCCTTCCAAACCAAACCATTCTGTGAGTCTATGATACACTGGCTCAGCACCTCTCTGTCTTAGGTTTTACAATTAATAGAAAGCTGGGCTTGTAACCGTGGTGCTCAACAAATAACCTCTTCTTCCTGTGATACCTCCCCAATGGCAATCTTTAGTGTCAACACCTATATTTGTCAAATATTAGTGTCAAACACCTATGTTTGTAAGTCAGGCTGCATGAAATGATTACACTATTTGGAGCAAAAGGCTTGTACAAATTTGGAAGTGAAGCAGGCAAGAAAAAGCAGAAAAATGCCCTCCAGAAAAATCTCACATTGTAATCTTTGTAATTTTATGTCTGTGTGTGTATCTAAGCATGTGTTTGTGTATTAACATCTCTAACATATTGGTAATCTCATTCTCCATAAAGTTCAGCTGCTAGTGGAGTAAGGTGCTGCAGCTGGTCCATGTCATAAAGAAATAGTTTGGCAGCAGTCCTCCCTCCATCTCTACCTAGCAGTCTGCATCATTTGATTAATGAAAACGTTAGTTTGTCTTTCAAAAATTACAAAGCAGAATCGCATGTAGAGGCAAAGAAATAAGTATGAGAGCGGAAGACAGTAAGCAATGACAAATGCTTAATGACAATTTAGGCTAATATTGGATGCAGTCATCCTTGTTGACATTGCTTTGTGAGGTGTTCTTGTGTTCACAAGTAGGGGCTAATAAAAATGATGAAATAGTATATATTGATTCAGTGTTCGCTCTGGTTCTAAAGCAACATATAAGCAAGCTCTGAATGTACATTATAAGGTTTCTTTTTAATATTTTTTCAAGAATGCAGACACTATTCAGCAAATTTATGATCATTACACTAACATTCTGTATAGCATATTAATAATGTGGCAATAATATCTACCAAACCAGATGCTTTTCACAGCTAGACCTCAGCTTGATAGTTATGGATATGATAGAAAACATGAAAAGCTTCTCATTATTATCAGCTCATTTGTTGCATAATGAATGTGAAGATATTATCACTGTAGTTAATCACCACATCAAGTTTAGAGTGGAACAGTGCACAGAAGATATCTTAATTCTTATCCTGTGAAAGGTACATTGTGTATAAAATGTATTGTAAAATGTTTTGTTTATACAATGATAATATTGTGCCCTGCTGCACCTACAGAAGTAGATTGCAGTCTCCAATGCCACAACAGGCACTTGTGCAGTTGTTTGCAGAAACAAATTCTTTGTGGCTCTGCAACTTGTGCAATCAATTAGTTGGCTATAAAAAATGCAAGATATTTGTCAATTGTTATTCCTTTGATATAGTAATTTTTACACTCACTTTCTACTGAAGGATCACTTAACTTAATGAGAATGTAGCACAGCTGAGAATGGTTTTTATTATTTACAAGGAAATCTTCTAGAATACCTTTTTTAAGATGCTTTTGTTTATATGTTGCATAGAAAAAACTCACACCTGAATAGATGCATTTTTCAGTAGGACCCCAATGTTTTGCCTTACTTTCCCTCTGTCCTCCTCTTCCTTGTACTCTCTAGCCAACAACAACCCTTCCCAAGAAGGGACTGGCAAATGACAACTGTTTTTTTAATGAGATTAACGAGACTCAGCAGATGATTTTGATATATTGTACCATTTATTGTGTTAAAAATAAGTGTAAAATGGGGGTTTAGAACTTGAGAACAATTACTAATGTCTGTCAGGATAAGCTTAAAATAAATCAATGGTGATTGGAAAGTGTTCGTGCTTGTGCATATGTGCCTGACATAATGTAAATAAGGAGGGTAAGATCTCAGAGTCTGTTCTTTCCAAATGTGAACATAATTCCCGATGACACTGATGTGTATCCACAGTGCTGCAAGACAATTAAGCAGAAAAAGAAAAATCCAATGTGCGTACTACTACTGCAAACTGTGAGAGCAGTAGTTCTCAACATTTCCTAAGAGCTCCACAGATCTCCAGCACCTGTTGTGGCCAAA